>NC_092800.1:11143642-11479642 GCF_918797505.1 Bemisia tabaci
GAGCCTCCAGGCGTTGCCAAATTTTCTTCTATAAAATACGAATTTCCTGGTAAACATAAGTATTTTTCCTCAAATTTTTCTGATAATTTTGCCCGCAATGGAGATGTTGCATGTGTGAGGAATTTGCGATTTGACTATAGATTCTTATGTAAAAGTTCGCGAGAAACACGATGGTGCCATCGGTTTTCTCTGAAATCAACTTCCAAGCTCAAAAAAAGCTCTCAAGTTAAGGCCAAAATACAGGGGATATCCCACGCTATCCTGAGAGTCTACCTCTACATCAAGACAAACTCTCCATGCAAAGATAGGGAGCAAATACATTGACAGGGCTGCCACTTTATTTGGGGACTCCAAAACTGAAAACACGGCAACCCTGCTAATGTATTTGCTCCCTATCTTTGCATGGAGAGTTTGTTTTGATGTAGAAGTGGACTCTCGGGATAGCGTGGGATATCCCCTCCATTTTGGCCTCAATGTGAGAGCTTTTATTGAGCTTGAGAGTTGATTTCAGAGAAAATCAGTGGCACCATCGTGTTTGTCGCGAACTTTTACATAAGAATCAACAGTCAAATCGCAAATTCCTCATACATGCAACACATCTCCATTGTCAATGGTGGATTCCTTCCATTGAAACCTATGATAAATAATCGATTCTCGTCGGAGCACCTGGCTCCTCCAAGAATCGATACATGTCCATAGGTTTAAATGGAGGAAAACAGTGTCGCCAGTTTGCTGGATCCGCCGATGTCCAATGGAGAATTTGCAGGAGCCTGAGCTTTGATGAGATTCGCGTTTGAGTAGAGCGACTGAGAGAACTAAACACGAGGATACCTTTGGTTCATAAATTGAACAATTATTGGAGGAGATATAAAAAAATGATAGAATTTGTTAGAACACAAAAACATTTCACATACATACGATACATACGCACATTAGGATACATTTTGTGTTTAAAGGGAAAATCCGTAACCGTCCGTATCCGTAAGCCATTTTCTATAAAAATAACCTTTTTTTTCTCTTGCTGAAGTTTGCAATAGGCCCATTGAAAACTCGGCAACTCGGAAAAATGAAAATTTTCAGGAGACACACGTGAAGGTGAAGGAGTTGGTATGCGAAAAAGCTTTCAACTTGTCAAGGATATTCATAAACAAGTATATTTATCTCAAATCAATAGTACTAGTTGAAATGCGCATCCTTTTAGAATCGGCTCATCCCATATTTAGCGTCTGATCAGCCGTAACTGTAACAATTATTATCGTGAGGTGGCGCGGAAATCGCTCTTGGCGCAGTCTAATGACGTCAGAAACAGAGCATGCGACTTCGCTTTAAATCCGAGCCTGCAATTAATTGAGAAATAAAAGCTCTAATCTTTCCCCGGTTGCCGAATGTCCTACTAATTAGTTTTCTTGTCCTCTCGGAGCGGAAATCCAAGGTGATCCTCCACAAACTGGCAACACCTCTCCTAAAGATCTGTATTACAGACGGCCAAAGTTCCGAGACCTTGACGAGTGTCAATTGGACGTCGTTTAAAAAAAGCGATCCATGTACTCGAGAATATTTGAATAAAATATGCGTCTCTTACGGCGGGAAAAAGGTTTTTCTAAAATTCAATTCTCCGAAAATACTCGTATTTCCTAGAATTACAATGAGCCTTACAAAGTTTTTGAAAAATCCGAGAGGGGTCTATTTTCAAAGGAAGTTTTAGAAAACCACGCATCTTTTGTAGCTATGTATTTTTTTTTGTGTGTTGCGCTATATGCGTAAAGAGACCGCATGACAAAACCTCGAAAATTTAGTCTTTTGACATATTTTCAAGAGGATCTCTGAGCTAAGTTTAAAAAAAAGACCCGAAAATGATTTTCTTAATCTTTTTTCTGTATCACGATGATCCAGGGTTCACTGAAAAAAAAAAAAAAAAAAAAACACATTGGATCTAGAGTCGAGACTCTTGAAAACATTGACAAGAAAAAATAGTCTTGATTCGATCGGATTTTTCCTTGAATCAAAACGAAATCCGCTCAAATTAAGAGGCTTGTCTCTTGATTTAAGCTCGAGTCTGATTGAATCAAGAGTACTTTTTCCTGTCGATGTTTTTAAGAGTCTAGACTCCAGATCCAATGTGTTTTTTTCCAGTGTTAGAATGCTTGATCACGTAGTTTGTGATTTATTTGTTAAAAAATGTTTAAGTTTCCGATGGTTATAGGCGCAGATAATCGGAAATTCTGGAGTATACACATATGCCGTTTTTTGTTGTTTTAAGACGTCTTGTGTCAGAGAGAAGTCTTAAATTTCAGAGGTTAGTCACATTGCTCTTGCTTCAGGCGGTATGAGGGTCGTCAATAGGACCTATTTTAGTAACTCATTTTCTCGCAGAAAAGCGTCTCCAAGAGGTCATCGCTTTTACCCCTTTCAATGTGATTTTGCGGGTCCCACTTAGCAAGAAATGGACGTATTTATGCTAAAAGGACGTATGTACATAGGTTTTTCTTATACGACATAGTTCCTTTTAGCATAAATACGTCCAAATGAGGGTGCGATTGTAAAAAAAACCAGTCCGCGCATTTCCTCAGGATATGGTGAATAATTGTTAGACCTGCGCTGCCAATTATAGAGAATTTTTTGTGTTGCTCAGGAAGCACGCGTGCCGCAAAATCTCGTCCAAGCAATGTGAATTTGGTGCCGTGTTGCCATGCTTGCGGACGCAAACAAATTATTTTAATTACCCCACGAAAATGAACATACTTTTGGCACAAATATTCGTGAGAATATATCTGCAAAAGCAGGAATAATGATTGTAAATAGGGTACTAAAAAAAATAATTTAACTCTCTTAACAGGCATCCTGCTAGCCAGGCTTGATTAGGGTACTTCATCGAACTACCCCTCAAGCGTTGAAAATTTGATATCTCTCCATAATGGCTGCGAAAAATTTATTCGAATGGGGCAATTTTTTGTTTGATTCATGAGGTGGTGGTTATTTCGAAGGTCTCATCGATTTCTTAATTTGTAGGAAGACATCTACAAAAGAAACTTTTCACCAAAAAATTAAAGCTCTCATGTATGATCAATGCAGAATTTTGATCCCACTTTAAAAACTTTCCAAAACTTTAACTTTCCGACGTTTGAAACAACGGTAGGTTGGGTTAAAAATCAATATAAAAATGATTTTTTAAATCCTGTTTTGATTTATATTTATCAAAATATGTAGAGGCTTTGCCACAGCAAGGAGAAACGTCGTATGAACGTTTAAATGGTGCCAAATCTCTGCCGATGCAATAGTTACTTTTTTTTAAGGAATTTTATTTTAATATAACGTAACTATTACAAGTCCAATAGCTACTATTGAGAAGATTTTTGGACTATTTTTTTTTTTTGAGTTTTCAAATATTTGAGATCGAACTGCGACTAAAAGTCCGTAAAAAATTTAAAGGCAAATATTTATAAGTTTCTTAGAAATTCTGTGACTTATCAAAGGAAATTCGGCAACTTCCGAAGGCTTATACAGCGTTCTTCCTTAGCACGGCAACACTGCTCTCTGAGAATATTTCATTGATTCATTCCCTTCTATTTTTGGACCCCCAAAACATTTTCCCATCAAAAAGAAGGGTGTCTCCTCAACTTTTTTACTTTCTCGCTCCCATAGGTAGAGAGGAAGTATTGTCATCCTCCAAAAAAAAAAAAAAAAAAAAAAAGTTGAAATTTCATCATTTCTAGACGTTTTAAGGTCCCAGGAGTAAAAATAACCATACTTGAAAAAATGTGTGTCCGTCCGTGTGGCGTCCCCCAAATCTGTCTACAGCGATATCTCAGAATCTATCTGTTCGATTTCATTCAAAATTGGCACAGGACACCATATCTATGGTCTCCTTATGCACGTCCAACGATTTTGAGGTACGCTAAAATTTGGGGGGGCTACGCTCAATTGTCCATTTTTAGCAAAATCACACGGAAAGCTCATTTTGAAAGACTGTAAATTTTGAAAAATGTCTTTAATTCTTTAACAATGGGCATCAAGCACATCACCTGGGTCATTAATTTAAGTTCCAAAAAGATCTTTGGACTAAACTCAAAATTCAAGAGATTACGAGGCCCAAAAGTAGGCACTTTGCTCCGCGAAACAGCTCATTTTCAAGGACTGTAAATTTTAAAAAAATAAAAAAAATAAAAAAAAATGCCTTCAATTCTTCAAAAGTTGGCATAAGAGCACCACCTGGTTCATTAATTTAAGTTCCTACGAGGTCTTTGGACTAAACTAAAAATTGAAGGGTTACGCGTCATATAGCGAGGAGAGCACTTCGGTCACACGGAGAGCTCATGGACTGTAGATTTTGAAAAAATGCCTTTAATTCTTTGAAAGTTGGCTCAAAAGCACCATCTGAGTCATTAATTTAAGTTCCTAAAGGATTCATGGACTAATCTCATAATTGCAGAGGGGCCGATAGGAAACGCTCAATTCTCTGATAAATGAGTCGGAGCGCTTCTAGATAATAGCAGCAAACGCTTTGAGTCAGGTGAAACCTAGGAATTCAAATGCATTATATAATGCATCATATACTATTTCCAAAATTACTCCGTAGGTAATCACAAAGCAAAATTAGACAACTAATTAGATACATACTCACATTACAAAGGTACTATGAATCATCAAGCTAACGCCAAGAACTGACACTTAGATCTTTATTAAAAACTAATATGTTTGTTGTTAATGAATTTAGAATCCCGGCAGATTCCATCTTTTGCGGTTCCTTTTTACGAGGTACTAAGCACAAATATAATGTAATAATTCGGCACAAATATAACTGATTTAATGCTTGTTAATGAAGGAGGTTATAATAGTTATAACGTGACGTTTGTTGACTTGTCTCTGGTTGACGTTTGTCGATGGCGCTCTCTATTGTTTTCGCTTTAAGTTACGGGGATACGCGGTAAGGAGATGGCGCTCCTGGCGGGCGTGTCGTGAACCTTCCAGCAGGTAGATTCGCCCGCCAAATTTAAAATTTGGGAGATGCTAAGCGAAAACCGTTTAGTTTTAAGACTATTTGAACATCGAATAGTCATTCTACCCATTCAAGTAGATATTTGATGGCTTTTGACCGTGCTTAAGGAGAGATTATAATATAAAATCGTATCTGAAGTATGATGTCAATGAATCTAATGGATCCTAATGAATCGTAGAAAAGCTAAGATTTTTACGGATCGCCATCTTTGACAGGAGACTTAGTTAATCAATTACATATTTAATTGAAGATGCCTCATAAAATCAACAAGTCGAGTCCGAATATATGAATTCACCACATATCGCGAAGACATTTACAATGAAGTTCAATGGTTTGAATAAAAATTTCATAACTATTATCCTGTGATCAAAATTCCAATCAAACTTTATGATTTTGTAAAATTGGCAGTATTTTTCTAAATATTCCAGTAAAAGTGTCTATGCCGGCGCGAAGCGCCGGCTCGAGCGAGAAAGTCCCGTGCGGTCCCCGCACCAATCCGCTAAGCGGATGGGGGGGCGAAGCCCCCCAAATGCCGGCGCGTAGCGCCGGTACGCGGCGCGAAGCGCCGCGCATAAATTGGCCGGAGGCCAATTTTTTTCTTTTATCATCCTAACCCATCATCAATATCCCGTGAGACGAGATAGTTTCAATCACTTTATACAAATGCCACTTTACTTGAATTCTTTACACATTTTTAAGGAAAAATTCTCCCTCTTGAATAACGAGTTTCTCGCTGTAGATGTCCGAACAGGAAAAACTGAACCAAAGGAATGAGCCGGCCCAGACATAGAACCAATCTATCTCAAATTAGTCTAGTCAATATCACTAGTTTGAATCATAAAGTGACCTTTGATGGGGGTGAAAACAAGTTTTCAGATCTAAAACCGCGATTCTGTAAAAATAAGTCTCCGTTTTATCACTCCTCGTGTTATAGAATAAAAGCATTCAGATCATCATAAAAATGTGAAGATCGAACACTATCACAACCCTAGACCTCGAAAATGCCAGCATTTTTGTCACCTTCTTCAATTTTTAGTGCTCGCCCTATACGTTTGCTTCTCTTTTTCTATCAAAATAGACGTTCGGTGGCGCAAAGTCAAAAAAATCGTGGATTGTCTCATTCCAATACGTAAATTCCAGATGCATCATTCTGTAGATTGACAAAAAATGACAGAAAAAAAAATTGAGCAGTGGTCCAAGTAAATATATTAAATCATGACAATATTCTTGGATTGTGATGATTTTAAAGGTGGGAATTTCCGAAAGTAAAACTAAATCATCGATTTGGAATTACCCTATCGCTCAAATATGCTTTGCATGGGGCAATATTAAAATTTTAGAATGGAAACAATGGAGGCGGAAGGTATGGTTCACGTTAAGGCAGCTTAAAATAAAATGAGAATGTTTAGAGTTGAATAACATGCGCCGCGATTGCACTTTTCAAAGTTTTTGTTTTCGCTTTGTTTTTATGAAGCCAAGAACTGTTATCTTTTCTAATTTTTACAGAATATCCTGTCGATGTTGCCGAAAAATCGGTGAAAGAGTCACGAGATACAATAATCACCAGTTTTCTTTAATGAAAAAAAAAAAAAAAAAAAAAAAAAATTACAAGAAGTATCTACATCATCGCCAATCCAGCTATTAGTTTTTTTTACCTCTACCAATCTAAGATTAAGTCGCTCTTATAGACAAAAATTTTGTACAGTATTTGGGTGTTAGTGAAAGACCGCAACCGAAAATGGAAATTTTCAAGAAATACAGGGTTTGAAATTGATCGGCACAATTCTGCCGTGCTAAGGAGGAACGCCGTATGAACATTCGGGAGTTGCCAAAATTCCTCCATTAAAATTTTATATTGTAAGGAATGTTATAAATATTTTTTCTTGAAATTTTTAGGTAATTTAGATCTGAGTACAAATAAAATTCCCCAAAAAACTCGAAGGAAAATATTCACAAATTTCCCAGACAATCAATATTTTATTGGAGGGAATTCGGCAACATCTGGCGTTTTTCCTTAGCACGGCAGACCTAATGTTCCACGAAACTCTAAAAAGCAGGATGATATAGATGAGGGACATGTTCAGATAAGAATCACCTAGAATGCTTTGAAAAAAGTAGTTTTCAATTGCGGGAACCGAACAACAAAACGAAAAAAATATCATAATCAGCAACTTATTCGTACGTACTTCCCCTCCCCGCTTGGCTTTTGACCTTAATTTCTTGTTGATGTCGCTAGACAATTTTTTCTAGCAAGATTTTTTTCTGTTTAAAACGACTCTATGTTCGACCCATCAAAATTTCTAGAAGTCCCGATCTCTGAAAGTTTTTATCAAAATTGATCCGTGAATTTTCTCCATAAACAAATGAGTGTTGATGCACTTAATATTGAAACTCAGTGTTGAAGTTGTTGAAGTTTTGAAGTATTGGCTTTGACTATGGAAACACGTCTGGGAAGGTAGCACCGTTAGACTGAAGGAACATCAAAAGTTTTATTTGGAGCAACTATTCCATAAACTTTGAACTAACAACTTTGCTTCAATCCAGGCCCACTTGAAAGGTTGTCTCTCTTTTTGAAAAGTTTTTAACCATGGACAAGCTTACACGAAAAAGTTCAGGCCATGCCACTAATTGTGAATAATGTGCGTTAGTCCGGGCTATTCTACATTATAGGTGCTGTCACAGTTTCATTACTGTGTAGTTTATTTCAAAGCAGTATCGGGTTAGAACAATGCATTGAAAAGGGCACTCCTGATGTTTGGACCCTTTAGTGGATTGAATAAACAGAAAGTAATCAAGCTAAATTTTGGCAAAAGACGAGTGGGTAATAGTTCCAAAGTCAACTTTTTGTACATTTTTCCTTCTTCACAAATCCAATGACGAATAAAGAAAAAAACATTAATCTGAAAAATACGTTAAACTTCATCTTCACCCTTTAGTGGATTGAATAAACAGAAAGTAATCAAGCTAAATTTTGGCAAAAGACGAGTGGGTAATAGTTCCAAAGTCAACTTTTTGTACATTTTTCCTTCTTCACAAATCCAATGACGAATAAAGAAAAAAACATTAATCTGAAAAATACGTTAAACTTCATCTTCACCATAGAGTCTTATGTATAGATATATAGTCTCAAATCTCTGTTTTCCGTTCCTGCATATTGTGCCTTGGTTCATATCTGCTTAACTTGAGATTATTTTAAATATCCCAAGGATCGAAGGAATTCATTCATCGCGTCAAACAGTTGCCCTTTTTACCCTTATTTTTTTTCATTTATTTTTTAAGAACAGCATGCCACACGAATCGCTCCACCTATTTAAATTAAACTGTAGGTAATTTAAAATCTGCATCCTTTGATCAAAAAACTTACAGCAGCTCCTTTCTGACCTTGGACACTGGAATCTGCGACACTGGCTGTCTCTTTTTTCCCAATTATTGTTAACTCATATAAACAGTACAGAAGTGTCGTTTGTGTATTTTTGAAATAATAATGATAATCGGAATATTAACGTCTCTTTAAAATACTTTTTAAGTCTTATACTCTTTTTCACGCGGAATTTTTTTACTAGTGTTGGAAAAAACTTATTGAGCTCGTTTTATTTCTTTTTATTTTGACTTAATGGTTCCAAGCTCTCATTTGTATTTCGTTGCGTGAACTTAATTTAAGCCGATGTTCTTAGCTGGGAGGTTTTTTAGATTCTTTCAACATGTATTATTAATAGATCAACATAAAATTTTGATATAATCACCTGCCTAAAATTCATTGCTGTAATTTCAGTGATTCCATGAAGGAGGACCCATTATTGAGATCGCATCATTATTTATTGATGCTAATCATATCCAAGATTTTAGTATTTACGCAGGGAAAATTCCTTCTGGTCACAAAAAACGCATTTGAAAAAAAAGAAGAAAAAAATACGTTTTATTGATTTTTTTCGTTTTTAATGACGTGCTTGATCGCTGTGTCAATACACGCTGAGCACTGTTTTAAACGAGCAATTAGTATCTTCTAAATCCATTTTTTTAAGTTTTACATACATAAAAGTCGCTCCTATAACGTACTCTGGAGGTTCTGCGACACCCAAACGCCACATGTCACAGGTTCATCTTCTCAGAGGTTATCGGGCAACTGAAATTGCAACATCTCTTTGTCATCCTGGCGCCATCCCTTCACAGGGCGTCGCGTCCCCTTCTGTTAAGTTTTGAATCGCAAAAAAAGTGAAGCTCTGCAGTCAGCGTTTATGGGCGTTTGACATAAATTATTACGTCAAAAAGTGATTCCATTAACAGTTGCTCTAAGCTTTCGACAGAGTGTACTTTTTTAAACGCATTCAAATTTATTTTAAAGTAATTGAACCAGCTCAATGATGATTACTTGTTAACTCTGTCACCTTGTTTGAGAAATTAAGAAGGAAATGAAATTCCCTACAACTGATCTGCGTCCAACAAAATATGACCTCAGTGGATTCTCCAGTCTTCTTAAAACAATTGACTATTTTATAAGAATTGAAGAATGGTTTTAAAAAAATGTATCCTCTTTCATGACGTAAAAAATCCAAATTAAATGATTAGGAAAACATGTGCTTGGTCTCAAATTCAGGATCATTTACATGAAAGTTACGCAAAAGTTACCCCAAAGTCGCAAAAGTTATTCCAATTTCGCGAAGTTTTCGCCTTTGAGAACCTCTCTACCGTAGACTTTAACATGACGACCATATTATACTTGACTCATTGAATGTCACTTCCAACTATTCCATCCATAGACTCTCAGAATTTGCTGACCATCATGCGCATTTATGAAACTGGAGATGGACCCTCTGCCCTCTGAGAAGCCCAACCTCTCAAGGCACGAAGCGCCTCTTCGTGTAGGCTCGCGGCACAACTAGAATCTCCTGCGACGTTTTTGTTTACAATGACGACTGTCGATGTCAACAACGACTTTGTGTCGAAAAGCTGCGTCAACGTGCAGAAACAGAGTTCTACCAATCATTACAAGAGCATTTACCGGCATAATTGGAGAAGTACACACCGACGTAAGTGGTGGCCTTCCTCGCCAAATTGAAGTGACTTGGATCATCTCAAGTGCGAAAAATTGGAGCAACAGGGACGAACAGAGCTATGTTCACTTGTTCACTCGCAAAATGGCAGTCGTATGGACCAAAAAAACAAGCAGGAAGCTCCAACGCATTCGCGTCGGAAAGCGGCTCTGGCGACGGTAGTAGTTGTTACGCGTTTACGGTTTCCTTGGTAACCTTTGTTTGCTATCAGCTGATGTCGAGTAGTATGACTAGGAAGCTCCAACCACGGCATTCTTCGAAAAAAGCGCGAAAACTTATAGATTTGAATTTTCAAATTTTAAACGTAAAGTACATTTTTTCCAGTGCGAGATTAAAGCACAGACCCGGTTTGAATTATTGACAGTATCACCATGATTCCAAAAATACACTACACAACATAGCATTCGCTCACAGGAAAAAGATATCAATTAAAATAAAATCAGTCCCCCCTAAACAGCAGAAAATGGCGCCGATTCCCATCTACCAACGCGCGGTCTCTCCAATGTAACATGGTCCAATGATACTCCCCAGCTGGGACCGTCCGGAATAGCAGCTCTAGTGCAAGCACCAGAGCCGCTAATACGTTGGCTAGTTTTATCGGAGAAACGCAACCCAATCCAATACGTGTTTACTTTCAGTTTTGCGCGCAAAACTGAAGTTACATGGACCAGCTTTAGTGCGTTTACGCGAAAAATTGGAGTCACATTCACGAATATAAACGCGTTAATTCGCAAAATTGAAGTGACAGGTTCTGACATAGTTGCGTTTACTCACAGAATGGGAGTAATACCGTAAAAAACACATGGGTTTACTCGCTGTGTATCAGAGTGACACGATCCACTACTACTAAGGGGCTTAGAGAAAAGGCGCATAAGTGCAGTTTCTGGAACTATTGAGGTTTTAACGATTTCAAGTATTTCTAGTTTTAATGCGCAACCTGTGAAAAATTCGCTCCCAAAATCCAATTTTTAAGCATCAAAAGTCAGTTCGAACTTTCTCTCCGCCATAAGGATCCGTGTAATTTCGAAACTTCAAACACGTATATCTCGAATTAGCAAAAACTGCACTTATGCGCCTTGTCCTCACAAGTCCCTCAATTGGACCGCGTTTCGCGAAAAGGAACCAAGTCACATCAGCTTTTACCAAATTAAACTGGCAATTGAATTTTTTGTACGAGAATGTTTTTGCAGATTCATTTGAAAATTTTAATTTTGCTTCGTACCAGCAAAAAACTCACTGAAATTTGCACAAATATCTGCACAACCCTTTTCATGTAAAAAATTAAACCTCCCGAAATAAATTTGGCAATACCTGATGTGACTTGGCTCCTTTCTGCTGAACGCGGTCCAATAATGCGTTTGTTTTAACACGGACCAACACATTCGCTGAAAATGTCTAATACTGTGATATTCTTTGTAATCTTTTCCTTTTCCCCCAAATCATCCCGTTTTATAAAGACTTATGCTAATTTTTGTACTTTTATCCCAATTTCTTGAAATTTAAATTTCCCGGGGATTTTCATTTTCGATAACGTTTTCTGATCGGTTAATCAAACGATCAATAAGAAAGCTTGGACCGAAGAAAATTTGGTTTTGATTTTCTCGGCCATCATGTAGTCTACAGATTTCTATTTGGAATTTTTATATTTTAATTGTATTCTTCCGACTGAAAATGACTCAGTTTTGGGCCGAAACGTTTTGGATGTGTAATTTTTAGCCATGTTTCCCGTTTTTTCTCCTATATTTTTGATATCACCACTATCGCGGGCTGCTATTTAAAAAAGTATAATCCATGAGAAAGCAACTCGACACAGACGTACACGCCAGAGTGGCATGAAACGTAAGAGAAAGTCGAAAGATTGGAAATTTCAGTGAAATGTTTCATGATTTTTCATGAGTCTGTGAAACATTTCACATTTTTCAGCGGCTAGAGTATGCAACCCGCACACAAACACAAAAATAGAAGAAAGTCACAATTTTTACATTTAGCAAAACATGAGAAGGAACCGGTATTTTCCAATATCGCTCATACACTTCCGAAATTTCATGGAATATTTCGCGTGAAATTACAAAATTTTATTTTTCATGAAATTTTGCCACCCTAGTACACGCAAAAAACGGCTCATATTTTTTTAATACAGTAAGAAAAGTTTTCAAAATGGATGAACTTACTGGGAGACATAAATCCATGAATCATCGCTCGCCACCGAAATCACAACGGCACCACACTCCGGATCGAAACCCCGACGACTTTTTCGAAATCTTTTTCGACTTTTTCGAAAATGGCGGGCGCACTCGCAACTCGCGGGAACGCGACACTACGCGGCGCGGAAAACGGCTCGGCAGTCACTGGTCAGTGTCAGGGTTTTCCTTTCCCGGGGGAGGGAGGGGTTGTCACTACTCGTCGAGCGTGGAACTAGGTCTAGTTCGCCAAGCAGACCTTGATGCCGTCGCGACCAATCCGAAACAAGCGCTCGGCGATTTTCGTCTGCCCTATTTCACCGACTCGCGCGAACCGCTCGCCACTCGCCACTCGCCGCGAGGCTTTTTTCTCCCCCGCCCCAAGACGACGCGCGAAAAAACTCCCGAAAAAGGGCGTAACTCCGTTCTAACATGAGCCTTGGTATCCCTATAAAACCGTGCTTCGCACGGTTCATGTCTTAAGAGAGTTACGCTCTTTTGTCATCACAGTGACCGGAACCGGTGTAGCATGTGATGTTGTTGCATAACCGCGGGGAAATTGAGAAAAGTTTCCAGAAAGGCCCGCCTTTTGAAACTGAGGCGTCATTTGTTGCTTTGCATTTTTATTTACATTCGAATTTTTCAATCGAGATCGAGTATAATGAAGATTATTCCATGTAATATGAAATGAATTATGCACAAATATAATTATGCACGCGTACTTTTTTGATGAAATTGAGGCGAGTCTAACGAAGTGAAGTTACGCCAAGATTAATTTTAGAGTCTAATCAAACGTCGCTTTGATAATAAATTTTTTCGATGTTTGAAGAAATGTTTTTTCGTTCTAATTTAATATTCGGCCGAGAATGGTTTTGAGAATTTAAGTATATGCAATCACAGTGCCAGCGTTGGGGGTGGGATGCTTGCTTTGGATATTCAACAGTGGCGTAGCGTGCCTTGCGATATATCGATTGATCTGCCATTTAAACCCATGGAAAAGGATCAATAAAATAGGGTGTTTGTAACGAACACCTTAATAATCGATTCTTTAGCGTAGCTTCAAATAGGGAAATATCGATTATCGATCATAAGAAAAAAACGTTGTTCTGTACATTGCTCATAGTGGATGTCAGGTCCTATCTACTCTCCTAATTGAAGTCATACATGTTAGCATCTAAAGCTGAAATCCAATCAAATCGTGATATCATTAGTAATATCGTGAAAAGACAAGATAAATTGAGGTTTATGACTGAAGCCGCTTGGTCAAATCTGAATTTACAAGAAAATTTGATGTTTCACCATTCGAATAGCGATTTAATTGATCAGATCGCGATTTGACTAATCAGCTCGCGATTTGACGAGTCAGCTCGCGGTTTGACTAATCGGCTCGCGATTTGACGAGTCAGCTCGCGGTTTGACAAAGCAGCTCGGAATTTGAAAATATACATCTAGGGACTAATCAAACCACAAGGACAAGGGTCGTACTAGTGATTACTAGGTTTTGACCAAGATTTGACTGGTTTTTGACCCTAGACGGTAACCTACACAATGTCACTTCAGTGATGACAATCTTGTCGATCAAAATAACAATGAAGTGTCGTTAATTGGAACTTAAACATTTGTCACCACAAAAGTAACATTGAAATTCACTAACAGGAGCTGCGCGACATTGGTCCACTATTGCAAAGTTCGCGTCTTTCTCGTGGTGAAGACTGTAAGCGCCACCCCGTGACTCATTTTGGCGATTATCTGTGGTGACCACTTTCCCAATGAACTCGCGGCTCTCTTTCAGTCATTATCAAATTTGACCCGACCGCATGTTTGTCTGGCTTTCTCTTCCAATGTTTGAGAAGACTCCCCAGGCGCCTACCGGCTCACATGATCGGCTTTCTAATCTACCGCGTATTTTGATACTCCAAAATCTTTGTGTAAGTCAAATCTGCGGGTTAGATCGAAAACAACAGCTGCCGGTCATCTCTGTAGAAGTCGTTTGAGTCCAACCTCACCGTCTTCTTCGAATAAAATTGGCATTTGGCTACATCGCGTGGCTGAGTTTTGACCTCTTTCGTTCACAGTTAGCTCCATTCGGAGATAAAGCATCTCCTTCTTCCTGTAAAAGTTACTTTCCGGCAACAATACGAGTATTTACCTCCTGATGACTGGCTCGTAACGTGTTGAGCAATCTGTTTGATGAATAAATAGGTGTGCGCAAGTAAAGGATAGGGTGCGCCTGGCAGTGGCTCACTCGTTTGGGCATGTAACTAAATCTACTCATTGGCATGTGGGTCGACTTTAACTGAGGGCTGATTATTGAAATTGATAGACAATGCAATAGACATATGAGATTAAAGGGAATCTGAGCTTATCCTATTGGTTGAAATAGGTATAGTTGTTTTAGACTAGAGGGAAAAATGATGGACAAGCTAGAGGATCTCTCGTGGGTAACTGTCAGTTTGACCGCGTGAAGCACAAAGGAACCACACCACATCAGCTATTGCCAAATTAAAAAGGGTAATTTAATTTTTACATGAAAACGGTTGTGCGGATTTTTGTAAAAATTTCAGTGAATTTTCTGCACAGCACGAAGAAAATTCCTTACAATTGTTTAGGAATCCGCACAAACGTCCTCTTTGTAAAAAATTAAATTGTTTAGTTAAATTTAGCAGTTTCTGATGTGGTTTGGTTCTTTTCTGCTAACACTGGGAAAAAAGTCGCTTGGATCTAGAGTTCAGACTCTTAAAAAAATTGACAAGATCTGATTTCTGAATCTGATTTTTCCTTGAATCGAAGAGCCGAGCCTCTTGAATCAGACGGACGTTCTTTTGATTCAAGCAAAAAGTTCGATTGAACAGAGAGTATTTTTTCTTGTCGATGTTTTATTTTTTTTCCAGCGTAACGCAGTCTAGTTAGCCTATCACTTACTTCCTTCGCCTCTAGCCACTGCTCTGACCAATAGGATCTTTCCATTTCCTTTTTGTCGATCAATTTAAATAACTAGGCCGCAGCAAGGAATAAGTATTTTGGCATATAAGGGTTGCGCTTGTTCGGCGCCTCGAAGAACTACCTTAAGCATCAACATCCATCAGGTTCATTCATCCAGCTCTTTTTGCATTTGAAAAAGGGAAACCGAAAAATGGAAATTCAAACGAAAATAGTAATTTTCGCAGCGATTTTTCCCCTGAGAAATAAACACGCTGAGTTTGTGCCGTTTATTAGAATGTAATTTTTCGAGGGAAAAGTTTTAGGAAGTGATATAACGAAGTGAGCAAGATGTAACGCCTGTAACGGTAGTGCTGATTCGGGGGCGAAGCGTGAATGATCGATTATCGATATATCAAACTCACTGTCTATCGATCCTTTTCCATCAGTTTAAATGGCAGATCAATCGATAAATCGCATGTCGCCATGTGTCGCCACGTAACTATCTGATTTTCCTTTGGCGCGAACAGGACCGCATATAAAATCCACCAGCGTATCTTTCGGACTACCCTCGTAAAATTTAGCGAGATAGTTATTGGCGTCCGCGCGGCGAAGTTACTTTTTTAAGCACACGTTAATATCTATCATAAAGTCTCGTTCATCAAATTTAAGCAGTGCTACGACCGTTAATACCCGGAGCAAAGAGTTTCACAGCCTCAATCAATCCATGATTGGTAGTTGATATGCTTAAAATCGAGCTTAAAACTGAAAACACAGTCGATATTTGCAGTTACACTCCGTCAAAATTGTTTAGGCTGTGTATTATCCGATGGCAGTGTAAATAATGTGACCAGCAGGCTGATTATCGAATGGGATGGACAAATCGATGGACAAAGGAGACAAAGGGAAAAATGGAACGATACATTTGGCCGAAACGGGTGGTTGTTATAGACTACGGGGGAAAATTATGGACTAACTATGAGATCACCAAGGGGTTGCCGTTAGTTCGTCTACCACTGTATCCACTTATGTCCAATCAGGCAACCCCCCCGCTCTCCAGCCAATAGGATTCGCTCTAATATTTTTCTCTGCATCTTCTTTGTTTATAGCTTCGTCCATCAATTTCAGTTATCAGTCCACAGCTCCATAAAAAGGTGCTTATTTTTTACGAATCACATTTCAGGAGAGTTGAAATGAGGGAGTCCGTGGCAATAGGACTTTCTGCAAAGTTCAGGCGATAATTGCGACGGGTCCCACGGAGAAAAGAGAACGAAAACACACCAACTCGGTAACTCGAAAATGCTCAAGTTCCATTGAAGACCGTTAATTTACATGAGGGTCATTGACGTCAGCGCAACTGTTCCAACTTGGACCTTTAAAGTGTCTATAAGTGCTTGTCTTTCGGCAGCAAAAATTATTTTTCTTAAACTAACTTCTCCACCTATTCTGGAGTTTTGTGTGTGTATTGATTATTTTCATTTTTCCGGGTTGGTGTTGTTTTTCGATCTCTACTGGAAAAAATTTTCAATAAATAAAATGGCAATTAAATAAACCTCTGAGAGTAACTTCTACCTCATTTCATCACATCACAGTTTTTGAATTTCTATTAAGGGAGTGTGTTCATAACATTTTGCATACACAAATCAAGAAGGTTCGATATTCTCCAAAAACCTTGGAATATTTAAGAAATATATTCACAGGAGTAAGAAAAAAGTTTCTACCTTTTCTCCTCTGCTCCAATTGTAAAAACTCAACTGATAATTGAATCCATTTTTTTAACGGTACTGTTTTATATTTTGATTTAACTCTTGCTTGAAGTGTCATCCCAGAGAAAGAAAAGAATGTTATTCATTATGCGATAACTTCGGCTTTATGCGTATGTAAAACCATTCTTTTTCATATTTGTTTTGAATAAATAAGTACCTAATTAAATGTCGACACTTTTTTCTTATTTATTTTTTTAAAAAAATCGATGTGTGTGAAAAACGGGCAAATTTTTCAAACCTGGTCCTCGTTTTACTTCTCTATGAAACAGTATGCAGAGCGTATAACGAAAACAAACTCTCGTTTCAAGCATTTCGTTTTTATCCAGATAATTACATTAGTAAAACGGCACAGTGAGCTGAATCTGGTCAGTTTTTTTCTTCTCTTCTGTATCAAGAAGAGCTGTGTCTCCCTGGTGGAACCGGTCAGAACCGTCTAATCAGCTGCGTAACTTTTTTCGACTCATACTTTTGCATCTATAATTCTTCACGCAATAATGTTCCAAACTACATCGGTACAACTTAGAAACATTGTATTGTCGTCAGTCGAATGTGGAAATGAGTAATGTGAGTTAAAACCATTTATTGCGTTAAAACTCCTCGAGTTCCTAGATTGGGAGGGTATGAACAAATCGTTTCATGGATTCTTTAGGATCCAATAGGGCAGTCTACATTCCCAAAGAACTATCCGAAACAGAGTCCTCACCAACCTTCACATTTAAAAGGAAGCAGGCTGGCTGGGTGGAAAGCGATCACGAACTGAAAAGTTGACTCAAAAATTGTACGAAAATATGCTCTAAGAAGACTTCTAATTAGTCAAATTTGATCGAAAGTGTAATGCATTTTATAAATCCGCATTCAAGCGATCCTGCGCACCTACCTTAAAATTTACAGAACCCGCAAGAGATTTTCTTTCGTATTTTTCAGGGCCGGATTTAGGGGTTGGCCACATGGGCCGCAACCCATGGCGGCAAATTTAGGGGGCGGCAAATTTTGCAATTTTTGTAAATGTAGCTATCAAAAAAAATCGAATTCAGAGAAAAAATTACAAACGAGAAAAAGTGACAAAATCTCTCATTTCCTGAGAGTATAGTGATTTCTAATTTTGTCATCTTTCGGTGATACAAGAGACAGCACCTTTAATTCGTCGAGTAAAGACTAAGAGAGAAACCGAACACGGAATTTGGCCTGGAACGGCGCGGCGCAGAAAGCAATGATGAGAACTTGAGATGAAAAGGAGAAACACTCGGCGCGGCGCGGCGGTCGGCATGTAACACATATTAGCGCCTACAAGACTGCATGAATACTTCACGCATTGCGTCAAAGACAGTGCGGTCGCTGCGGTCAGCAGCGGGCGGCAGGAAACGCATAGCGCCTACAAGACTGCATGAATACTTCACGCATTGCGTCAAACACAGTGCGGTCAGCACTGTGTTTCAGCAGCTTTCTAGAGCACACCCTACCTTTCCCAACCGTCTCTAGTTTCGTTTAGAGTCCCTTTTTACTGAGAGTAAAGACAATGCGAATCCGTTTCTGATTTGTTCTCCCATTTTAGGCTTTCACAGTAGCACAAACGGGAGTAAAGATTACATATTCACCAATTGTAAAGATTACATATTCACCAATTGTAAAGATTACATATTCACCAATTGTAAAGATTATAAACTGGAGTAGACCAGGGAATGGAGATGTTGCATGTGTGAGAAATTTGCGATTTGACTGTTAATTCTCATGTAAAAGTTCGCGAGAAAGACGATGGTGCCACTGGTTTTCTCTGAAATCATCTCCCAAGCTCAAAAATAGCTCTGAAGTTGAGGCCAAAATGGTGGGGATATCCCACGCTATCCCGAGAGTCCACAAAACAAACTCTCCATGCAAAGAAAGGGAGCAAATACATTAGCAGTGATGCCGTGTTTTCAGTTTTAGAGTCCCCAAATAAAGTGGCAGCCCTGTCAATGTATTTGCTCCCTATCTTTGCATGGAGAGTTTGTTTTGATGTAGAGGTGGACTCTCAGAATAGCGTGGGATATACCCTCCATTTTGGCCTTAACTTGAGAGCTTTTTTTGAGCTCGGGAGTTAATTTCAGAGAAAACCAGTGGCCACACCGTGTAGTGTAGTGGGTTACGACAAGAAACAAATGGAATGAGAGAGGGAACGGAGACAGGAATTCGGGAATGGGTTGATCAAATATTACAAAAAACGTCCGATTTGTGTAATCTTCATTCCCGTTTGTGACATCCACAAGCCGCGTTGTCTCAACTCTCACTATAAAAGGACTGTAGTTTCGTTTAGCAGATGTACGTCTATTTTCTGATCAAACGAACACTGGCGGAAGCTGGGATCTGGGACCTGGGAATGACGAATCCGACGGCACCGACTTGTCGGGGTCGATCAGGAACAGTGGAGTGGCGTGCTTTGCGATGTATTGATTGATCTGTCATTTAAATCGATGGAAAGGATCGATACACAGGGTGTTCGCACCGAACAGCTTAATAATCAAGTCTTTCCCATAGCTTCAAATTGTGAAATATCGATAATTGATCATTCTCGCTTCGCCACCGATTTTCACATGGTATATCGATTGATCTGCCATTTAAATCGATGGAAACGATCGATGAACAGGGTGTTCTCAACAAACTCCTCAATAATCGATTCTTTACCGTAACTTTAAATAGGGAAGTATCGATAATCGATCGTTCACGTTTCGCCACTGATCAGGAAAAAGTTGTCGATGACGGTCCACCAAGGATAACACCACAAGCAGCGTGTGCCCGGCGTCCAACGCGAACAGGTCCAATCAATACGAATTAATTCCCTCGTCCGATACCCCCCGAACGAGATTTGCGAATTCAAAACTCGGGTAGGAACCCGCCGAGATTTTCTCGCCGGAAGCGGTGTCTAACTGTGGTGTCGCGTGCTTTGCGACATATTGAATGATCTGCCATTTAAACCTATGGAAATGGATCGACGAACAGGGTGTTCGCAGCGAACTCCTCAATAATCGATTCTGTATCATAGCTTCAACTGAGGAATGGAGATGTTGCATGTGTGAGGAATTTGCGATTTGACTGTTGATTCTCAAATAAAAGTTCGCGAGAAACACGATGGTGCCACTGATTTTCTCTGAAATCAACTCCCAAGCTAAAAAAAAAGCCCTCAAGTTGAGACCAAAATTGAGGGGATATCCCACCCTACCCTGAGAGTCCACGTCTACATCAAAACAAACTCTCCATGCAAAGATAGGGTGAAAATACATTGACAGGGCTGCCACTTCATTTGGGAACACTAAAACTGAAAACACGGCATCACTGCTAATGTATCTGCTCCCTATCTTCGCATGGAGAGTTTGTCTTGATGTAGAGGTGGACTCTCAGGGTAGGGTGGGATATCCCCTTCATTTTGGTCTCAACTTGAGAGCTTTTTTTGAGCTTGGGAGTTGATTTCAGAGAAAACCAGTGGCACCATCGTGTTCCTTACCAATTTTTACATAAGAATCAACAATCAAATCGCAAATTCCTCACACATGCAACATCTCCATTGTCGATAGTCGACCAATCACTCCTCGCCACTGTTAAGTACAATTAGTAGCGTACGAGGTACCATGGAATCCTAAAGCTCGCCGACGAATCACAGAGCAACTCACTTTTTCTGTGGTTGGAGGATTTAGATGGCAGAACCCTTCCTAAATAGGAACTGTTAAAGCATAATTGTTGTGTTGTAAGTAAGCGCAAGGAAACTTGAAGCGCCTTCAATTTTCCTCATACAACACGGTTCTCCATCGAGGATCAATACTTCCATCCAGAGTCTCTTTGAACTTGCACCGCTTGAGAAGAAAGTGACATTTCTGACTTACCTACAACGCCCCTTTCTGTATACAGGGAGGGATGTTATAGTTTTCGGATCGATCTTCGAAGTTTCTTTTTCAGAGATTGTCAAGGCGTTTCTTTGAAATGATAGACGTACCGTTTGAAACAAGGATTCTACGAGAATTATTGTCTAAGAATTATTAATTCGAATGTTTATTACGGAACAGAAAATTTTGCTTCTTATAAGAAAGTTTTATTCGTAAAATACTAATCCGTCTATCAAATTTTCAATCTTTTGTACCAAATGAATCAGTGAGAACGAAAACGCACCAACTCGAAAAAATGAAAATAATCAAGACACACAAAAAACTGAACAGAAGGTGAAGAATTTCTAAGAAAAACAATTTCGGTGCTTAAAGACAAGTACTTAAGGACACTTTAAGGGTCGAGGTTGGGAAAGATGCGTTAACTTCTATGAACTTTATGAAACTGACTGTCTTCAATGAAAATTGAGTATTTTCTAGTTACCGAGTTGGTGTGTTTCCGCTCTCACTGACTCAAATATTGTTCGATCTTTTTGTAAGTTGGAATTTTACTTTCAAATTCCAACTTACGAGAAAGTCCATCGAAGAATTGTTTCTCACTTTTCCATCCTAATCTCGATTACTCCAGTGAAAGGAATCATTGCATTAATGATTTTATTCGTAGTCATTCTGCCCGTACGTTCGTTGCCATTGATTTTTCAATTTTTTAAATTGTGAAATTCATTTGACCGAGCTATGGCTACATCTCCCACTGGCTGTTCGGAACGTCATGAACAGATTTTCAGAGTGCTTAAACTTGACTCTTATGACTACTTTGACTTTGATCTGAAACGAATGGCAAGAGCTGTTTCGTAACCATCGAAACTCACGTACACTCATTCCTTTTCTGAATGTGCTTGTCAGCGAATAAAGTTCGGAGGAAGTGGAGAAATTTAAAGTGTTAAGTGTTGATTTCAACTGGTCGAGTTACGTACTGAAAGCTAATTTATCCAGCATTATTGGATCAGCACACTTTCGAGGGTTTTCCCAATTACTCAGCGTGAGTTTTTGAATTGGGGAACAAGTTCAAGAGTGTGCAAAGATTCGCACATGGGCCCACTGCTCAGTTTTTTTCTCTCGTCCTTGGTGGTACAATCAAGAAAGTAAAAATAAATTTGAATGAATCGTGGTGATTGTGTGATATAAATAGTTAAATTCACCATCACTATTAATTTATGATCTTTTTTTCTCCCAAGACAAAGAACGCTAGTGCAAAACATAATCCTAGAAGAAAATTTCCATGCTCTGTAAAACATGCTTCCATTTTAATGCATAAAAGGAAATTTTTTATGACAAGTTCCTGTATGTCTCTCGAAACATTTGATTGTATCGTCTGTCTAATGACTTACTTTAACCAGCCGTTATCAAACTAAACGAATCTATGAACAGCAAAAGCTCATTGTCAGTGCAGTAGGTACAATAGAATACGTTTGCAGTCACTTGTTTATTCTTATAAATTTTCTTTTTAGACAGATTCTCTCTGATATAGTAACGCGCATTTACTAAACATGGTGTCTATAACCGTTGTCTGAGATTTTGAGATTTCCAAACATTCACCAAAAGTATTCTGTTATTCATGTAACTTGATCAAGATGCACTCAGCACGGGCAGAAAAGTTCCTCAAGTTTTAACAGTGATAATGAGTGACACATTGTCTGAAGAGTCCAACTCTTACCTTTTGACTCCAAAGCAACCTAAACCTAAGCTAATGAAATGAAATAGTCAGAAATGCAGGCTCCATATTCTATAGAAATTTTTGCCTCTGAATTATTGGAAGAATCTTCAATTTTCCTCTTTGAACTACCAACAAAGCATCACAAAAAAGGAAAACTGTCAAATGGTCGCAGTTTTGTTTTTTATTTGTATACAATTTACACGAAATTTTATTTACATGCATACAAACAAGTTTTTACACAATAACGAGCTACAATCTATCGTCTTAAGTATACACATTTTACATTTGTAAAATGGACTTGTAAATCCTTTCAATTCTATTCAGCATTTGCATAGCTATTGGCCGTGTAATTTTCTGATCGAGAAAACAATATGTATCTTCATTCAGACTAAACTTTGATCCAAGACTTTTTGTCTGATCACTCAATTGGTAAATGTAACTCAACCCCCCCCCCCCCTCCAAAAAAAAAGTCCTCTGCGCTGTTTAAAAGTTAGAGTCCAGTCACAGCCTTGCCAAAGTTCAATAATTTCGGTCTTAAATGCCGTACCCAAATGTTGTTATTTGATTTACCTTTGTTATCTTTTTTATGAAATAATATGTTTTTTCGCTCGTGGCGCCCATTATTAAAATAACAGAAAAAGTTGTAATTGAGGGTTTTTTTTTAGTTCAGTTGATGTACTTTACAAGTGAACAACCCTTTCAGAGGCTGATGAAACAATACGGGTTTAGAACTCTATTATTAATGATATCTTTTAGAAAATTGTGTCTATTTTACTAATTTTAAGGCTATTTTTATAACCACCTTTTCCCAATTGCAATCGTAATAAATCTCTTTTTTCGTATCATTTTTTAGGTAGCCAAGGTGTGTATCAATCATAAATCAGTGTATTATGCTGCCCAAAATATAGTCAAAATTACCTCTTTTTAATAGTGTAAGAATAGAAAAATCAATGTGATTGTATTATCCGACAATAATATGTCTCTTGTTTTACTGTCATGAGTTAGCCACACAAGCAAGCACTCTTGTAATTTATATTACTTTTACAATCTCGTTTGAACACGACACTCATAAACGAATAAACTAAGGTAATGGTAACATGCAAAAGTAGTAAACTTATATGTACTCACATAAAAATTATGTACATTGTTTACCTGAGTTCATGGACTTTTCGAAAAAAATCATCAAGTCATTGTAGCGGTTTAACACATACAAACATTGCAATCATGTACTTACAATTATGGCTTTTATCTTGGTTCTGGTAACTTGATAGTCGAAGTTTTGAATGGTGATAATGAACAGTGATTTTGAAAAATGCAGTCGTTGAAAAACCGACTGATAATTAAAATTCATAGACAAAGAAGACCAAGGAAATTGGAGCCATTTTATTGGTGGAAGCGTGTAGTGGCAGTGGACAAAAAAGGCAACTAATAGACTAATGAACACCAACCCACGAAGGAACCTATAATTAGTTCATCATTTTTCGCCTTAAACTATAACAACCACCCGTTTCAACCAATAGAAATGCTCCATTTCTCCTTGGTCTATTAATTTGTCCATCAATGTTTGTAATCAGCTCGCATGAGCAATTTTGAGTTGCTCTCACCGAGAAATTGTTCGACTTTCAATTTCAAAGATGAACGTGGTAGCAAAATCCTTGTCATTGCCGGGGATGGGTCAAGTAGACTTCCAGAGAACCAGGCTCCCGAAATCCCAAACTCCTTCCCTCTTAGTTCCGCCAATGCAGAGATAGTCTCAATAGACTGATATAATGACTACGTCATTCGATTCAATATCGAACTCTTGGTTCAAACCATAACAAATAATATGACCTAACATAACTTATGTACAAATTCAAAATGGGTCAGTTTTGTTAATTCATTACAATTTAGTCATTGACAGGTCATAAATCAATTAAGAACTCATTTAATACGAGAATGGACCACTAGACAAGGTACGAATTTCAGCATTCTGATACATTTTCTCAATCAAAATTTCACGTAGAACACGATACGCACAACGAAAATTACCAAAATCAACTCCTGACGAAGATATTTAATGATTCTTGATGGGTGAATTCAAACCACCCGCTCATGAAAACTCAATGCTCTACGTGATTCACATCGCGCGCTAAATGTTTATCATGACAGTCTCTGCGATGTAAAAATCTTCAACTTCAATCTTGACACTTTGGCTCAGCTATAGCAAATTACCAATAGTTTGAACAACACATGGTGGAAAATGAACATTGCTCGATTGAGAAGCTTGCTGAAACCGTTGTAGTGCGCGATTTGACTCACGTAGAGCTTTGAGTTTCTTGTGAGCGGGCAGTTCGAATTCCTCGTAACCAATGTATAATAAAAACGTTAATATCTTCGTTAGAAGTTGATTTCGGTAATTTTCGTAGTGTAAATCGTGTTCTACGTGAAATTCTGGTTAAGAAACATGTATCAGATTGCTTAAATTCGTACCTTGTCTAGTGGTCCATTATCGATTGAAGGAAATACCTACTTGAACGCATTTTACCACCACGACGCGAAGTACGCGAATCAAAGACAAGGTCATATTGTTTACAATTGGACCGCGTTTAGCAGAAAGGAACCAAGGCACATCTGCTATTGCCAAATTTAATTGGGCAATTCAATTTTTTACATGAGAACGTTTGTGCAGATTCTCTTGAAGATTCCAGGGAATTTGCTTTGTACCATGCAGAAATTTCACTAAAATTTGCACATGTATCCACACAACCGTTTGCATGTAAAAAATTAAATTGCCCAATGGAGACATTGATCCAAAGGTCTGAAATTTGATGAATTTCGTGTTTAAGTGGAATCCACTGAGTGAATTGAACACACAGATACCCTTGATTCATAAATTGAGCAATTGCCAGAGGAGACATATGACAAAATAACCGATTCTGCTAAAATACATGTGTTTAAATGGGAAATGCCGCCAGATGACGTCGTAAGGCGGCACTATTCTCTCTTTTAAATAATTTTTTTTCCAATTTCCCATGTCAGAAAAAAATCATGAAAAATACTGCGAACTCAACTCATGAGGCACTTTCAGATGAAGCAATAAAATTTTTGTGAGCAAATTCTCCATTAAATTTCGCAATACCTGATGTAGCTTGGTTCCTTTCTGCATAGCGTGGTCCAATTGAGCCAAATTGAACCGTGACGTAGTCTCTAAATCTGTCTATTTCCCACCCTGAAACGGTGGAGAGGTAGCCAACACTGGAAAAAAACACAGTGGATCTAGAGACCAGACTCTAAAAAACATCGACAAGAAAAAGTACTCTGGATTCAATCAGATCTAAGCTTAAATCAAGAACCAAGCCTCTCAATTTGAGCGGATTTCGTTTTAATTCAAGCAAAAATCCGATTGAATCAAGAGTATTTTTTCTTGTCAATGTTTTCAAGAGTCTAGTCACTAGATCCAATGTGTTTTTTTTTTCCAGTGAAGGTGAAAAGTGACGACGGGGTAGGCGCCCCGAAGCTCAACCCGCGGGGACCATCTGGAAGACGGTGGGGGCGAAGGCGCCGCTGAACCAGTCCTCCTTGATGAGGTCGGCGCCCTTCTCGCCGATCATGATGGTGGGCGCGTTGGTGTTGCCGGAGACGATGTTGGGCATGATGGAGGCGTCGATGACGCGGAGGTGGCTCACCCCGTAGACGCGGAGCCGCGGGTCGACGACGGCCGTCGGGTCCGAGGAGGGGCCCATCTTGCAGGTGCCCACCGGGTGGTAGATGGTCATCGTCAGGTGCCGGATGGCGCACTCCCAGTAGGCGTCCGAGCCGAAGGCTAGACGATGGCACCCAGGGATCGGGATCCGGTGGAGGCGGGAGTTGAACTGCCGCAGGGGCGACGCCGCGTTCACCTGCAACGACAATTGCGGTTGGGTGAATTGAAGGCGCTTGCAAAGAAATTAAACGAAGGGCTTGGAAGACAAGGCGCATGAGAAATACGCATTTCGACGGTGAAACTACCAAACCACGTATCTCGGTTTGCGACGTCGCAGACTTCCTGTCATACTTTATTTTTTAAATAGAAAACTACTCAACGTCAATTCGTGAAAACTTCCATGATTTTTCCTCTTTGTGCGGAGAAAAATCTGTGAAAATTATAAGGAATGATATTGATTTGATCTCTTTCAAAAAAATAAAATGTGAGTGGAGATTTTTAAACACCGCAAACGAGATACGTGGTCTGGTAGTTTTACCGTCGATTTGCGGTTTCGAAATTGAGGCACTGGCCGCGAATAGGGCACTTCTCGATTGCGGTGTTTCAGAATCTCTGTTGCCAATTAAGCGCTTGGAGAAGACTTTAATGGGCGATTTTTCCAGAATTCTTTCCTTAGAAAATTGTAGAATCAAAAGGAATATTCAGTGGAATTTTAAGTGAAATGAATGCATTCAATTTCCTTACAATGAATGAAATATTAGTGGAGACTCTGAAACACTGCAACCGAGAAGTGCCCTTTTCGCATCCAGTGCCTCAATTGCATGGATCCTTTGTGGAGGAAAAAATTTCTAACTGACTGTTTGATGCTTACAAATATTCTATCAAACGGAACTATGTGCAGTAGGACATAAGCCCTGAGACCCATAAGAATACGTGCATACCATGGCTCACGTCATAATGCACATAGTTCCGTTTGCAGACATATGCTTTTATGGGAGAAGCAGAGATATTAGTTCCTTATTGCAAAATGTAATCCAAATCACGATTCGTTCCGTAAAATATAGCCCTTCAAAGTGCAAAAATCGTTGAGTCGAGGAAATTTAGTTAGAGTTGACCTAAAAACATTCCGTATCTGTACTTCGTGTGCGTAGAACTACATCTACATGTTTCCAAATTCTCTGGAAGATGTCATGTATTTCCTAGAAAACTAACGGGTTTTTTTGTAAACTTCACGGAAAATTTTATCCGTAATTTGCTCTGGATAACTTAATATTTAATTCATCAAAGATAAATAATTTTATAGCTGCCAAAAGAATCATCCCAAAAACTACACGGCTATTTTGACACGGTTTTATAATACAATATCTCATGATACGTGCCGTGTGCCGTGGGGTTAGATACCACTATTCGACCTTCTAGGCGCTCGGTGTGCCTATTCAATTCATTGAAGGCGTTTTAATTTACGTTACGCTAATTACTTTTTTTTACGTGCGCTGAATGTTTATGATGTGTGCTAGGATGCGTTTGGGTTAAGTGTGTTTTCTGATCATTTTTAAAACGCAAACCCTAGTCCAGACGGTACGCAACTCTCGAAGGTGGGATTCATTTGTTTTCATATTGTCAAATAAAATACGCCAGCATGACGTCACCTCGGCCATGATCGTATATCATCAACTTGTGTCGAAAGTATTTGACTCACCTGCAAAGCTATTTTGACTCCCTCCACTAGTGTGGCAATGTCTTGAGGATGCGCGAAGTAATTTGCATCAATATACGGGTACTCAAAAGGGTTTGAAGACCTTAATCGCACCCAACCTGAAAATAAGGGAAAATTATAGAAGTTAGACGATTTATAAGCAGGGAACATTTTTACTCTAAGAGGAAGATCACGAATGTCGGCGTCTATTCGTCGTCTCTCTTACGTAACTAAAATTTCAGTGTCGCAAAATTTCCTTTCATAAATGTTATTTTTCTATCAGGAGAATCATGGGCAATTCTAACTGACTGTTTTAATGATTTTCCCTCTGATTCATTAAAAAAGTTTCGGTATCGAAATTACGGCGAATCGACGACTCATTTTCATTTAATTTTTGTTTCCGGTTGATAATGGAATTGTAACCATTTCGAAACGTTCCGGGTTTTTCTTTTGATTTGTCTCCCTTTTGCAGCCTTTCCCCAAATTAAGTCGTTATTCCATTAGGAGCTCAGAAAAATTTTGGACAAAAAATCCACAGGTACATTCTCCTAAAAAATTGAATTTTTTAAGTGAATTTTGCAACCTTGGAGTGGAGTTACGTTTCTTCGTCCGGAAAACGACGAATATAGCGGACGGAACAAGTGGATTACATTTTGCGATAAGGAACCACTATATTTGGCTCTCCCATAAAAGCGCATATCTGCATAGGGAAACCAATGACATGTATGTTGTTTCTAAAATGGGCCAGAAATAGTGGTTCCTTATTGCAAAATGTAATCCAAGTGTCACTCACCAACATGATCGTTTTTAGCTGAGATGATAGATGAAAGCCTTTGCAAAATTTGTCAAGGTTTAAAGTCGGTTAAAGCCTGGAAAATGCATTAATTAAAGAGTAAAACGGGAAATATCCAAAATGGAATTACGGCGTTCTTCTTTTGAACGATGTACGTAATTTATCATTAAATAAGTCGTAGCTCGATCATCAGGGGCACGGGGCTCTGTAGCGTCAAGAAAATTCTCGATAGGATCGGGAACCTCCACGCGCGACGCGACACGGTGATCGTACAGCTTTTACGAGGATTTATCACGGTTAGATGCCCGGATTTTATGCTTTATTGATCGTTCATCGTTGGCGTTATGTCATTTTCAAGAAACGTTCAACTTGCCCGAACGACCACTCCGAATTATGCAACAGAACCGGTGTCCACGTCAGGCTCCTAATTGACGGCACGTCACTTGCTACACTCTTACCCTTGGAGATCCGTCCGGCATAACGTCCATGCCACCGATGACTTTTCGGTTATGGTAATAGACTTTCGTTGAAAGTGCTGCTGCTTCCCGGAATTAATACTAAACGTCGGAACTTTACTCGGAATATCTTCAATAGAGAATTTGCAGGTGTCTTAAATTTTGTGAATTTCATCTTTGAAATGATACTACTAGAAAAACTGAGCAGGAGGATATCCTTGGTCTCTAAATTGAGCAATTATTGGAGAATTCATGACGAAATAACCTAATCTGCTAAAATACATGTGTTTAAATGGAAAATGGCGCCGGATGACGTCATAAGGCGGCACATTTTCTCATCTAATACTATTTCTCTCCAATTTCGCATGTCAGAATTTTTTTTGAAAAATACTGCAAACTCAGCTCATTAGGCACTCTCAGATGAAGCAATAAAATGTGTGTGTGCAAATTCTCCATTTCGTCAACGATTTTTTGTCCGCGCACCCGTTTTTTCCAGTAATTTACGTCCACGCGTTTTTTCGGCACGGGAGTTTTGGTCCACGTGCCGGTTGAGACCCAAAGTTAATTGGCCCACATGTTAATACAAATGACAATTGCTCACGACGTTTTTGAATGAAAATGTATGTCTTGGAAGAATGAGGGTTTACTTGTTTTTTTGTTTTGTCTGCTTGGTCCAACGGAGAATAATATATAGTTGAGAGTTTTGGTAAAAATGGGGGAGCTTCAATTCCATGCGACAAAATTCACTAAAACTCTCTACACCTCTTTACTTAATTATCTTTCAAGAAAGTCCCATCTTGTTATTCCTGAACTGGATAAACCTCTATATTTGCCTCAGCTAAAGGCTCTTAGATTTTCCTGTCTACGATAAGTATCTTGATTTATTTTGCGAGGAAAGATCCGTACGTTTAAAGGATGCCTGTCAAAGGAGGCCAGCGCGGAACGCGCATTGGCGCCTACAAACCTACGTGGATACTTCAAGCATTGTGCAATGCGTGAAGTATCCACTTAGGTTTGTAGGCGCTAGTGAGCCTCTCGCGCTGGCAGCACGCCGCTCCGCTCTGTTAGGCTTTAATATTTATTCTCGCATAGTCAGCGTTTTTAACTCATGATTTTGAAATGTTTGCACACTCTGCATTGATTATTCTCTTTTAAATTGATGGGAAAAAATATGTATCAATTTATCAAAGGAGAATAATAATATAATGTGTGTTTTTTAAATATTGGTGGTTCCGTGTTAAATTTAATAATTTCCAAAGCTTTTTAATTTTTTCTTTTACATTTTGTGCTTTTATTGTGCTGCAGCGAGGTGAACGCGCAACCCAACGCTCAAAATTTGACGTATTTGACTCTAAAAGATCAATGTGCAAATGGGTTAAAACTAAAGATTGCGAGCTTCTTGGTTTTTTTCCTCTTGTATTCATTTTTGCAGTTTCCGTCGGCACAACTGCGGCTCATTGAGATTAATTTCGCTTGGAAAAGGTTTTACAAATATGTGTCATGTTTTAAAATTATAAATGTTTTCAAAATGAAGTAATAATTTAAAAAAATTAAAAAAAAATAAAAAAAATTAGAAAAAATTAGAAAAATTAAAAAAAAATCAATACAGTTCTTCATCAGACCAAAATGGACAAATTACAAAATTTGAATCAGTTAACGTAAATCTAACGATAGTTATCGTAATCGAAAGAATTGACGACATAGGTCGGGTAACTATTATAGGTGGGACATTGTACATCGAATATTTTAAGGATAGAAATAAAACCAAATATTCACCAATGACAATTTAAAAAGATGATTCAAAAGGAGAAAGTAATAACATTTCATTTAGAAAATGAGCAACCATAAGAACACCTCCTTCTCTCTCAATTTCTCATTTCCATATTGTCAATATAATTATACATACCGACTAAAATATAACGCTTGGACCTAGTCACTATTGCTTATTTTACGTGTGGGCGTAAATTACTGGACATCAAAGGTGCGCGGACAAAAAATCGTTGACAAAATGTCCTGAAACCCCATTTCCAGCTATTTTCGAAATTTTCTATTTCTGCCTCATGTATAATAACACATATCTGCAGTGGAAACTAATGACACCTATGTTGTTTCTAGAATGAGCCACAAATTGTAGTTCCTAATTGCAAAATGCAGTCCTAGAATAAACCCGGCCTCAAAAAAATATGCGGGCTTTGCTAGCCAACATCCGAAGCGATCAATGCGTGCTGATTTTTGTCTGATTTTTTGCTGATTATCGTCGCTTTTCTGACGTAATGACGTATCTCGATTCCCAGTGGTGAGGCGTGAATGATCGATTATCGATATTTCTCCATTTGAAGCTATGGTAAAGAATCGATTATTAAGGTTACCCTGTTTATCGATCCTTTCCCATAGGTTTAAATGGCAAATCAATCGATACATCGCGAAGCACGTCACGCCTGTGTCAATTTCCGCATGAGCCCTAGAAAGCATAAATTTATATGTAAAACAGGGCTCATGTAGGAAATGAGATACGCCCTTACGTTAGAGGATCGACGTTATACGAGTAATTAAAGCCCTCGAGAGGTGAGCCTCTACTCGTGAATGAGAAGACTTGTATCGCCTTCAATGACGACTACCGGCAAACCAACTTACTTTGACGCTGCGATATTTGTCTCTGGAGCCATCGAAGGAAATTTCCGATCGATTTTTTCCTCTGTAATATCCTGCACTCTTCCACTCTTGTCTCTCGTGGATGGTTGAACTATTGCATTCTTTCAACCATCCAAGAGTGAAGTATTATCCAAACGTCATCTCATAACGAGGATTTGCTAAACGAATGAGTTTTTTCCTGCATTGTTGGGTCACTTATGGTCATCTGTCACCTTCGGGTCTAAGTTCATAATGGAACTTTTTTAACTCCTCAGCCCAAAATAGCTGAAAATTCATGTTTTTTGCGGTTCTACCTTAGATTTCAACCTGGATCCAAAGGTGACAGGTGACCATATTTTCGTGTTTCACGTCTACGTCTCTAAACCTCCTTCACAACATCTTCGAAGCTCATGACCTGTCGCCTTTGGGCTCAGGTTGAAAGCTAGGGTAGAACCCCGAAAAACATGAATTTCCAACTATTTTGGCTAAAAAGTTAGAAAAGTTTGATTTTGAACTTTGGCTCCAAGGTGAAAGGTGGCCATATTCCCGTACGTTAAGGCTTTATGTGCCTTTTACAACATCTTCGAAGCTCTCGACCAGTTACTGTTGGATCTAGAGCAAAATCTGAGGTAGAACACCCAAAAACGCGAATTTACCGTGATTTTGGGCTCCAGAGCCATAACTTAGTTCCCTGTGCTGAAGCCAAAAAATGTGATTATCGGCAAAACCCGACTATTTCTGTAAACTACACTAAAAAAAAGATTGGTAGAATTTACCATTCCTTCACGCTGTATTTCACACAGCGTGAAGGAATGGTAGATTCTATCAATCTTCAAGTCGATTCTGCTAGAGGAATGGTTACCTTTACCAGTATATAGTAACGTCTACCTTTCTTCTGGCAGAACTGACTCTGAATTAACGCTGTGTGAAATACAGCGTGAAGGAATGGTAAATTCTACCAATCTTTTTTTTTTTTTTTTTTTTTTTTTATTTTTTAGTGTATGCATCGTCAACTGCCAAAATATCCTAAAACGTCCCAATTCCAGTGGAGAGGCCGATTTCGGTCCGAATCGCACATCCTCTTTTACAAAATAATAGAATTTTTCATACATGCAGTGTGTTATGATTTATAATGTTAACTTGCAGTTCCTTGGAGCTATCCAATTCATTGAATTTTTCGGACTCCGGATTTGGACAACTACTGACACTTTTTCTTCTCACGCATCGCGGAGATTCCTCGGTGATGCCAGATCGATTTTCATCTTACCCTATCGAGGAGCTCAGAATGGGTTAGTTGCGCTGGTCACAGAATCGTGTTTTGATGCTTGATTCTTGCAGATCAGCTAGAAATAAAAAGATCCGTCTAAACAGCAACTTTCTACGGAAGATTAACCGAGATATCACCCCTTGAAAAGTCAAGTTTGTGACGTCATCCACCGCAGTAACAACACCCTTGGTTTCCTCCATCTTGCTTTCATCCGAGTTTCACGTTGAACAATCGATGCAAATGTGCGTCACATACCGCCTGATGAAAGCAAGGAGGAAGAAACCAAGAGTGTCACTACCGCGCGGTGAATGACGTCAAAAACTCGACTTTTCAAGGGGCGATATTTAGGTTTATCTTCCGTAGAAAGTTGCTGTTTAGACGATTCTTGTTATTTTTAACTGATCTACGAGGATCAAACGTCAAAACACGATTCTGTGACCAGCGCAACTGACCCATTTTATTCGTGTGATTCGTACTGTGGCAATCAGAAACAGTGCTTTTTAGAGACCCTGCATCTACATATGGACCACATAATGCGATAAGGAACCACTATTTCTGGCTCATTTTAGGTACCACATATGAGGTTTCCTTATGCAGGAAGGTGCGTTTGTGGAAGAGCTGTAGATAGTGGCTCCATATTGCAAAATGTAATCCATATAATGTAAGCAATTTATTCGGTCGAAGTGAAAGTTAAATTTGGAGGTCAAAATGCCGAAAAAGCGCGTTTCGTAATTTAGGGACGGCCCCCAACCGATAAGACAAAGTCGGTATAGCGGGAGTCAAAGGGCGCGAAGAAGTGTCGTACGGGATTGGCCCGCATAGTGATCAGTGGGCGTAGCCTCCACTGGAAAAAAAAAAAACACACTGGATCTTGAGTCCAGACTCTTGAAAACATTGACAAGAAAAAGGACTCTTGATTCAATCAGATTTAAGCTTAAATCAAAAGGAGATCCGCTCAAATCAAGAGGCTTGGCTCTTGATTGAAGCTTAAATCTGATTGAATCGAGAGTATTTTTCTTGTCGATGTTTTTAAGAGTCTGGACTCTAGATCCAATATGTGTTTTTTTCCAGTCTCCCTGTACTTAATTGTAGAGTACCTATATTAAGAGAGTATGGCCACTGGGCCCCATGGAGAGGCTTAGGACCCAAAAATAGCGGTGCTTTGTTTTGGTTTTTGTGGATGGGAGGGGGGTCATTGCCAACTTTTGACGGTTACCACCAACCGTACTTGCTGCCAACCTTACTACATTCAAGATAATTTTTCTCAAAAATTGCACACGATTAGTCTTAAAAATATGTAAAGAAGTCGCAAGAGTGCATTTGAGTAAATTTCTCGTTACGATAAGCGAAGAAAACTACATTTTGAGTCATTTTGCATTACATTAATTAATGGCGTCCGCCATTTTTGGGTCCTAAGGGCTCCATTCAGCCTAAGATGGCTGAGCCAATCAGAGGTGGTAACCCCAGTGGCCATACTCTCTCAATATAGGTACTCTACTTAATTGTATGCAAAACCCGAATATTTTTCGAGTGAAATCTGACAGACATGTTTCTGGACGCACGTTGCCCGCGTGCATTCCTGCGAAGACGCATGCGCACGTAGTCGGGAGCCGTTTCGTTTTCAGTTCGCGCCTGCGCCTCTTCCGAATCCGCGCTCTCTTTGAGTCGGAGGCTTTGAGACTCCTCACTCGCCGCCCGGCCGCCCTGCCCGAAACGCTAAAAATACGAGCAGTTTCACCCCGAGAAATCAACCGAACGTGCTTCCATCCACGTCCAAATGGACGTATTTCCGCCAAACGGAACTATGTCCATTAAGACATGAGCCCTGTTATGCATGTATTCTTATGGGTCTCAGGGTTCATGTTCTAAATCACATAGCTCCGTTTGGCAGAAATACGTCCAAATAAATCAAACTCCGGCTAGGATGTACCCGGGACGCTTCTTTCGTGGAGTGCCATGAATAGTATCCGTGGAATTATAAGCGATACTTGTCCTAGGAGAGAAATCGGGCAGAAATGGTCGATTTTTAACAAACTTTTTGTGATTTTTCGACCCACACCGAAAAAAAAGTGAAGTTGAATCAACATCCTGGATGTAAAAAATTGTGCGAGAACTTATAAAATATTGAACACTGGAAAAAAATCACATTGGATCTAGAGTACAGACTCTTGAAAAAATCGACAAGAAAAAGGACTCTTGATTCGATCAGATTTTGGCTTAAATCAAAAGGCAATCCGCTCAAATCAAGAGGCTTGGTTCTTGATTTAAGCAAAAATCCGATTGAATCGAGAGTATTTTTTCTTGTCAATGTTTTTAAGAGTCTAGACTCTAGATCCAATGGGTTTTTTTTCCAGTGAATTATCCGCCATTAGCAGTTAGATTTACATCTGGGCATTGCTAAAGTAACTGCTGGAGCGGGTGATTCAGCATTTTAGAAGTTCTCGCACACTTTTTTTACATCCGAAATGTGAAATCAACTTCCCTTTTTTTTCGGTGTAAAAATTTGTTACTTACGGAGAATAACACATTCACTGACGAAAGGTATGCAGGGTTGCCACGGTCAAGGAATACTTCAGATTCTATTCATCAACAGATTCTATTTCAGCAAATATCGTTACTTCAGTCGTATTCGTCAAAAGTAAGGTAAACACCACCTGGATCACATTTTTCAAAAAGGAACCAGCGCGATTACAGTGTTTTCAAAATGGTGCAACTTCTTCCTTCCTTTTACAAATACTCAATATGTGTACAGCGTTAAAATTTACACAATTATTTTCCTTTAAAATTAACAACTTTCAGGCGGGAAGCACAAAATACTTGCTGATCTGAGAGATTTTTTTGATAATTATGAAGAAGCAACATTTTTACATCACTGTAATCGCGCTGGTTCCTTTTTGCTAAATGTGATCCACCTGGTGTTTGGTTCTTAACGTATATAGACATCATGGACATCGACAACCATTGATCTATACATTATTTCTTGAAATTTTGCCGTCGCACTTGTTTTGGCTTTACTTTGTTTTACTTTAAGTCCCAGCGTTCACAAAAGTAATTTATAATAATTGTATTTTCTTTTTTCTTGGTTCCAGGTATGTGCGCCGTTTCCTGCCAACTTTCTCTTGTGTTCCTGTCTTTTACCTTTAATAACCGCGACAACGTGGACAATTTCAAGGTAAGACCATAAGGATTACATTTTATAATACAGACTCACTATCTCTGGCTGCCTCATAAAAGCACATATCTGCATAGGGAAACCAATGGCATGTATGTTGTTTTTAAAGTGGGCCAGAAATAATGGTTCCTTCTTGCAAAATGTAATCCATTTATTAGTCATTTCGTTTTTCCGGTTTGATGCATCTTACTTGCAATGAAATTTTGGATGGGTTTGTACCTAGCCAACATCGAAGGGGACGACTAGACATATTTATGCCAAAGAAACTAGAGTCAATTTGGAAAAATGGGGAAGTGGGCGCGATTCCTCTTGGGAAGATAGTGAAGCGGAATTCACATTGAATCAAAAGGAACCAAGCGCCAAAATATGCTAACTTATGAGCCGCATGCATGTGACAAGAGCGTTGTGGACACGGCTCACGAGTTGAAGAGCGCGTTCACGTCAGCGTGTGCGTAATTATCGTCGCCGCTGACGTCACTGGAGTTCACCCAAAAAAATTCCCTGACATTTCCTGGTTCTCCTGGTTCTCCCGGTTCTCCCGGTTTTCCCGGTCGGTAGACAGACACCCTGGAACATGAGCACCAAACCGTTTTTTTCTGTGAGTAATCGAGTGTTCTTCATGAGTACGTACCTGAGGATTTGGGCCTGAGGAGCAAGGGTATGATGGTCCAGGAGTCCTTACTGCCTATAGGTTTGTAGACTAGATCGTAGACGCGGTCGGTGATGCCGAGGATCTTGCGGACCTGGGAGCCCTGGTCGCTGTTGATGGAGGCGGGGGCCATGTGGAACTGGATGTCCGGGTACAGGCCCGACTCGTTGGCGAACTTGGTGTTGACGAACCCCAGCCCCTCGACGCCCCCCAGTGTCGTCATCGGACCCCGCTCCTTCACCACGTAGCTCATCGTCACCGGGACGGCCTGGATAAAACAGGAAAATCATTACGTGAGAAAGAATCGAATGATAACCACGTACACGGAGAAAAAAACCTCGTGCGTGGGACCCGAAGTTTAGGTCTTATGGATCTCTGAAGTTTTCGGATTCAGCATCTGAACACTTTGAGTTTCATTCGATCGAACATTTAGGTCTAGCTGTCGAGGTTCGGATCACACGTCTGAAACTCCAGTTCTTACATCTGAAGTACTTCGAATGTAAGAACCGAAGTTTTTCGGATGTGAGAACCGTAGTTTTTCGGATGTAAAAACCGAAGTGCTTCAGATGTAAGAACTGAAGTTTCAGATGTGTGATCCAAGCCTTGACAGCAAGACCTAACAGATACTCAATCTAAAAACTTTAGAGATCCATACGACCTAAACTTCGGGTCCCACGCACGAAGTTTTTTCCTCCGTGTATGTTCTAGAAAACTTGGTAGAACTTTACTGGACTATTCTGCCGTGCTAAGGAAAAACGCTGTATGAACTTCCAGACGTTGCCAAATTTCCTTTGATAAAGCACAAATTTCCTGGTAAACTTATGAACATTTTACTTCTAATTTTCCAAATAATGTTGTCCGCAACTTCACCCAAAGTTCCTGAAAGTTTCAAGGAAAAACATTCATAACTTTCCTCAAAAATAAACATTTTATCGAAGAAAATTTGGCAACTCTCGAATGTTTATACGGCATTGTTCCATAGCACGGCATTATTGGAAACAGATATAATATATTTGGATCGCGTTGAGCAGGAAAGGAACTAAGCCACATCAGCTATTGCCAAATTTAATTGGGCAATTTAATCTTTTACATGAAAGCGGTTGTGCGGATTTTTGTGCCAATTCTATTGTGAATTTTCTAGTAAGAAGCAGATTACTTAAAATTGTCAAATGAATCCGCTTAAAGGTTTTCTCGCAAAAAAGTAAGTTGCCTAGTTTTTGGTGATAGCTGATGTGGCATGGTTTCTTTCTGCTGAACTCTTTCGCCCCTCACATTTTAGTTCACTGTAAGACGAAGCCTTTTCCCCTATTGCGGTGAAATACCTATAGAGGTAACAAGTGGCAATCACTGTTATTATTAGCTATGAACTGATGAAAAAATAATTTTTGCTCATTTTTAACTCCACAGCTAATCAGAAAATCAAGAATAAAACGAGATAAGAAAAACTATTTCGAACTTCTTTTTGTGATTCCCTCCAGGCCGGGTAGCTAGGACAATCTTCGTCCAGGAATTTAGAAATTGCGGAAAAGCGTTGGTATTGCCGTATCAAGAGGGCCGAACCCGGAAGGAAGGTGACATGCTCCGCGGAGCTCTTGACATCATGCTTGTCTCTCTCGATGTGAACTCGAACAATAGGCTTATACATTCGGTCCTCGTTTCATTTGCTTAATTGTTTGTCGCAACAGTCGCTTTGTTTTCAACAAGTTCGCGCTAAGAGGAAACTCATGTTTCATTTTCGCCTCGAAATTTTTTTGCACTTATAGACTTCAGTTCTTTCAGTGGAATTCTTTCATGTGTGAGAGATTTGCAATTTTAGTAATATTCCTCTTGGAACATTTCACGAGGAACACGATGATGTCATCGGTTTTCTCTGAAATCACTTCCCAAGCTCAAAAAAGCTCTCAAAGCTCTGACCGTAATGAAATGGGCATTTCACGCTATGCTGAAAGTCCACCTCTATCTGTTCCAACTCTCCAGGCACAGATAGGGAGAAAACACATAAGCAGGTGTTGCTCTGGAGAATCCAAAGTTGGAACCAACTGCTAATGTAGTTGTTCCCTACCTTTGCAAGGAGAGTTTGGCCACATATACAGATAGACTCTCAACGTACACTGGAAAAAATACACATTGGATCTAGAGTCCAGACTCTTGAAAACATTGACAAGAGAAAATACTCTTGATTCAATCAAATTTTTGCTTAAATCAGAAGTACATCCGCTCACATTCGAGGTACTTCGGTTCTCGATCAAGCTAAACTTCAGATTGAATCATGAGTATGTTTTCAGATGTATGATCCGAACTTCGGCAGCTAGACCTAAAGTGTTTTTTTTCAGATGTCAAGCTGAAATGTCCCTACCACTTCGGCCACGCACGAGTTTTTTTTCTCGTGCATGATTTTTTTTTTTTGAGCTTGGGAGTTGATTTCAGAATAACCAGTGGAATCCTCTTGTTTCTCTCGAAATTTTTCATAAAGAGAAGTACTTTAAACGCAGCTCTCTAACGTAGGCAAGAACTGAATATTACCGGGCTGAGTGGCTCAATATTCTTCTGGACGGACTAACCTGGAGCCTATTTTGTACTATGGACACGGGTTTGTCGACGGTGAAGGTGAGGCCCCCGGCGAGCCCCACGTGGTCCTGGAGGTTGTCCCCGACCCGGAGGTCCGCCACGACAGGGATCCCGTGCTTGTGCAGGTGTTCGCTAGGACCGATACCGGACAGCATCAGGATCTGCGGACTGTTTATGGCACCGGCAGATAAAACCACCTGAAAATCAAAAGCGTAAAATAGTCATCAATCATCAATAAAGATAGGCGAGGAGGCAGGTGCTAGAATACCTGTAGGGAGAGTACCGACAGATCTGAAACTCCGAAAGTCCATCAAGCCTTCACCGATGCCTCCGCGAATAAAGTTAGGGCCCAAAAGGGCAGCCAACCTATGAATTTCAATTATCCAGAGCGATTTACTGATACTTTTGTTACGAACCGTCCTTTATTAAGCACGTGTTTGACTCAGTTTTTGCATAAACTTACTCAATTTCGTGGAAGAACGCTCATTTCTGTACATTCTTGGCCATCTTGGTTAGAATTGGAATCTGCAGACCGGCAGTGGAATTTTGTGCGTTAGAAGTTGGTTAGAAGGGTGGCTGAACTTTTGGGCCCTAAGCCCTCCATGAACCGATCTGTCGGTACTCTCCCTATACAGATACTCTAGCAGGTGCGAGAAAGCGCTTTCATAGTCCAAAATTTCCGTGTTTATGGGTTGTTTTGAATTTTCTTTCCTAGAATAGAAGTTCTAACGGATTCCACCTTTTCTAAACGTGCGTTGAAGTCTCCAAGAAAATAATCGCGCTATTTGCAAAATCGTGCGATTTTGTATTGAACGCACCGGACCGAGGCATTATTGGACTACTTTTTATTAAAGATAAAGAACTAATATTTGTGGCTCACTCATAGAGGCAACTGTCACCCCAGGAAAATCATTTCAATAGAACACACATTATTTCTAAAACGAGCCAAAAATCATAGCTTCTTGTCGCAAAATGGAGTCCAATTGGTGTTCTACACAGTTAAAACTTTACGTGTTTATGATTACTTTAAGTTAACTTTTTTTCTGTCCGATCAACTTAATGGACTTATAGTTGAACGAGTAATTTTTGGTTAAATCGACCGAAACTCTTAAGTTACTCCGAGCCTTTTGAAGAAAGTGTCCTACAAAACTGATGTGTTCATGTTTCTTTCGATGTCACTTAGAGGTTGCGACTTGCGAATGACCATATATGCAGCCCTAGGAATCTGCAAAAGCGCATAACCGCACAACTTCCAAGGTTTGTGACTTTTAAAGTCACAAGTTAAAGATCTCGTCCCACATGATGCATCCGACTGATTAGCCGTGTATACAGCCCTGAGAGTCTCCAAATGCACGTAACCACACAACTTCCGCGGTTTGTGAGTTTTAAACTCACAAGTGCAAGATCTCGTCTCACATGATGCACTCGACCAATTAGCCCTGTATGGAGCCATAAGAATCTCCAAAAGCACGTAACCACACAACGTACGCGCTTTATGAGTTTTAAAGTTAGAAATGAAAGATCTCGATTCGCATGATGCGTTCGACCGATTAACCGCGTATGCAGCCATGGGTCCCTCTAGAAGCAAGTTACCACACAACTTCTGTGCTTTGTGAGTTTTAAACTTAGAAATGAAGGATGTCGTCTCTCATGATACATTCGACGGATTAGCCGTGTGTGCAGCTCTTAGAATTTCCAAAAGCAGGTAACCGCACAACTTCTGCGCTTTGTGAGTTTTAAACTCACAATAGCCCATTGGACTATCATTAATTCGATCCTGGTTCTATATCTTGGCGTTTTCTGTCTCGAGTTGTTTTAACGAGGTTCCAAAGTTAAAACCCAAAGATTTGGTCAATGTAACTCAAAGAAAAACGTATCAAAAATAATAGACGCACGTTCAGGTTCCTGTCCGTTCTACTCCCCATTTTAACACAAAATTTCGGATAATGTCACAAAAGTGTGTGGATACGGTAAACCAAAGCGCCTTCACTCGTTGGCGTATGCAACACGGATATCCACTAAACACGAATAGATGCATCCAGGCGCTACTGTCAACGCGCAACGTAACTGTGTATGGAGATTATGAACACGCTAACGCATGAGCGCCTTCGTTTATTCAGGTTTGCAACGCGGACATCCGCTGAACACGAATAGTTGCGTCCAGACGATCCACGCGCTACTGTCAACGTGCTACGTAACCGGGTATGGAGATTATGAACACGCTGTCCGTGAGCGCCTTCGTTTGTTCAGGTATGCAACACGGACAGCCGCCGAACACGAATAGTTGCATCCAGACGCTGATATGTATTCAGTGTAACCTGGAGAACAACCAACCAAATAATAACCGCACTTTTCGGTTTCATTTTCTTCTACTGCCCAAATGTACACAAAACTTCGGTTACTTTTTCTCACTGTGCAGAGATGCAGGGGCCTTTTTACAGATTATACCCTCCCTCCGATTTTGAATTGGGCGTTACTCTGCTGTGCTAACGAAAAATGCCGTATGAACATTCGAGAGTTGCCAAATTTCCTCCTATTAAATATTCATTCCTGAGGAAAGTTATGAATATGTTTCCTTGAGATTTTCAGAATTTTTAGTTGAAATTACGGACAAAATTCTGCGAAAAATCGAAGCAGATATATTCACAGATTTTCCTGAAAATTCGTGATTTGTCGAAGGAAATTTGGCAACGCCTGATGGCTCATACGGCGTTCTTCCTTAGCACGGCAGAACTGCTCTCTTCTAGAGTCCCTTTATACTGAGAGTCAAGACAATGTGAATCCATTTCTGATTGGTTCCCGTATTTTAGGCCTCCACAGTGTCACAAACGGGAATAAAGATTACATTTTCACCGATTGCAAAGATTATAATCTAGAATGGACCAGGGAATTACGGGTTCGGCAAGGAACAAACGGAATGAGAGAAGGAATGGAGAAAGAAATTTCAGAATGGGCCGATCAAAGATTACAAAGAACGTTCAATTTCTGTAATCTTCATTCCCGTATGTGACTCCATGAGGGGTGTTGTCTTGACTCTCAGTATAAAGGGACTCTACTCTCTTCTCTAAAATGACAAAATAGATCTCCGTAGATCAAATTTATGGCCACGCGACTGCCAACGAGGGAGGTAATCTTATTCTGCCAGTCACGGACCTCGGGAGCCCAGCTCACGAGGCGGGGGGCCAACATCTTAATCGATTCATTCAAAGTAAATAATAAGCAGAACAGCAGGATACTCCACGATACTCACGAGCGTCTGTCGCGCGTCTGGGACAGAGAGCACACGCCCGGACAGCTCAAGTCTGCTTCCTGACACCCGAATTCATTTCGGCGACTAATCTAATTCCGATATTTCGGCTCTGAATAAATTGCCGCCCGAAACTTATCTAATTCCAACTTTCGCGCTTCCAATTTGCCGATGGTTCAGTGCGAGGCGCCGGGGTTTTCGGGTTTCTCGCCTTGTTGCCGCAGCTAGTATCTAAGAGAGTCCATAGAATTTTTTGAAAACGTGAATTTCAAAACGCCAGCAATACTCGAAGGACTACAAACGTGCCGAAATGGCGGAAAACTGATGGAAGGGATGTGCCACGGCAGTCAAATCGCAATCTGTTCACATTTTCCACTCATGTTTGTTAAAATAAAATGTATTTCAATGAGGAATTGTCGCTTGTAAACTATACAGATAGCACGAATGAGGTGCGATTATTATATTCTGGAGATACATTTTGTGCGCATTAGTACATATACCTTAGTTATGGTATATAGACCATATTACGGTACGAGCTACTGTAGTATGGTTCACAGACCGATAAAAATTAGTTCCTATACAACTATTAGTGGTGTTCCATATGAACCACTAATCATTTTATAAGCCATAGATTTTTCTCAGTGTAGTTGCAAAGGGATAATATCCATAGTCGATTATCACGCCTCGCCACTGGGGCGTCATTTACATTCAGGAAAATGTATTCGAAAGTCAAAATTCGTTTATGGTTTAGAGACCCATTCTGCCGTGCCAAGGAAGAACGCCGTATGAACATTCGAGAGTTGCCAAATTTCCTCCGATAAAACATGTATTTTCGACGACATCTATACACAATTTTCTTTGAGATTTTCATATATTTTAGATTAAATTGCGTACAATATTGTCTGAAAGTTTTGGAAAATAATATTCACAATTTTCCCAGTAAATGAGGACTTATGTGTAACAATGGCGGATGTGAAAAATTACCTTTTCGAAACAAGTTCAAAAAACTGTTTTGGCATCGAGAAAATGTTGAGAAAATACTTGAGATGTGATCTTCGAGATCTGTACTGTATCGACGGTGAAACTACCAAACCGCGTATCTCGGTTTGCGACGTCGCAGACTTCCTGTCATACTTTATTTTTTAAATGAAAAACTACTTAACGTCCAGTCTTGAAAATTTCTGTGATTTTTCCTCTTCGTGCGGAGAAAATTCTGTGAAAATTTCAAGGAATGATATTGATTTGGTCTACCTCAAAAAAATAAAATGCGAGCGTAGATTTTTAAACACCGCAAACGAGATACGTGGTTTGGTAGTTTCACCGTCGGTATGTCAGAGCCGAACATATTACATTTTTGTGTGATCAAAACAGTTTTTCAGGCGTGTTTCGGAAAGGTAATTTTTTACATCCGCCATTGTTACATATGAGGCCTCAAATGCGGTTTTTATTGGAGGAAACTTGGCAACGTCTGGAGGCTCATACGGCGTTCTTCCTTAGTACGGCAGCATTGTGAGTTGATCGCCCTTCGATGGTTCGGACTCACCTCTCGTCGGGCAAGGGCGGCCTGGTGGATGCCGTCCCTGACGAACTGGACCCCGTAAGCGCGCTTGGTGTGCGGGTGGATGAGGATCCGCGTGACGTGGGCGCCCATGGCGACGTGCAGGTTGCGTCGGTGCCGCGCCGGGCGCAAGAAAGCCTTCGCCGTGCTGCATCGACTTCCCCGCCGAATCGTCCCCTGTTAAATTTAAATTGCAAATTAAAATACTTAAATTAAAGAAAAAACAATTAAACAGATTTGAAGTTAACGTTATTCTTTGGAACACATTTCAAGGAGATATCCATCTCTGTGACTTGGCTTTAGTGCAATGTTAATAATCGAGGAGTGGAATTCGGTGCCGAAATCTGTATAGCGCTTAAAAACCCTCTAGTGGTATGATTGCGAAGTGAAATTACCCTGATAAAAATATTTGTGTTCTTGGGTTATTTTTGGTTAGTAAAATTTACTTACAGTACATTATTTACGAGCTAAGTAAAATTTCAATTGCTTGTAATGAGTCAGTTTTGCTCAGCGTGATTCCAACTATCCTCTTATCTATGTATTGATTTTTTTCAGTCTTTGATTTTTTTACAGTTCCATAAGTGTAGTAATTGGACGTATTTCTGTCAAACGGAACTATGTGCATGATGCCGTGAGCTCTGTTATGCATATATTCTTATGGGTCTCAGGGCTCATGCCTTAATGCACATAGTTCCGTTTGATAGAAATACGTCCAATTGTAATAATGTTGATCCCCCCTTTCTGCCGTTTGCCTTTCGGCAGATAAAATCGACTGCTTTTCAATCAAACCGCTTTCGCAAATCAGTTCAGCGATTAATCTTCTGATTGGGAGTCATGTATGACCTTCTGAGAGAGGGAAAGGAAGTTCATACGGAATTGATGTCAGCCTATTGCGCCAATTTTGACGGTGAGCAATCAGCAAGAATTCTACCCGCTGAATTCAGAACCGCAGCTATATTTGGATGCGCGCGAACCGCAGTCATTGGCTGTAGTGTTGAAAGTTCAGTTAATAGTCTCTGAATTTTGACCTGTTCAACGTAATCGATCGGAATGATTTACAACGTCGCCAAAATTTCGCAATTGGTTAGCTCTTGTCTGCTGTGCTACGTAAAAACGCAGTACGAGCATTCGAATGTTGCCAAATTTACTCTCAGAAAATATTTATTTTTGAAGAAAGTTATGAATATTTTATTGAACTATTTTCAATTATGCCTTCTTAGCCATTCGTCCGATCTTCAATTGTCAGGGAATTTCACTAAAATGTGTCAGGGAAATGTCAGAGAATTTAATTTTCTAAATTCTGCGGCAACCTTGGATATTTGCTTCTGTAAAATGAAGTTTTTTTAGCCTATCATTTCGTCACCTCCCGGCCAAAGTATCACGAGCGCCATGCGACGTTTAAAAATTTCCGCCGCAGTTTTATTTTTTTACAGAGAAATTTGTCTACTAAGCTCTCCAGAAATTTCTCTGAATTTTCTGTGTGCTGCCGATAAAATTCAGTGAAGTTTTCAAACAGGTTCAACGAACAATTTATGTGGGAAAAAATTAAATTGCGGTAGAAATTTTTAAAAGTCGCATGGTGCTTGTGATACCTTGGCCGGAAGGTGACGATTTACTGTTTTCCTAATGCGCATCTTTCAAATTCCCGGCAAATGAGTAACGAGTGAGCCAGATGCCAGTGTCGCGGCGTGAATGATCGATTGATCGATTGATCGATTATCGATATCTCGCCATTTGAAGCTATGGTAAAGAATCGATTACGAAGGTGTTCGCTGCGAACACCCTGATGATCGATATTTTTTCATAGGTTTAAGTGGCGTATCAATCGATATATCGTAAAGCACGCCACGCCACTGCCGGACGCTATAGAACCGGAATGCATCTAATGTTCCGTGACTGATATTTCACCCTAAATACCGAGTGAGCAATCTCGAAAACCAAGTATTTATCTGTTTTTTGCACCGGTTGACGCGACTCTGAGGATCTCGTTGATGATTGATGGTCCGTTGCGTCAGAGTGGACACGGACAGCGGACGCGCCATCAACTTTAACAGTTCACCATCCCGGGCGAGACTCTCTCTATGCGCACCGAGCGCTCACAATTTTAGTGCCGAAAAAGTTGCCCAAACTTTGCGCAACGGGGTGCCGGAGTTTATTGTTCGCCGATACTTGCGTCACCGACTATTTTTGCGACCAGATCCGCCGCGAATTTCTCAACTTTGATCGGTTATTTCGACTGGACTAGTCACAAGCCGTGAGTTCTCGGCAATCGTCTTTGATGTCGTAAAAAGTTGGTCACACTCACACGAATCACGTGTTCATAAACTGCGTAAAATAGAGTCAACTATTTGGACGAAACCATCATGTGTAAAATTATTGATTTTATCCATCCCTGGTAATCCCCTGACTTCCTGGTTTTCACGGGAAAAACTTTTAGGACCCAAAAGGGTAGCCAATCACGAATTCGAATAATCTAGAGTGATTTATCATCATAACTGTAACGACCTGTTTGTTAGGCACGTATTTGACCTATTTTTTTTTACTTAAGTACATTCATTTTTGCAGAAGGATGCTCTTACTCATCTATGCACATTCTTGGCCATTTTGGTTTGATATTGGATCTGAAGATTCGCAGCGAAATTTTTATAGTGTTTTTCGTTTTAGTGGGTTGACTACCCTTTTGCGCCATAAGAGCTTCATATTTAGATACGTCCGTCCTCTCCCTACAGTGTGTCTAGTTTTTTTTTTTCTTTTTTTTTTTCATTTTGGGAAATCCTGATGAAATCCTGATTTTTGACTGCTAATTCCTGATTTCATAATTTTTCCAAATCCTGTGGTTTTCCTGAGTTTTTGCGGAGGAAAATTAAAATTGCTGCAAAGGCGTATGCGAATGCAGAACTCTAAAATTTTCTCAAACCGACTTTTCTCAGATCCAGATTTTACGGACAATTTTTCCTTAAATCCTGATGAAATCGGGATCACATCCTGATTGACCTCAAATCCTGGTAGAATCGAGAAAATCTTGATGCTAGACACCCTGTATATAGGTACTCCAATTTTTGCATGAGATTAGAAAAAAATCGGTGACATTTTCAGTCAGAAATGCCAGGGTTCTCCTAGTAAAACTGCAATTTCCGAGGGGGAATTCGGCAACATTGAGATGTAGTTACGTTCTTTCGCGAGGACAAAAACGAAATTTGTACAGTGTTTTAGAGACCCTCCGTAAAATGGACGTATTTCTATCAAACGGAACTATGTGCCTTAAGACATGAGCCCTGAGACCCATATGAATATGTGCATAACAGGGCTCACGTCATGATGCACATAGTTCTGTTTGATAGAAATACGTTCAAATTAAAGGATTCCTCACCTGAGCGACCATGAATCCAGCCTGCTCGGCGCCGTTGATGTCCCTGTTCTTGTAGCCGATCTCCTCGCCGGCCGCGACGAAGGCGACGACGAGCGGGGTCCTCCACGGCGCCTCCTGGATCGTCAGGTACCCGCCGGAGCGATGGTAAGGCGTCCGCGTCAGGTACGGGTTCCGGTTGTCCTCGCTCTTCAGGAAGTAGTGTATCACATCTTTGTAGCTCCAGCCCGGGTTCCCTGCAGAAACCAACAAAATTCACCATTTTTATCAGTGATATTTCTTGTAAGGAACACCGAAATAAAAGATTGGTAGAATTTACCATTCCTTCACGCTGTATTTCACACAGCGTCAATTCAGAGTCAATTCTGCCAGAAGAAAGGTAAAGGTTACTATACACTGGTACAGGTAAAATTGACCATTATTATCATTGATATTTCTTGTAAGTAACACCGAACAAAAAGATTGGTAGAACAAGCAGTGAACTCCAACACAATGTGTTGATAAGGCGCGTCATATACTCGCACATATCAACCCCTTTAGTTTTCGTTTACAGAGATTTCAAAAAAGGCAAGCAGCACAACAAGAGAATTAACGATCCAACAGTGCAAGGTCAACGAGGCACCTTGACGAGACCGTGTATTGTAAATCTAGAAAGCTATTCGAACAAATTTAAGTTTTTTGATCTGCCTCAAGCAAAATCTTATCAGATTCTTGAAGAAAAGTGCTACGGAAAAATTTAAGCGAAGAAAGGAAAAATTCTGTCGAACTCCTAGAAGATAAAGTCGATTTAAAGGTATTTTTGGGCTAAAATACCCAAATCACCGGTATTATAAATCCCGTTATATTATTGAAAAGAGATTTATACTCGATATAAATGCAATTGTATTAAATATGTCTTGATTTTTTTATTTTAAACGTCTTTTCATGCAAAGAAGCTTAACCATGTCCATGCTTTATTCATTCATGAATTGAAAGTAAGCAATCCACATCCCGAAAATCTACCGATTTGCCGTGAAAAATTGCAGAAACTTGATATATCAGGTCGATGTACCCACTCTTTGAATTTACCAATCGATTTAGTGAGTGCACGTATGTGAAAGTCAAAATGCTATAGTCATTTTGGGTGCATTCATTTTTCATGAAACAATTGTAAGTAATTTCAATCCCGAAAAACCATACATTTTCCGTATAAAATCGAAAAAATCAAAATATGTCGACTCCCTGACGTGAAAATTAAATTCTACGTGTGAAAATACTTATGTATCGATATGCTGAACAGAATGCCCGCCTCTCCTCGTAATTTACAAACCGTTCCTATACTCATCTCAAAATTTTTCTCAGAGCTTTGTGTTATTATCAGCTTCCATTTAAACCCCGGTTTGATGGCCGAATCGGCTGCCCAAAAAGCAAGCCATTTTTGAAGGGCTCTATGAGAAATTCGTGATATTATCAGCTCTCAGGAAATCACCCCATGGGTAAAATTGCTGGTATAAATTTTCGAGAGCTTAAAATAATCGTATTCAAGAAACTAAGGCATTAAACTATGGAGTCAATTTCGTTTTAATAATGTAACGGGATTTACTTGTCTTCAGGTCAAAACTTATACAAGGAAGCCCCTTGCAAGAGGCTAATTTTTTGTAATTTCACTCAATTTTTTCTCCTTTTTATAATTGAATTGCTTGTCACATTCTGAGGTCAATCATATTAAATTGTAATTTATACATTTCTTTTTTTTCCCCTTCATTTTATTTTTTGTTTGGAGAAGTTTTGTTGATTTCTTCGGATTTCGAATACTGTAACTTCTCTTCTATTTGGCCGATTTTTATGAATGAGACCTCTTTTAATTCGTGTTTCAACGGAGAGTAAGGAAAAAATTGCTAAAAACTCGCGAAATAATTTTTTCGAAAATTGGGCGAATCCTAGCGTGACGGTGAAATGGTTAATGAAGCGTAAGTAATTGGGCGAGGAGCTGAGGATCCCGGCCTAGCTTGGCGACCGTCATTAGCTATTGTTCGTCAAGACGCCGACGCAGTGATCAGGAGCGTGGGGAAGAGAGGGGTAAGTGGATTCCTGTATGAGCCACGTTTAGCTAATGGTCTAATGAGTCTCGAGGCTCATCACAGATTGCACTTACACAGATTGCACTGTATTTCTTAGTTTTAATAAGAAATAAAATATAATTCTGTAAAATTAGTAAATAAATACCAAGACAATTATTCAGGATGTCAAAGACTGACTGAAAACTTTTTATTAACCTCATATGATAAAAATATTATTATCAGCTGACACTGACATTGTTGTCAGATGAACAGCACTATCAGAGCACGGGTACCAACTTTTGAAAAGTATAACAGAGGTTTGGAGATCTGTCAAAGCAACGTTCTGAACAAAGCGGAGGAGTTAAATTCTCATTCCGAGAGTGCCGACCTGCTCAGCCATCCTCGAATCAATTCGCTTGATTCTGCTTATATATGCATATTTTAAATCAGCGCGTCGTACTCTTAGGCTTTTTTTAAGAAAACCAAGTAACGTAGACTCTTGGTATTCACTGCACATAAACTAGAGAGCCCCAGAATGAGAAACAACTTTAAATCATAATTATTGACGGATAAATAAACTTTTTACACGCTTTGGAAAATCTCAGAAGTTCGCGGTAGTCACTTTTCGGTAAGGAACTAAGGGACTCGGTTATTGTATCGAGCAAGGTTCGAAACGATCGCAAAGGCGGTATACTACGTATACGCGCCAATTTACCATTCATTCACGCTATATTTCACACAGCGCGAAGTACGGACCCCCTTTTACTCCCCAAGGGAATCCGGGATCATAAAATTCGGATTCCTGAGGGTCGATTTCCTACTCATCCCCGCGATCCTGGACTTCGAGCGACGCAAATTAATCGAAAAAAAAGGCCTGTTACGGTAGGTGTAGGCCACCCCCTAATGGTCGACACGCGGTTCAACCCCTAGAATGCGCTTCTCACCCTCTCAGGACCGCGATTCATGAAAATCGGTCCGGTAGATATTTAGAATGAACCATGACAAAAAATGGGCATTTACGAAAGGCCTGTTTCGGTAGGTCAGAGCCACCCTGTACACTGCCGTGCTAAGGAAGAACGCCGTATGAACATTCGAGAGTTGCCAAATTTCCTTCGCTGAAATGTCTATTTTTGAGGAAATTTATGAATATTTTTCTCTGAAATTTTCAGGAACTTTGAGTGAAATTGCGAACAAAATTATCTGAAAAATTGGAAAGAAAATATACATCAGTTTACAAGGAAATTCACATTTTATCGAAGGAAATTTGGCAACGCCTGAAGGTTCATACAGCGTTTTTCCTTAGCACGGCTGTATATGAGCCCAATTAAAAATGTTCTCCTCACTAGGAGGGATCTTCCAACTTTCTAATGGCACCAGGCATCTATCCCTCACTAAATGAAACCGGAAGCACTCTCGAATAGTTTGATTCTGCAAAAGTTAGCTTTGGAAAGCCCGAGCTTTTAAATGGCGCCATTAAAGCGACAGCTTGGCCGCGGCGAAAAAGTGCGGGAAACAGAAGCACGCGACAAACGGACGGTTATCTGACAATCGGATCGGACGAAGAACAATTAAAACTTCACATCACGTCACATTCACGCACTGCGGCGCCCGTCAGATCTTCCGGGTCGGCCTCCGATCCCGCTCCGATCGAGTAAGTTTAGAGGAGTCCTCGCTGAAATCTCGGGAGATAATCTACCGTAATTGGCATGGTTGCCGCGCCTGATGGTTTTTCAAATGGCAGTAAAATTTCACTCGAAGCTTATTTTTCCTCCAGCGGGCCGATTATTGACATCGATAGACAAGGCGATAGACAAAGAAGACGTACGGGGTATGGAGCTATCCTATTGGTTGAAATGGGTGGTTCCTATAGACTAAGAGAGAAAATGATGGACTAACTATCGGGTCCCTCGTGAGTTGCCGTTAGTTAGTCTATTATCTACCTCCTTTGTCCATTAAAGCCACCCGCTTACACCAATATGATCCCTCCATATTCTTTTTGTCTTCTTTGACTATGGCTTTTTCTATCAATTTCAATAATCGGCCCTCAGGAACCTTTTCCGGCCCCTGTTACTAACCTTGGGTCATTTTGGATAGAACAGAATCATATGTGACAGGATTTCTGAAAAGCGACCTTATCTTCAAGAGTTCAAAGTTCTCTGGAAAAAAAACACATTGGATCTAGAGTCCAGACTCTTAAAAACATCGACAAGGAAAAATACTCTCGATTCAATCAGATTTAAGCTTAAATCAAGAACCAAGCCTCTTAATTTTTAGCGGATTTCCTTTTGATTTAAGCTTAAATCTGATTGAATCAAGAGTCCTTTTTCTTGTCAATGTTTTCAAGAGTCAGGACTTCAGATCCAATGTGTTTTTTTTTTCCAGTGCAGACCAGAATCATATGTGACAGGATTTGTGAAAAGCAACCTTATCTTCAAAAGTTCAAAGTTTATTTATTGGTGCCACTGCACAGAGGGAGAAAATCTGGACATTTCAACGCAAATTTGATCTTGAAAGTTTAAAAATTAAGGAAGACTTGACGTCTTGGAGTGTAAAGTCAAACATGCTTAAGTTTTAGGTTAAATCTAGGTCAGGAACTCCAGCATGTACACCAAAAAGGGGCATCTAGCGCCTTTTTGGTGAGAAAATGAGACTAAAACCGCGCGTAGCTTGTTCCCAAGGCTCACAAGATCTGGATGCAACTATTCGTGCCCTTTGGATGTGCGTGTAGTATTCGCAAAAGTGAAGGCGCTTGTCATGTGTAACAAAGACATCCTGGCGACAAGTGAATACTTCCACTTTCGGGGCCACACCACACAACCATCGGTATCACATGCTTGTTGGCTGTTGAGTAACGTGTCGCGAAGCTCATTTGGTGAACAATTCTTTGTTTGTTCAACTTGGCAGGCGCGCTGTTTCACCTGAAGCTGAAAACTACTGAGAATTTCAGCGATTTTCGTTAACGATAATCGTGTTTTACGTGAAATCCTTATCAGCGGGCTGATCTATGAAATTAATGGACAAGAAAAATTGATAGACAAAGAAGACAAAAGGGATACATAGGGCCTCTATTGGTGGAAGCGGGTGGTTGTAATGGACAAAGAAAGTAGATAATAGACTAACTAACGGCAACCCACGAGGGACCTTACACTTAGTCCATAATTTTCTCCTTTAGTCAATGGAAACCAACCATTTCAACCAATGGGATTGCTTCATCCACATAATGTCCTCTGCGTCTATGTAGCTTTGTCTATCAATTTCAACGATCAGCCCGCTGGATCGTAGCTCCAGAGGAGTCGTAGCCTTTACTAAAAGACATTGGTTTAATTGTATTGTCCAGCTACACAATGTTTCTGCATTGGACCACAACTCTTTAAAACCCTATCATTTTTAAGGCTAACTAAAAAAGTCTGGTTTAAGTTTGTTTTCGTATCCATGTGTTGAAGTCTCCGAAGTTAAGGACTCCTAAGAAGTAGGTTTGAAACGATGTGCACTGAAAAAATGGATTCATGTTCAACTTTAAAGACTTCGCATAGCAATTGAAAGTTAATCCCATGAAATCCCATCAATTTTTAGTTAAGAACAATAATATCTATGGGAACCAGCTATTTCAACCATTAGGATCGCTCCATGAAGTCTCTTAAAATAACTCACTAACGCATAAAACTCTTTAAAACCCTATTATTTTTAGGGCTAACTAAAAAAAGTCTGGTTGAAGTTTGTTATAGTATCCATGCGTTGAAGTCTCCAAAGTTGAGGACTCCTATGAAGTGGGTTTGAAACGATGTGCACTGAAAAATTTATGGATTCATGTTCAACATGAAAGACTTCACATGGCAATTGAAAGTTAATCCCATGAAATCCCGCTAATTTTTGGTTAACACTGGAAAAATAAAAACACTTTGGATCTTAAGTCCAGACTCTTAAAAAAACATCGACAAGAAAAAATACTCTTGATTCAATGGGATTTTTGCTTGAATCAAAACGAAATCCGCTTAAATTAAGAGGCTTGGTTCTTGATTTAAGCTAGATTCTGATTGAATCAAGAGTACTTTTTCTTGTCGATGTTTTTAAGAGTCTGGACTCTAGATCCAATGTGTTTTTTTTCCAGTGATTGGACCAAAACTCTTTAAAACCCTATCATTTTTAAGGCTAACTAAAAAAAAGTCTGGTCTAAGTTTGTTTTCGTATCCATGCGTTTAAGTCTCCGAAGTTAAGGACTCCTAGGAAGTGGGTTTGAAACGATGTCCCGAAAAATTTATGGATTCATGTTCAACTTGAAAGACTTCGCATGGCATTTGAAAGTTAATCCCATGAAATCCCATCAATTTTTAGTTGATAACAATATTGTCTATGGGAACCAGCTATTTCAACCAACAGGATCGCCCCATACCCCCAATGACTTCCTTATCTATGAATTTCAAGATTTAGCCCGCTGATCTGGCAACCTCCAAGGCGGATTTTCTCACGGCTCGACATGGCGGGATCGGAACAATATTTTATGTAAAAAGCGAAGATGTAACGCGTGAGCGCGCGGCACGAGCGGCGCACGAAACCGCGCGTTCGATTTCGTACGAGTTTCAGAGCGTGAAGCTACTCTTCGGAAGCGGCTGACCCCGAGAGCGGCCGCCGCGTTGCGCAACGAGGATTACCCGGCGCGCGGCCCGTTTCGTAATGGTCGCTCGCACTCCGGGTCTGCAAGTGTTTTCACACCCACCGCCCCCGCCAAGAAAGTAAATTCGGTGAAGTTTTACCGGGAAGGTTGGTGTGGTGCCCTCCAAGTACGGACTCCTGGAGTGCTTCCATCTACGGTCGGTTGACTTTTGAGGTCCGAGGGATTACGTCGTTGGGTCAACAATCACTGGGTCACTTCATGTTTGCCGACTTGAGGATCACAAAAGATGTGTTCTCTGTACTGCCGTGCCAATGAAAAAAGCCGTATGAACATTCGAGAGTTGGCTTTCCTACGATAAAATGATTATTTTTGAAGACAGTTATGAATATTTTCCTCTTAAATGGAGATGTTGCATGTATAAGAGTAGCTGCATCATTAGAGGCACGGTTGACTTAGCCGAAAGGGTCATTGGGTCAATCATACCTATGGCGAGTGCAATGGAGATGTTGCATGTGTGAGGAATTTGCGATTTGACTGTTGATTCTAATGTAAAAGTTCGTGAGAAACACGATGGTGCCACTGGTTTTCTCTGAAATCATCTCCCAAGCTCAAAAAAGCTCTCAAGTTGAGGCCAAACTGGAGGGGATATCCTACCCTACCCTGAGAGTCCACGTCTACATCAAGACAAACTCTCCATGCAAAGATAGGGAGCAAATACATTGACAGGGCTGCCACTTTATTTGGGGACTCCAAAACTGAAAACACGGCAACCCTGCTAATGTATTTGCTCCCTATCTTTGCATGGAGAGTTTGTTTTGATGTAGAGGTGGACTCTCAGGGTAGGGTGGGATATCCCCTCCATCTTGGCCTCAACTTGAGAGCTTTTTTTGAGCTTGGAAGATGATTTCAGAAAAAAACCAGTGGCATCATCGTGTTTCTCGCGAACTTTTACATTAGAATCAACAGTCAAATCGCAAATCCCTCACACATGCAACATCTCCATTTTCAGAATCTTTAGGTGAAATTGCGATGATCAATCGTTGTGATTTTTGAGATATCTTCTATTAGTAATGACTTATCTTTTTTCTGCAGCTGAAGTTTTCAGCAGGCCCATTACTGACATATCCGTATACTCCTCTGATAGACTTCCTACCGTAAACCTGTCATCCTCATAGTGGTCTCCTCATACACCCCTCCCCCCATCATTCCCCATTTCGTAAAACTAAGGCCCTTGCAGCCTGATTGTTGAAATTTTGTGTTTGTCGGGTGGAAATGTATGACATAGGTTAAATGGCGAAGCGTGATTGGTCGGCTACGTCTTATCGTTGCTTTGTCGCGCTGTGTCTAGTGGAATAGTCGACAAACTAAAAGCACCTCTTGAGTATCCGACAGTATGTCGTCCATTCCACTCGACAAACCACGACAAAGCAACGATAAGACGTAGCCGACCAATCAAGCTTCGCCATTTAACCTAAATGGACGTATTTCTACCAAACAGACCTATGTGCTGGTGAGAAATATGGGGTGTGCTCGTCGAAGCTGGATAAAAAGCAATGTAAAAGTGGGCGTGATTCTTTTTGAAGAATTGGAAAGGCGGGATTTTACATTCTATCAAACAGACCTATGTGCCAACTGAATGCGTGATTCATGAGCCGCGGGCATGGCAAGAGAGCGGTATGGACAGGGCTCATGAGTTAAAGACGAAGCGGAAGCGGGACGACGGCGGTTCCATCTCCGTTGACGTCACTGGCGCTTTATTATTCTCATTCACTCTTACGGCCAGAGAACTAACGAGCACACCCCATATTTCTCACCTCCTCATAGGTCTGTTTGGTAGAAATACGTCCAAATGTCATCCATTTCCACCCGAAAAACACAAAATTTCAACTATCAAGCTGCTGGAAAGCTCTCTCCAATGCGTGCGTCGTTCGTCCCCGTCTTCTCCACGGCGAACTTTTCACCGGACTCCTGCCTCAGTGCCTCAGCTCATGTCTCCGCACTCACATATGAATGCGTCCGTCGTCTTCGCCCGGTTCAAACGTTCGTCGCCGTTGTCGGCCGTGTAAACGGCCGCCCGTCGCGTCACACCGCAGACTGCTGAGTCACGCCCGACACCACTTACAGCGTTGCCATTTTCGGTGGGTATTAACTAAAATTCAAGGGAGAATCTTCGTTTAGTGGTGTTAATAATATTTAGACGGTTTCATTTGGCAATGCGGCAAGGAAGCGCGACGATGACGCCGGGAAAACGTTGATCTTATGCGACGCGCGGGTAAATGGCCGAGTCGCCTGTCGCGTCGTCGAATCGGTTTTTGGCGCCGACGTCAAATTGACGTCAAAATTAAAAAAACCAAAAGTTATCCTTTCCATAAGTGGAATTTATGTCTGCTTCGATGTGACTCGTGAACAGAGAATCCCCTGCAGTAACACTGAAAGAAAATATTGGTAGAATGTGTTTTTCACATAGCGTGAATGAATGGAAAATTCTGCCAATCTTCAAGTCGATTCTGCCAGAGTAATGCTTACCAGTATCAGTTTATAGTGCCGTTTATCTTTCTTCTGGCAGAATTGACTCTGAATTAACGCTGTGTGAAATACAGCGTGAGGGAATGGTAAATTCTACCAATCTTTTTTTTCAGTGAACGATTCTAGCAATTTGATAGGGTGAGGCGAAATTACGCCGAAAAAAGAGGTAGGGGTTGTTCGACGATATGACCATTTCCAAATAATTATGGTAGTATCCCAATAAATTAGGTTACTATCCCAAATGTCGCGGTACAATCCCAACCTGCATTGCTATACTTCTACAAATTAATTGGAAATGTTCATACTTTCTTAACAATTAGGGGTAATACCATAATTAAGGAATAATCCTGCATTTTTTCCGTATAAAGTTGTTGGCCAACGCTTTTCCCTGAATGATGGCTGATGACCAATTTGATGAGCATTAAATCAAATAAAATTCGCCCAATGATGGCTGATGGATGTCAAGATGAGCACCTTGCCAGGGAAGTTTTTTCAAATTAGGTTAGGTTTGCAAAATCGATTACTCAATTCGTTGATCATCATTCATCAGTCATCATTAGCCGAATCTGAGCATGACTTTTATAAGTAACTTTTTCTCCATTGGGAAGAGGGAAAGAGAGTAAGCGGAGTCTGTAACATATATTATCCGTGATCATTACTTATGACTTTGCTGAGATTTAAAATTATGTATTCGATCGCGAAAAACGAACTTAATCTACCCATAGTTTTAGAAGAGCTGTTTGCGTACTTTCTCCGGGATATTCACCTCTTTCATGCTTCTTTCCCGGCACGAAAGAACTCCACTCCAAGGCTGCAAAATTGACTCAAACAATTAATTTCCTCATGAGAATAAACCTGCATAATTTTCGCCGAAATTTGTCAACTTTTTTAATGAGATCAGAAGAAGAAGTAGTGAAACATTCAGCCAGGAATTGCCAAGATTTTCCTGATAAAAATGCAATTAGAGAGGGAAATTGGCAAAATTGAAATTTAGTTACGTACTTTCGTGGAGGAATCGACGCTTTGACCCACAGCACACCCGCACAAGAAACCTTAGGTTCGTTCGATAAATCTAATATATCATAGCTCCATGCAGTCAAACCCTATCGGCATTCGAATAGAAATTACATTCTAACAAGCAAATTTCTCAGGTGCGAATACGCCTGTTTACCAGTGGCGACCGTGCTTTTCGATGTATCGATTGATTTGCCATTTAAACCTATGGGAAAGGATCGATAAACAGGGTAGCCTTAATAATCGATTCTTTACCACAGCTTCAAATGGAAAAATATCGATTTTCGATCGTTCACGCCTCGCCTCTGCTGTCTACTATAAGAACGCGAGGAACATCTGCAAAAAAGATCGCTGAGGCCCTTCCTGTGCGCCAAAATGATCCAATCTCTCTATCATCGTTCCACGTTCCATGTCGGAGGCTTACCCATTCGTTAATAAGCTACTCAGAAGATTTACGGCCCACGCACACCTGCAAACGGCGTGTCATAGCATAGCCAATGGGTCGTTGATTTTGATCAATCGATGCCTTCTACGACGGCCACGTTTTCATTGCTATGCAAAGTGCGTTCGAAGGTGTGTACAGGTCTTTACTGCCGTGCTGAGGTAGAACGCCGTATGAGTGTTTGAACGTTGCCGAATTGCCCCGTAAGAAATATTCAGTTTTGGAAAGTGCACTGTCTCCTAGATAAAGGAATGTAACTAATTGTAGAATAGACTCAAACCACTCAGTTTACACAAAAAAATAATTGTGCGATTCCTGTCGAAAAATTTGCGGATTTTATCGTTTACACGGTAAAAATTGAGTTACAGTCAGAAAAGCGCAACAATTTCCAAGTAATTATACAATCAACGCGTGTAAATTGTGTAACATCGAAATGTAGGTGGGTGCCTCCGTCTAGGAAACGGCAAGTTTATGATATAGCTTGTCTTTGAATTTTTCAGTTTTTCTGCAGCAGGAAATACTTCAACGCATGTGGAAAACTAAATCACTCGGTCCAAGTAACCGGAGTTTCGATTTCAGGAACTTCAAATAACTGAACTTTTTACTAGTCATCCCGGTAGTCGTATTTTTCATCGAAGGCTTCGGTTATTCGATAACGAAAGTTCGGTTACCTTGATCAAAACTTCATTTATCAGGACCGAAGACTTTGGTGCTCCCTAGAACTCCAAAATTCAATCCTTGTATTCAAAGTTGTTCCTTTTGCGATGGCTTAAATCTCACGATGTGACCAGGAGAGCATTCTTTGAAAAATTCAAAAGAAATACCTATTTCCAAATATTTCTGGAGTATTCGTATTTTTGAGAAGAAATTTGGCAGCACAGGAATGTTTATGGGATTTTTTTTCATAGCTTGACCATTTAGGTGCGAAGAAAGCTTACCTAGAGCTTCCCAGTTGTCGTAGTCCTGGCGATTGCCTCTGACGTAGAGCATGTAGTTGAGCACACTGGAGCCCCCGAGCACCTTCCCTCGGGGCCAGTTGCATCGACCGGATTTCATGCCTAAGCAGCCTCGACCTGAAAAAATTTCAGTATATTTTTACAAACACGAAAGAAAACCCGGAAGACCCAATTTTAACAACATGAAATAAAATCTGGATACATCAATAGGTTATTTACACACGTCTTAAGGTGATTCTATGGATGTCATATTTTGTGTCAAAGCGGCATGCGATATATCGCATAGATTGGCTCCATTTTTTCAGTTACTCGTCATTTTTCTTGAATTTTGAGATCGCAATTCTGTTGTCAGGAGACTAAACAACTCACTTACCAATTTTGACAAGTATCGAATGCGATATTATCTCTCTGAAAAAAACACACCTATATTACGTTGAATTTGTTTGTCAAAATTTGTAAGTGAATTGTTTAGTCTCCTGACAACAGAATCGCGATCTCAAAATTCGAAAAAATGACAAGTAGCCGAGAAAATGGAACTAATTGATGCGATACATCGCATGTCGTTCTGACACAAAATATGGCGTCCATCGAATCACCCTAAAGTAGCGTTATGGTAATCTAATATTATCGAAAAATAAGCAATTGCTGGCATTTTTCCCACAAGATGAGGCACTCAAATCGAGTCGCACAGGTGAAACCAAGAAGAAAGTGTGAAGAACTAATGTTGATGCCTGGCTCGTTCGATCACTTCCTCATTTTTGTTTACCTCCTCCGTCAAATATTTAGACAATTTTTTGGAGAGTACACATGAAGTTTTAGCAACCTATGTCTACACTTTGGATAGGTAGATTGCTTTTTCTTAGCTCTCCATGTCATTATTGCAGGGAAAGTTTCCTCAAGGCTCTATCTGCCAGATAGCAACCTACGTTATTCGTGTTAATCTAGAGATTCCATCATGACTGATGGAGATTTAAGGACATCTTTATTAATAGCAGCATGAAAAAGACATATCTTGCGATCCCTAAATTAAATTTAGGGGTGTAATTTTGGAAATCGATCCTTGCAAGAGATTACAAAGATATACCGCTTCAACTAATACAACATATGGAAGAGAATCTATTGTAGATTTTGAATTTTTTAAGGTACATCTGTATCTACCCTAATGTTTGTCAAGATTATACAATTTCATCTTTTGTTGTTGTAATTTTTGCAGCGTCAAATCATTGTACTCCATTGCAAGGATACATTTCCAAAGTTTTACTACTGAATTTGACAATATTTCACAAAAATCGTTCTCTTTATGCTGCTATATTAAATACCTCTTGAAACCTTCCTCAGCCATGACGGAAATAACTATCAGTATCGTGGCGTGTTTTGCGATGAAACGATTGTTCTGCCATCAGAACCTATGGAGAAGGATCGATTATCAGGGCATTCGCAACGAACACCATAATTATCGATTCTTTAGTATTGCTTTAAATGGGAAAATATCAAAAGTCGATTATCACGCCTTGCGCCACTGGAAACCACATGGTCCTTTCTCAAGGAAAGGAGCTGTTCAAGGAGCGACTTATTGACTACTTATTGACGATACTTATTTTGTTGTTGTTCACTTTCATTATATATTATCTATGGGAATTATTTTTGCTATTATAGATGCAGATTTATTTATTGATTTCCTTTTATTTTAGGATTGACTTTAAATATGAGTTCTGTACACGGAGAAAAAAACCTCGTGCGTGGGACCCGAAGTTTAGGTCCAATGGATCTCTGAATTTTTCGGATTGAGCATCTGAACTCTTTAGGTCTAGCTGTCGAGGTTCGGATCACACATCTGAAACTTCAGTTCTTACATCTGAAGTACTTCTGATGTGAGAACCGAAGTTTTTCGGATGTGAAAACCGAAGTACTTCAGATGTAAGAACTGAAGTACTTCAGATGTAAGAACTGAAGTTTCAGATGTGTGACCCAAACCTCAGCAGCTAAACCTAAAGTGTTCAGATGCTCAATCCGAAAACTTCAGAGATCCATATAACCTAAACTTTGGGTCCCACGCACGAAGTTTTTTTCTCCGTGTAGGACCTCTCTGGAAGGACCTAGACCCAGGCACTGTTACAAATCCTTCAAATGCGCTGGTGATCCATCCCTAATTTTTCTCTAGTTCTAATCTCAAGAAGCCGCGTTTTAATAACAATTACCTGTAGGTTCGGTCTTGTATCCCCAGTCAAGTTTGGAGAGTTGGAGGTAGGCGGCGAGAGAGGGTACATCTGAGATCTCTGTTTCGTCAGGTCCAGCTTCGAGGAGGAGAACGGTCCAATGAGGGACTTCGGACAAGCGGCTCGCTACCACCGCCCCCGCAGAGCCGCCCCCGATCACGATGAAGTCGTACTCCCGGTTCAGCTGCACCTGGTTCCGCAAAAAAAGTTTAATTAGATTCATCATAAGTACCCCCCCCCCCAAAAAAAAACAAAAAAAAAAAAACAAAAAAAAAACATGCTAATGACCTCTTCAGAAAATGTATTTTCTGCAACTATACACTGGAAAAAAAACACATTGGATCTAGTCCAGACTCTTGAAAGCATCGACAAGAAAAAGTACTCTTGATTCAATCAGAATCTAGCTTAAATCAAGAACCAAGCCTCTTAATTTAAGCGGATTTCGTTTTGATTCAAGCAAAAATCCGATTGAATCAATAGTATTTTTTCTTGTCAATGTTTTCAAGAGTCTGGACTCTAGATTCAATCTGGGTTTTTTTTCCAGTGTACAGGGTGATCCAGGGTTAAACGGCCAGACTGCAGGAGCCGAAACACTCTCAAATCCGCTCTTAAATTGAGATTTCGATATTTTGAGGATAGTTTACAGATGCATGTCACGACTTATTGCAAAATGTAATCGAACTATTTAGACTCTCGATAGTCAAGAGATGACATTATTATTTTTTTCGCTCTAAATTGACTTTACCGCTTTTTCTCAGCCACCTGCGTTTTTTGCAAAATCGGGTGAGGGGAGGGGAGTCCAGGGGTGCCTGATAGGAGAGAAGGGCGGGGTTAAAAATTGAGAATATTGTTGAACGTTTTTCAAGGATGACCCTCAACGTATCAAAAGAGGGTCTTGGAGGACAAGGCGAATAAGTACAGTTTTTGCTATTTCGAGAAATTGAAGTTTCGGAATTACACGGATCCATATGGCGGAAAGAAAGTTCAAACTGATCTTAAACATGAAAATTTGGTAGCAAATTTTACGGTTTTACTTGAACTCATTATAATATCTCGATTTATTAAAACATTGCACTTATGCGCCTTGTCCTCCAAGCCCCTCATTAATCTTCCCCTAAAAACATGCACTGAAAAAAAACACATTGGATCTAGAGTCAAGACTCTTGAAAACATTGACAAGAAAAAATACTCTTGATTCAATCAGATTTAAGCTTAAATCAAAAGGAAATCCACTCAAATTAAGAGGCTTGGTTCTTGATTTAAGCAAAAGTCCGATTGAATCAAGAGTATTTTTTCTTGTCGATGTTTTCAAGAGTCTGGACTCTAGATCCAATGTGTTTTTTTTTCCAGTATGGTATCCGCAAGCTGAAAAAAATACTAAAATCTGATCAGAGAGCATACGAACCTGATTTTTGATCCTGCTCTCCGGGTCAAACATGTCGTATCTATAGTAAGCGATGGCTGCTATCAGCAACGGCACCAACCACACGCTCGCGCCAACCAAAGTCACGCCGGCCTTTACCGCTGAGCTCAACGCGATCAAAGCAAATATCATTTTCTATTGATTCCCTGATCGTAAACAAGGCTCTGCTCGTATTTAACATTATTTATTTTGTTGGACCAAGTGCTGCTTTACCTCTCCTCTGCCTTCGTGCTTCTTTCCGCGCGCATACGTTATCGTCCGAACTTAAAACTAGCGTAAACTACCGCCACGCAAACTAACGCAACGTAATCAGGTACTCGGTGACTTAAACGCTGTGTAACGACGGAAGCTATCCACGTCGTTTCGTATCACAGACTCGCGGAATTTGTTTCTAAAATCGTTTTAATTCTAAAATTCAAGTCGGCAGTATCCCCGCCTAGTTATTTGGTAACATTCAAGTAATTAGATTAACTAAACCGCACGACACAGCTGTAAATAAGTGTTCGTAGCTTGCTTTTTCCTAACTTTTGCTCGCATCAAGCCGGATGGAAATTATCGTTTGATCACCAAGTTGATCGGATTGATTCTTCTGATTAATGGAGACACTCTCCTCTAGAGACACTTAGAGTTAATGGCGACTCAACGATCCCGAACGATGACGCTTTTCGAGGAAGTTTTTGGTTCCTCGAACCGGATGACTTAATGTTGGCCCCGAGAATAGAATGGCTAAGTGTTGGTTCCTTGAACCGAATAGCTGAGTGTTGGTTCCTCTTGCTGGATGGCTGAGTGTTGGTTCTTTGAGCCGAATAGCTGAATGTTGGTTCTTTGTGCCGGATGGCTGAATGTTGGTCCCTCGAGCCGAATGGCCGATTTTTGGTCCCTCGGGCCGGATGGCTGAGCGATGGGGGTTCCGGCGCGATCCTAGGCGGTGGAGGGTGGGTGCTCCCGGGCTGGATGGCTCATGGCGTTTTCCCCGGGGAACACTTTCACTGCGAGTGTCACCGCGAGGTGGCGCCACCGGCGGTTGACGGAGGCACCGGTGTCGCTCCCTGGTGGAGTTCTAGCGATGCGACACCCGGGCGCACGACCGACATCGTCGTCGCGGTTTGAGGTATCGTCCGGGTGAGGTCACGAGGAGATCGCATCTGTGGTCTTGGCTTCGCTGCGTGATCTGAAACAAACGAGAAGGGGTTGTTATTAGAAACTGTGCTCTCAAAAATTCACAAATTTACAAGGAAGTATGAAGCGCCCGTCCCACACCGCCGTGCTAAGGAGGAACGCCGTATGATCCTTCAGGCGTTGCCTAATTGCCATTAATAAAATACGAATTTCCTGGTAAACTTATGTATATTTATCTTCCAATTTTTCGGATAATGTTGTTTGCAATTTCACCTAAAGTCCCAGAAAATGTCAAGGAAAAGCCTTCATAACTTTCCTTAAAAATGAAAATTTCATTGAAGGAAATTCGGCAACTCTCGAATGTTCATACGGCGTTCTTCCATGAGAAAAGGAATAGAGGAATGGAATTCCGAAATAACTGGGTCAAAGATTACGAAAAATTTCTAACTGTTTAATCTTTTCCCCGGTTTGTGACATCCATGAGCCGATTTGTCTCAACTCTCCCTACGGAGGGCTTCTTACATCCTCTTTAACACAAGTCGGAGGTCTGCACGATCTGACAGGGACAAGACATACCTGCAGAGTGTGGACTATGCTGCCGTGTTACGGAAAAACGCCGTACGAACATTCCAGAGTTGCCAAATTTCCTCCGATGAAATGTTTATTTTTAAGGAATGTTACGAATATTTTATTTTGAAATTTTCAGATAATCTAGATTTAATTACAAAGAAAATTCTCTGAAAAATTCAACGGAAAATATTCAGGAGTTTTCCTGAAAATTCGTATTTAATCTAATGAAATTTGGCAACGCCTGAAGGCTCATACGGCGTTTTTCCTTAGCAAAACAGTATGAACATTCAACAATGAGAGGAGTCTCGGCTATCAAATTCAACCGCAGTTTCGTAACCAGGTCATAATGCTCGGTGTTCAAGCTCCATTGTTTCCATGATAAGTTCATCGGCGGAGTGTGTAATCCTAGTTCTTATACTGTTTCTTAATCCATGGCACCAGCTTTGAGTTCGTGAACGACCGCTCGTGTGGTCTATTTTATTCTCCTCGGCTTGAAAAGCCAAAGCTCGGAATGGGAAGTTTTTAAAGTGTCATTTGAACGCATTTCTATCAAATAGAACTATGTGCATTATGACATGAGCCCTATTATGCATATACTCTTATGAGTCTCAGGGCTCATGTCTGAATGCACGTAGTTCCGTTTGGCAGAAATACGTCCATTTGCTTGTAAAGAGATCCTAATCCAGGATTGCGTATTACGTATGACACAACTGGGGTTAGTAGTCACGCTAGTGGTGGGTTTAAAAAGTTGGTGACTTTTACACCTTTCCATTTACACCTATGTTGAGAGCACCTGGCTCCTTCGAGAACAGGTCATTTACAACACAGGCCAGTACAACCACTCGCTACCACCAATTTGATTGCTACATTTACCCTTTGTCTTCCTTGCCCCTTTTTCTATACTTTCGTCTTTTTAATAATCAGCGCACTGGATTCTCAATGAGTCTCTAAAACCAAGAGATAATTTCCCTGGTAAAAATTGGCAGTAGAATCTGTGTTCCAAAATACCATAGACCTACAGCCGGCTGTAAGATTTCCAATAGCTTCTATAGCCGGCTACACAATTTCTTATAGCCTTTTATAGCCGATGGCGATTAAGCAACAGCCAGGCGATGAAGTGTATGCTAAACGTTACTAATTACGGATGCTAGGACTTAGTGAGTTTTTGGAATACTGCTCTCTTTTTGGGCCGTAGTATCTTGATTTATTTTGCGAGGAAAGCTCCGTACTTTTGATGGATGCCTGTCATTACTAATATATTAGAGCGCCTTCAGTTTCGTATGATACTGTGCAATACCTCTGGTGTGAAATAGTTGCTTCAAGCGCCGTGGCAGGCGGGCAGCCAGCGCGAAACACGCATTGGCGCCTACAAACCTAACAGGGATACTTCACGCGTTGCGCAATGCGTGAAGTATCCCTGTTAGGTTTGTAGGCGCCAGTGCGTCGCCGCTCCGCTTTGTGTTAGGCTCTAATATTTAATCTGGCGGAGTCAGCGTTATTCAACTCATGATTTTGAAATGTTTGCACATCCTGTATGGATTATTCTTATTTTAATTGATGAAAAAAAATATGTATTAAAGGAAAATATAATGTGTGTTTTGTAAATATTAAGGTGGTTCCGTATCAAACTTAATGATTTCCAAAGCACACGAATTTCTACACAATTTCTTATAGCCTTTTATAATCGATGGCGAAAGAGCAACAGCCAGGCGATAAAGTGTAAAGCCCAGCGATAGGAACTATAGCCCGGCTGCATAATTTTTTATCGCTTCGTATAGCCCGGCCGTATGATTTTCTCCGCATTCTACAGCCAGCTATATGATTTTCTGTAGCCTTCTTTAGCCGGATATAAGAATTCCTATGGTATTTTGAAACGCAGCTCTTATCGCCAATTTTTACCCGGGTTTGACTTGGAAGTACATTTTCTGAGAGTAAATGACGCGTAGAAAACAACTCGCAGATTGAAAACAAAAAAAAAATTAACCCAGAAACCGAGAAATACGCAGTTCAAAAGGGCACGTTTCCTGCAATAAAACACTTCGTTTACGCGCCAAACCGAATGATGTCATTCGGCACCCATCAGAAGCGAGCATGGGTTTCTAAGACTTCGTCAAATTTCCTTTTACTTATTTTAAATGGAAGGAATAGGAAAGTCGGAAGTACATCTTCAGAATTAAATAATGGAATCTCATTCATGTCCAGTCATTCCAGTCTTTACAAGCAACAATGCAACATTATAAATTCCACATCTTATTCTAACAAACATGAGTGGAAAATGAGGGGATTTAACGATTTGACTGCCGTATTACATCCCATCCATCATTTTACCGCCACTCCGACGTATTCGAAATTCCGTTGAGCCTTTTGACTTTTTAAAGCGAGCACGCGCAGGATTTTGGCTTCAAAAATAGGCAATAATTCACCATGTCAACTACTCACCTGGTACTTTCAGATATTAATAAAAAACACAAGGGTCTAGTAACCTATTCCAATAATCATCCCGCAGGATTTTCAGTTTAGCGACAAGGTCAAGTTGGGTTTCCTAATTTCGTCAACTCCGGTGTAAGAGAGTATACCATTTGCGAGGCGTGAACGATCGATTATCGATATTTCTCCATTTGAATCCGCAGTAAAGAATTGATAATTAAGGTATTCGATGCAAACACCCTGTTCATAGATTCTTCTCCATAGGTTGAAATGACAGATCAATCGATATGTCGCAGGCAAATAGTGAAATCAGGCATTTTGTCAAATGCCAGGGCAGATAGTCAAATTTTGACGGTCTACAAAATTTTGTGAATTTATGGCGAAAAGCTCACGATTTTTTAATATTTTTGGAAAAATGTCTCATCAATCCCACGAACTCTGTTTGTCTTTTCCTCTTCAATTGCCTCTCGTATTTTTAAATGTTGAAATTCCAAAAATTCTGTATTTTACGACATGCTGAAAATTTCAAGATCAGTGTCTCTTCAGGAGCTAAAAGTTGTTTAAAATACTATTGTGTGTGCAAATTTTTACCAAGAATTTTTTTTTTGCTGGAGCAATGAATTATTTTGTCTGCCATGGAAAAAAAAATTGCTGATTCAACAATTCAATTGCTAAAAACAGTAAGTGCAATGTTTCAACGCAGATTTTACAACAAAAAAATGCTACTTTAACCACATTGTAAACTAATTTAACCACGGGGTGGTTAAAGTAGCATTTTTTTGTTGTAAATTCTACATTGAAACATTGCACTCACTGTTTTTAGCAATTGGATTGTGAATCAGCAATTTTTTTTTCCGTGATAAAATTAGGAAAAAGATACAGAATTTCAATCTAAGTTAGAATATTTGACTATTTGCCTAGGCATTTGACAAAATGCCTGATTTTACTATTTGCCTGCGACAGATATATCGCAAAGCACGCCATACCTCTTTTGAAGAAGACTCACCCGCGTGACACACTAACATTTACCCGGCGACGGAGCTGTTACGTCAGTCGTTCTTCAACTCATCGACGACCTCACCGCTGACCCACTGATACCGGCGCGGGGCGATCAGCTGATATTTACGGTAACGCATAACGCGTCGATCGTCGCAATTGGCAAGATCCACCCGGCGTTCTGCCGTGCTAAGGCAAAACGCCGTATGAATATTCCAGAGTTGCCAAATTTCGCTTAGTAAAATGTATATTTGTTGACGGGAAATATGATTATTTCTACTTGATATTTAAAGGAACTACAGGAGAAATCCCGGTCGGATTATTCGAAAAATTGGAAGGGAAATATTTATAAGTTCATATCAGGAAATTCGTTTTTTATTGAAGGAATTTTGGCAACGCCTGAAGCCTCATACGGCGTTTTTCCTTAGCATGGCAGCGTTGACGCCGGTGCCCGCGAGTGATTCCGCTCAACCCGAGACTTCCTCGCCGGCCCGGCGCACAGTGGAAATCAGCCAAAGGACATGAGTTTTTTTTTTACTGAGACAGGAAATTTAGATGTTTAATCCGTCAAATTTCAAATTTTGAGGCGGGCTTTCTCGAACACATTTTACGAGAAAACCATTGGAAAAACTTTTTAGGCCTCAACATCTTGTAATGACGGAGGTACAAATTTTTAAGAGCAGCCAGAGACAATAATAACAGTGGAAAAACAAGGGGGAGAACGGGGAACAAGGCTCAAAAACACAATTAATAAAAAACGAGACGTTTTGATTCAAAACTGAGTCATTTTCAGTCGGAAATACAATAACAATTTTTAAAAAAACGGTGAAAATCTGAGCCCTATATGGTGGTGGCCGGGATCTGAGAAAAAGAGAAAAATGATCGAAAAGAAAAAAAAATTATCAATGAATAATGAAAAAATTATGATGATGAGAAAAATGATCGGGGGGATCATTTTTCTCTTTTTCTCAGATCCCAGCCACCACCATGTAGGGCTCAGGTTTTCATCGCATCGTTTCAATCGTTTTTTTTTTTTACATTTTTATCGCATTTCCGACTGAAAATGACTCAGTTTTGAGTCAAAACATCTCGGTTTTTATTAATTAAGTATTCTAGCCTTGTTTCCCATTTCCCTCCCTTGTTTTTCCACTGTAATAACGGAGTTTTAAGCTTTTAAAGTTTCCGAATTTTGTCCAACCTCTCCATTTGACTCGGTCCACCGTGCTGAGTGGCACGCAAACCAGTTCCGTCGGTACGGTAACCCAATTACCCTGCGCTGGCAGTTTATAAACAAAAGCGCCCGCCGCGGGGTCCTGGGTCTGATCCAACGGGGCACCCGCCGAACGGATTGAAGTGTGTCCCCCTGGGGGCTCTGGAGGGAGGGGGCAACACAACACATGAAAATAGTCTAATTACTCTCTTCCGGACGCCGCGCCGACTTGCGTTATGAAATCGGAGGCGGTGTCGTGGCCCACTGCAGTGAGATTTGATCGACTGAACGTACGGCCGAAACCAAACCCAATCGAACCAAAAATGTTTTCAAAATGTTTAAAAATGTTTTCAGAATATTTAAAAATGTTTTCAAAATATTCATATTTTTGAATGTTTCTACGTATATTGGCAACAGGTAAAACAGAAAAAGGAGGTGTATCCTGCCATGCCAAGGGAAATTGCCGTATGAGCCTCCACATGTTGGTCAGACTTCCTTCGACAAATCAGGAATATTTGGCAAAACTTGGAGATCTATTTCTTCAAAATGTTTAGGGAATTTGAATCGTAATTTGATATAAAATAGCTAAAAATTTTAGGGACAACGTTCGAGTGCTTATCCAGCGTTTTTCGTCAGCGCGGCAGGGTTAGTTAGGGCCAACTATAGCTGAATTTCCTCGATTCAATGATTTTTTGCTCATTGAAGATCTATATTTTACGGATCATTCATCATGCTTTTTGTTTCATTTTGGGTCTGGTACTTGGTTTAATGATGTGTTTGAAGGCCGATCTTGGAGGAAAATGGGAGTTTAGCGGGTATGCGATCGAATGCCGTATAATCGGCATTTTTCGCCAAAATCGGCCTTCAGATACGTATATAATAGAGTATTAGACCCCCTTATGAGACCAAAAATTATCAAACCACGATGCATTTCGTAAAATATTGACCCTTGATGAGCCAAAAACCGCAGAGTCGAGGAAATTTCACTAGGATGGGCTCAATAACGGTCTTTGTCAATACCCCTCCTTTCGGAAAATACAAGAAATAGACTCGTTTAGTGGCTGTGTCATTCGACCTACGGAATCGCGATAATTGCGATAAATTGCATAATTAATTTGCGGTGTTCAAACCAAAAGAAACAAACATAACCTCATGTTGAAATTATATTCAAGTCAATTATGTAAATTCATTACGATTCAGTCATTGAGAAATCAGTAGCGCCTACAAGACTCCAGGAATACTTCACGCATTGCGCCAAATAGTGCGGTCGGCATGAATCGACCGACGAAAACCGAGCGGTGTCGATTCGATCGACAAATTATAGAAAACTGGTGTCGATTCGATCGATATGAATCAATCGACACCCACCAACCGGTGTCGATTCGATCGACAAATGATTGAAAACTGGTGTCGATTCGATCGACATGAATCTATCGAAAAATAAATGAGTGAACCGATCGATGTAACTCAATTGACGCGTTGCGCTCTTGCGCCAAACGGTGCGGTCGACATGACTCTCATATCAGCGCCTACAAGACGGCATGAATACTTCACGCATTGCGCGTACGCCACGGTGCACGCTTCAATGCTTCAATGTTCGTAATTTCTCGGTGTCAGACCTGCCGCCCGCGGTGTACACAAATCTATAGATGACCCATTCTGCCGTGCTAAGGAAGAATGCCGTATGAGCCTCCAGGCGTTGCCAAATTTTCCTCAAATTTTTCAAATAATTTTGCCCGCAATTCCACCGCAAAGACCTGAAAATTTCAAGGGAAGATGTTCACAACGTCCCTCAAAAATGAACATTTTATCGAAAGAGATTTGGCAACTGTCGAATTTTCATACGGCGTTCTTCTTTAGTACGCGAATGCGAAATGCGAAAATTTAAAATGTAAAAATAATTTAAATCAGTCAGAACCATGTGCACAAGATTGATGGGCTTGATTTTTAAAACCTTTCTGGGAAGATCCCTGTCATTTTCAGCTTCCAAAACTCACCTGAATGATATTTTGTGAGTGTGATGTGAAGAATGCGCCATGGATTCTGCCGTGAGTGGAAAATTTTACGCGCGAAGACTCGACGAATACTTTTACAAGTTCCGCATTAAGAACTTGCGTTTTAGAAACCTGCCTCTCGAACACCTCGAGAAATTGGCCTCACCTTGTTAGTTTTTGTATTTAGTGAGAATTAAAACACCTCGCTTCAAGGCAACAGAAAGTGTTAACTCGCTCCTGTCGTCGATTTAGTTTCTCGAATGAAAGTATTCATGCTGAAAGGAACTATGTGCATAGGGTTTGCATGTAACATAGTTCTTTTTAGCATAAATACGTCCAAATCTCCCGAGCTGCTCGCACTCACAAACCATCAATTATAATTCATTTCAAATTGATTACCGGACGAAGTTGTAATTACAGTTTGTCCGTCTGTTTTTTGGAGCTAAGCGGAAATAGACAGCGCTCATTGGTCCGAGAGAACTTGTTGCTCTATTATTGACACTTGAGTTTGAGCTTTTAATTTTAGAGGAAGATTCTAGGAGTTCCGTCGTATGTTGCTTTCAGCAGCGTGTGTTTGACGTATGGGCTTCGAACGTCGCGATATTTGAGCTGCTGTCAGGAAGACTCAAAATTGAATCCAACATATCGACGTTCGCCTTACGAAAGAACGTAACTGCAATTCAATGTTGCCAAATTTCTCCTCGCAAATTGCATTTTTATTATGAGAATCTGGGGCATTTCTAACTAAAAATTTCCCTGATTTTTCTCTTGATCTCTCTAAAAAATTAGACAAAATTCAGGATGAAACTTTCACAAATACAGCTTCGTAAAAAATTGAATTGTTTAAGTCAATTTTGCAACCTTGGCATTAAGTTAGGTTCCTTTGTCCGGAAAACAACTATATTTTGGGTATGAGATGGGAGAGGATGGGTCCAGGGCCGTACAAAAATAATTTATAAATAATTACACCTACAAATTCTCCATTGACCCTTCTTTGGAAAACTCGATTTTAAGGGAAATTTCCGATTTTTCTGGGGAAAATCGAGTCGACTCAGAGAAACGGAGGTCATTTTCGGAATAAATGCTATATCTAAACTAGGAATCAATTGAAACATTGCAGGCAAATATAAAAAGAAAAAAATCATCGACCAGTGTTTTTTTAAGTAAATTGAAAAAAACGTCGCGGGCTATAGACATACCGGCCGTTCCGGACTCAGAGACCATAAGTTCCGGGTGCTGGAGCCGTAGCTTCGATTGCTCCGGGTGCTAGGCCCGGAACTTTTTGGCTCTGAGCCCGGAACGCGGACGGTATGTCTATTTAGCCCGTAAGTACGGCTTCCACGGCCGGAGCTTTTTTTTTTCAGTGCACAATTTTGAAGAGGAATCATGTAACGGAGGAGTGTCTCAGTTCGTACTTAGTTCAGTGCCCCATTCTCTCTTCATTTTAGTAGGTACCGGTACCCACTCTAGTCAACGACGTCGACCAGGGGGGGGGGGGGGGGGGGGGGCTGTGCTTAGTACTTGTCGTCACGGTTCACGCGATGGAACCAAACAAACTGGAGTGGTCCTAAAAACGGAGGCCCGGGCCAGCCACCGCACCGTCGTGCACTTTTCGTCTTCTCGGCTCTTTAATTTTCTTAAACGGTTAATGGCCACCTCGTGGGCCCGTGGATCACCTGTATGCCAGCCATTGCGCAACCGACCGGAAGAATGCCTCCCCGGCTCGCCACTTCGAGGAGCGTGCGGCCCCAGTTTGTCATTTTTATTGTCTCGACGAGGCGTCACGACTGACTTCCTAACCTTTCGTTAAAGTCACCGGCGTTTTGTGTACAATGTCGATGGCACACATAATTTTACGAGTTTTGACAATAAAGAGTATACAATGTGTAACATCTGGACGACCATTGGCATAGGCAGAAATTTTTCATGGGGTGCATGACTGTCTCCCTACCATTTCGTTAAAATCTCCGGTTCTCTTGTAAAATTTTGATGATACATACGATTTTACAAATTTTGACAGAAAACAGAATATGTAACAATAGTTACATCTGGATGACCATTGGCATAGCCAGAAATGTTTCCTGGGGCGCACGACTGTCTTCTTACCCTTTCGTTAAAGTCTCTGGTGTGTTTTGTAAAATTGTGATGGCACCCACAATTTTGCAAATTGTAACAACCGAAAACAGAATATTCAACAATAGTAACATCTGGATGACCATTGGCGTAGCCAAAAATTTGTCATGGGGTGAACGACTGTCTTCCTACTCTTTCGTTAAAGTCTCCAGCGGTTTTTGCTCAATTTTCATGGCACACACAATTTTACAAAAATTGTGACAGCAAAATATACAACAATAGTATCATGTGGACGACCATTGGCGTAGCCAAAACATTTCCATGGGCTGCACTACTGCCTTCCTACCCTTTCGTTAGTCTCCGGTGTTTTTTGTACAATTTTGATGGCACACACAATTATACAAATTGTGACAACAAAATATAAAACAATTCATACAATTTGTTTTATATGGACGATCAGCAGCGTTGCCAGAAATTGTGTTTATGTGGGGGGGGGGGGGGTGGATCTACGAATAAAAATTACTCATCTTCAAAATAATGACGTAGTCACTAAATCAGTCCATAAGTGAGTTTCATGTGAAAGTATTTCTGCCAAATGGAACACTGGAAAAAAAACACATTGGATCTAGAGTCCAGACTCTTAAAAACATCGACCTGAAAAAATTCTCTTGATTCGATCAGATCTAAGCTTAAATCAAGAACCCTGCCTCTTAATTCGAGCGGATTTCCTTTTGATTTAAGCTTAAATCTGATTAAATCAATAGTCCTTATTCTTGTCAATGTTTTCAAGAGTCTGGACTCTAGATCCAATGTGTTTTTTTTCCCCAGTGAACTATGTGGATTATGACGTGAACCCTGTTATGCCTATATTCTCATGGTTCTTAAGGCTCATGTCTTAATGCACATTGTCCCGTTTGGCAGAAATACGTCCATATAATACTCATCGAACAGCCAACCATTATCGGAAGCTCAAGCTGCATGCGTGAATTTTTTTACACATCAAAATAAAACATTCATCTCTTTCTAAGTAATTCGGAAGGAGCGTCGATCCGGAAGCGTAATGGCATTAAACGCGGTACTTAAGATGCTAAATGTAACTAATGAAATGTATCTACCAGGTGCCGTTCCCAGGAATTTATTATGGAACACTTGTACCAGTCATCTTTTTTTTTTTTGTAAAATTCTTCGAGCTCGACGCGCTGGAGATGATTGATGATGCATCGGTAGCATCAGAGAGCTTGCTTTTTTTGTCTCGTTAATAAGCTTGCGTAATCAGTGCAAGCCAGTAGCGAGGTGTGAATGATTGACAATGGATATTTCCTCGATTTGAATCTCCGGTAAAGAATCGATTATTAAGGTTTCCCTTGCGAACACCCGTTTATCGATCCTGTTTCATAGATTTAAACGGCAGATCAATCCATATATCGCAAAGCACGCTTCGGCACGGCTGCAAGCAATTATTTTGTACACCTCAGAAGAATTTTAAAAACAATGGTTCGATATGTTGCATGCGAGTAGAAATAATGTGAATTGCTCATGCAAATGTTTAAAACTTCAATCAATCAGTTGATTTTTACCAGTACGCTAGTCATTTTGTAAAATTACATTTGCTTTCACACGATGCTGAAGAACTTTCCAAATAGCTCAGGCGGTAGAAAAATGCGCAAGTTTTCAGGGGTAAAAAAGAAATCTTTAACATCGCCTAATACTTAATGTTGCTTTTTAATACGCGTTTTTGGAATTGAAAGTATATTAGCCAAGGCATCATTTAAGTACTCAAAAAATGTGCATTTTGCATTTTGAAGCTCTGCGTTAAAAAGACATCTTCGACATAGGAATAATTCTTATTATCGAATTTTTCAGCTTGAGTTTCATGTTTTCTTGCTTCATGCCCCATCAGTTTACTTATTTTTTATACAATTCTCTTATAATATGCCGTACTTCTATCCGGCTAAGCTTTTGGATATGCCTCGGTAGAAATATTTCCAGAACTTGGAAAATTTAGTTTCATTTGTCCAGATATTTTACAGAATGTCTGATTTTACCATTTCGCTTCGTTAGTATGTTGACTGTTACGGACCGTAACCTTTCTGAGCATTCGAACCTACTATTGTTTTGCATTGGTTAAAAGTGGTGATGTAAGCTGTATTACAGAGGTAAGGCGAGAATGAATGATCGACTATCGAAATCTCCGCGTTTGAAACTATGGTAAAAGATCTATTATTAAGGTGTTCGGTGCGAACATTCATGTGTTTCAATCATTTTCCATGGGTTTAAATGGCTTATCAATTGATCTATTACAAAGCACGCCACGCCACTGTTGTAATACTGTAAGCTTAGGCACTTAGGCAGCATGGGGAGAATCAATCGATTGCGTGCACAAAATAACATGCTTTGCTTCGATAAGCTTTAATTGTAATGCAGGTGAACGTTTCGGTTGATAATTGCTCTTTGAATACTCCCACTGTAAAATTACAGTGAAAGTAAACACGATTATTCGTCGATTCGTTTGGAAAGTTTTCGAGTTGCGTTTGAAAATATTGCCTTTCCAGGTTAAAAATACTTAAGTTAACAATCAGTTTTAAAGAAACGCTGATTTTGGGGGATAAGTCATGCATTTTCTCACTTTTGAAAGTATTTTAATACTACTCCCCGTATCAGAAAACAATGCTCAACAAATACTACGAAATTAGCTCTCAGGCACTGTCAGATGGAGGGATAAACAATTTAACAATTTGCGAGCAAATTCTCCATTCTTCAAACCCTACGTTTGTAAAAATTAACGGGATGTAGATCCATGCGAATAAAATATGTATGAGAAAATATGGTTTCTTTTTTCCAATTTATTCAAGTTTTAGGTATTTCTTGAGAGGTAAAAAAGTAGTATATACAATCCTGGCACACGGAGAAAAAAAACCTCGTGCGTGGGAACCGAAGTTTAGGTCTTATGGATCTCTGAAGTTTTCGGATTGAGCATCTGAACACTTTAGGTCCAGCTGCTGAGGTTTGGATCACACATCTGAAACTTCAGTTCTCACATCTGAAGTACTGCGGTTCTCACATCCGAAAAACTCCGGTTCTCACATCTGAAGTACTTTAGATGTAAGAACTGAAGTTTCAGATGTGTGATCCAAACCTCAGCAGCTGGACCTAAAGTGTTCAGATTCTCAATCCGAAAACTTCAGAGATCCATATGACCTAAACTTCGGGCCCCACGCACGAAGTTTTTTTCTCCGTGCAGTAAGGCAATGCTAGTTTCTTTATATTGCAAAACGTAGTCTGCATGGTAATTTTCGTCTTTTGATTTTCAGCATGCACATATCTGATGTGTTCGGTGTGCGTAGCTATCCTTTTTCTCTCCGTTCTAATGACCACCGTGCGTTCCTAATTATTCGCAACCCATGAGCAACATTCACCTGCACCGACCCGCCAGTGCAGTCGGTTGGGTGCAAGACTAGTTTATTTATCGCGGCATCGAGCAACGACCGACACCGGGCTGAAGATCAAGGATGCTCGTTTCTCTCTCCGAGATTCCCGGATTCCGGGCTAATCGCTACACATTGAAACACTTCTGGCTCACTCGCAGAGCTAGCGCCTGCTATTTAGAGCAATGTCCGATACAAAGCCTCCTAGTGCAAGTCTAGAGTGCACTTCCACCGCGCAGTCGCCAGTTCCCCGTGTAAAAGTCGAATGGAGGAATGAGTCCCAAACAGAGACAAGAAGCGAATTTTTGTGATGGAGTATCATTCATCAAACGAATTGATCAGTGCCGAGTGATGCCGGTGATCGGTGATAGCAGGAGCCAATCAGAGTTCAGATTTTTTAAGTGAAATTAAGAAGAAAATAAGAAAACACGGAACACTAAAACGCAGCAAATTGCAAAAACACCAGACTCGAATTGACCGAACACAAAAACAGAAAGAAATGACGAAACGGAAATTCCGGTGAAGGATGAAGTTTCTGGCATCGATTGCATAAATTCAAAAATCGAATTCGAGTCCTGAGGTGAATTCGAAATTTCAAATTGATGGATTTCAACGGTCTCCGGTGAGACCAACGAGGAAGTCGAATGTCATTTAAAAAAAAATGCACATAATTGTCGAATATCATTCAACGGTGAATTACATTCGATCGCGAAAAGTCGCCTGATAGGTCCTCCACTGGCCTCTTGGCGACAGGTGAAAGCTTTTACTTTCGGGGATTCAAGAATTCCTTATGGACGATTATATAAGGGAACAACAGCCATCACCCTAATTTCGGCTGTTGACCTACCTACATGGTGGATGATGAGCTTCGGGTGACGTCATGAGCCAAACAAGTTTCCCAAACTTCGGCCATTTCCGGCTTGTTTGCAAAAGCGAAACTGCCAACACGTTGTTGAACACAAACCATGCAGGTAAGTCAACAATAGGAAAGTTAAAACTATATTTTGAGAATCAAAGAATCGAGTCTCATTCATGTTATCTGTAGTAAATAATTCCACATTGAAATAAGTTTGATTTTAACAAACATCAGTAGAATTGAGAGGATATAACGATTTCACTGCCGTAGTACATCCCTTCCATCATTTTTCCGCCATTCCGCCGCGTCTGAAATTCCTTCTAGTCTCTGGACTTTTTAAAAGTGGGCTTTTCCGGGTTTTCAGCTCCAGAAAAATATCACCAACACAGTGGGGCAGGCGTTAAACGTACATTAGCGCCTGCAAGACTCTAGGAATACTTCTCGCATTGCGCCGAACACACTGCAGTCGATTAGTTGGCGTGGAACGCATATTAGCGCCTACCTACAAGACTGTAGGAATGCTGTAGGACTGCATGTCATCATTTTTGACTTCCTGGTTTAGTTTCTACCATAATTAAAGGGAAAATATGTATCCTCATCAGTGGCGTGGCGTGAATTGCGATGTATCGATTGTTATGGCATTTAAACTTATGGAAAAGGATCGATAGACAGGGTGTTCGCAGCGAACACCTTAATAATCGATTCTTTACCGTAGGTTGAAATGGCAGAACAATCGATACATCGCAATTCACGCCACGCCACTGATCCTCATTGTAATGATTCAGCAACGCGGATGATTTTCAGCTACGCAATAAATCACCCTGTAATCCACGCACTCGATACTTTCAGAATATTAAATAAAAAACACAAGGTTCAGCGACCCATCGAGGCTGAAATCGTTTGACAGTCCATGTTCATGAGAAAGCTTCATTTTACCAACAGGCATCTGCAGAATACACTAGCTCACCACTTTCAGTTCTTTCGCTGCGTAATGTGTTAACATGACGTTATCCTCACACCCGGGAGCTTTCGGTACTGATTAATTGGTCCAGGCTTACAACCTCCATGCTCAAGCAAAACGAGGTTAATGAACGCCCGAAAATAAACGATGATTCGTTTCCTCCTTCCAAAAATGTAAAAACCGCGAGGAATATTAAGGATGAGGATGGAAGACTGAAAAAGAATTTGGCACCGAGGAAACGCATCAATTTGATTGTAAGCAATGCTGCCGTGCTAAGGAAGAACGCCGTACGACCATTCAGGAGTCGCCAAATTTCCTTCGATAAAATACGAATGGAGATGTTGCATGTGTGAGGAATTTGCAATTTGACTATTGATTCTTGTGTAAAAGTTTGCGAGAAACACGATGGTGCCACTAGTTTTCTCTGAAATCAAAGCTCAAAAAAAGCTCTCAAGTTGAGGCCAAAATGGAGGGGATATCCCACGCTATCCTGTGAGTCCACGTCTACATCAAGACAAACTCTTCATGCAAAGATAGGGAGCAAATACATTAGCAGGGTTGCCGTGTTTTCAGTTTTGGAGTCCCCAAATAAAGTGGCAGCCGTGTCAATGTATTTGCTCCCTATCTTTGCATGGAGAGATTGTCTTGATGTAGAGGTGGACTCACAGGATAGCGTGGGATATCCCCTCCATTTTGGCCTCAACTTCAGAGCTTTTTTTGAGCTTAAGAGTTGACTTCAGAGAAAACCAGTGGCACCATCGTGTTTCTCGCGAACTTTTACATAAGAATCAACAGTCAAATCGCAAATTCCTCACACATGCAACATCTCCATTTACTGGGTTAGTTTGTTCTTCTTTTTGGTCTAATTTTTCTGACAATTTTGTTTGAGTTGCCAAATTTCCTCCCGTGAAATGTTAATTTTTGAGAAAAGTTATACATATTTTTCCTTGATTTTCAGATACTATAGATTAAACTGTGAATGAAATCCTGTCAAAAATTAAGAGAAAAATATCCACAAGTTTTCCAGGAATTTCGTACTTCATATAAGGAAACTTGCCAACGTCTGAAGGCTCATACGGCGTTTTTCCTTAGCACGGCAGTCCCTACTCCACGTTGGGTATTTTCGCTCTACAATCTGGCATCCCTGCCGAAGACCGCCGCAGCGTCATCGGTACGGGAAAAGGGCTTCCGAACAAGAAACTGGACGTAATTAGCCTTCAAGTGTCAATGAAAACTCGACACTCCACAAACGTGACGAAAAGTGCCATCGGGGGAGGGGGTGCTCGGAGGGAGAGGGAGGGGGCGGGTGCAACTAGGAAAAGAGCAGCGAACGAGCAGAGAAAGCACTTTTCCAACTGCAACCTTGTCCAGGACTGTTGATTGTTGAACCGCCGGATTGATGATCACGTATCGCGTTTCTTGGTCCGAGGAAAAAGTGAACCGACCGCTCGATTGTTGTCGATTGTTGCCGATTGAGGCGCCACTGTCTTGTCCACTTGTTGCAGGCTGCAGCTGTGCAATCGTTGCACTGGAAAAAAAAAAAAAAAAAAAAAAAAACCCATTGGATTTAGAGTCCAGACTCTTATAAACATCGATAAGAAAAAATACTCTTGATTCAATCGGAATTTTGCTTAAATCAAGAACCAAGCCCCTTAATTTGAGCGGATTTCCTTTTGATTTAAGCTAAAATCTGATTGAATCAAGAGTCCTTTTTCTTGTCAATGTTTTCAAAAGAGTCCGGACTCTAGATCCAATGCGTTTTTTTTCCCCAATGTGCAGTTCAAGAGTGTGGACAGAGACGGGTTCTAGACACTGTCATGCTAAAGAAAAACATGCCGGTGTCAAAAAAGGTGTTATGCCGTATGAACATCAGAGAATCGCCAAATTTCCCCGGTTAAAACATACATATTTGAAGACAGTGTTGTTCATATTTTTCCTCGAGTTTTTCAGGTATTGGAGGTGAAATTGAGAACTAAATTTCTTAAAAATTCGAGGACAAGTCTGCTTCCACTCAATTATAAATGTTCACAAAAGATTGCAAGGAACTCAGATGGTTTTCTTTCAAGGGGCTAAAACACAATTGAAATGTTTCAACGTTTTGATTAGGACACGCAATTTTTAATTTCAGCCGTACAAATGTGAACCTGCACTAAGCATTCGTAACAAAGGGGCCCCTTTTCTTCCTAGAAAGCTGTCTGCCTTTCGCTGAGCACACCATTAAAAAGAACCCCGGAGCTTGGCTTTCATCGCGAACTTTCTTCCCGCGTGGAAAGAAACGGAAAATCCAATCGGGCAGAACAAAACGTTACTCCTCTGACGTAAGGAAGTATCTCTATTGCAACATGAGCCCTGAAAAGCCTAGAGTTATACAGAGAACAGGGCTCACGGGAAATCGATGTATGCCCTTACTTTAAAAGAGCGACGAAAAGTGTCATTGCGACAACTAAAAGCTCCGAGGGCCCAAAGTTCGAATGCTCTCAAGGGGACCCACACGCGTAGGAGAAATTAATGAGCGGTCTTTTTAATTATCGGGCCCCTCTTTTCATGCGCTCCGCTGTGGGCGTGCGTTGCGAGATGTCATTCGCCGGACGGATTTTAATAGGTCGTTGGGGCAATCGAACACGTCGAACCGTCCGTCAAAGGGCGAGCAAGGAGGAAAGAAATCGTGATAACGTTGCCGAATGCCGACGATAGGGCCCATCGATGGACCAATTTAAGGAGCTCATGTGGGAGATATGGAGATTTGACGGGAAAAATTTATTCTTAAAAAGAGTCGTGAAGAACATTAAAGTTTAATGAAGTTTTAATCGGCGATTTCCGACTTGAGAAAAAAAATGCGGTCCTATAAATTGTAAGTACGATGTTTCATATCGGCCGTGCTGTGGGCTTATTATTGAGATCTATAGACAAGGCAATGGACAAAGAATGCATGGCAAAATGGAGCCATCCTATCGATCAAACTTTGCAACGATGGTAAGCGATTAGGTGAACAGGAACAAAAAAGAGCCCGCCCAGCGGGTAAACCGCACGTCCATTGTGCGTCAGCTTCGATTAAAACTTTTAATTGTTGAGCAATGCAGGTATGCAGTCTTCACACCTATTCACGCTTAGAGGCCAGGATAAAGGTGTCATTTGACATTTTATTACCGTCCACTTGGAGACTCGATGAAGATTTCCGTTTGAGAGAACGTTTTCACTATGTTTTTATGTGACGCTGGGAGAAGAGAATAGTTCTGGAGGCGAGAAAAATCATGTCGTAACGATTGTGTCCTTACGTGCGTAAGGCTGTGAAATTTTTTAATAAAATGATCGAAAAAATACCCATACGTAATCTTTCAGCGTACCCACTAAACTATGAGTTATGGCCCATGACTCCCGAAAGATTTGATGTACCACAAAATTTCAGGGTTCCCTATCAGCTTACACAATTTGAAATTTGCAGGAATACTTCAATTAGGACCAAATTCTCGTAAAAAAAGTAAAAAAATAAAAAACAAGTATCAACGATTCTGTAAGGCATGCTATGTTGATGCCCTCCCTAGACCTTCCGTAAAAATAATTTGAATCACACAGGGTCTCACTCCCCAGTCTGAGGATCTTTTTAGAACGAATACGATCCCAACCAGGGACGAGTTCTATGGGACCCTGGACTTCCGTAAGAGCCAATGTCAAGCAGCGGAGCATTTAAAGACAAATTCTTGGTCAGCTTTCTTTTTTACGAGAAAAAGACCGGCAGAAATTTGGAACGTCGCGTCGTAAATGGTTATAAGCATTTTTTGCCTTTAGTCATTTATTCATTATTAAAAAGAACACTTGAAGGGCCAAAAGTTTAAACTGTCCTTGAAAGGCAAGCAAACGTGTTTGAAAAAATATATAACCTATCTCTCTCTTCTTTTAATTATGTCTTCAACTATGTACTGGCAATAATGTTAAAACAATTTTTTTCAGTTTCTGTGTCATTTTTGTTACAGGTAAGGAAGTTTGGTCATTCCGCAGGAGTTCTTCAACTCTGCCATCAAGTCTACCGAGCCAAAATTGACGCATATCATCCACAGTGGTAGTGCATCCCATGATGTATTTGTCACCATGCACTAGCACTTATCAATTAGTTTTCTACCTACTTGCATTGGGTACTGCATGTACAGCACTGACAAAACTGAAGAGGGAGAAACCAAAAGATTCTCTACATTGGTGGATGACTCCAAACTGCTCTTTTATCGAAGGACGTCTTTCACATTGGCATACGGTCAGATCTTTGTCATTTTTACTCATTTTAAATCTTTAAATCTGTATCTAACCGTAGTCAAAGCACAACTGATTATATGTTACGCACAGCTGACCTATCGTAAGTTTGCGGTCATGCCCAAGTAGACACAATAAATAATATAATCTCTGTATGCAGTCGTTTGAAAGGAAAATCAAGTTATTAGAACAAGATGGTGCTGTAGATTACAAGTCAGCAGCCGATCCGAACGTGTCATTAGGTCCGTTGAATGCACTTTACGAGTCTAACCGCTATCCGCGTTTTACTGCTAATTATCAAGCTGAGAGTGGACCGAGCGCATCTTAGATTTTGTCGTAGATTTTTATGCACGAGTAGATCAATCGAGAAAAGTGTTATCCTCAGTAGACAACAAGTCAGGCTCTTGGCTTTTCTTTCAGCCCCTGATCAAACTTCAAGATCAATGGCTTTTTTGTCTTCTTGACGAGAAATAGGACTCCAGAAAAAAAGAATGCCGGCAAACAGAGATGACAAATATTTGCGTGCAAGGAGACGCCGTGTGAGCCTCGACGTGCGAATTTCCTCGATATTACCGACATTCCTGGAAAATTGTGTAGTTTCCCCAATATTTTACAGACTATTTGCAGGCATTTATTTAGAATACCTGAACATTTCAAGGGAATATATGCTTAAATGCATCAAAAATACTCGTTTACAAGGAAATTTGGCCAAAACTCTCGAAATCGTTCATACGGCGTTCAACCTTAGAACGGCCAAGTATTAGAGACGCAGCACTGAGCATGGTTCAGTTTACAGGCGCATTTCAAGTTTGCCGATGCGCTCATCGTGATTTTTAGATATTATTTATAAGGATCAACCTTGTTTTTGCTCAGCAAACGTTGCAACAGTACTGAAGAAAAAACACATTGGATCCAAGCCAGACTCTTGAAAACATTGACAAGAAAAAGGACTCTAATTAATCAGATTAAGTCAAAAGGAAATCCACTCAAATTAAGAGGCTTGGTTCTTAATTTAAGCTTAAATCTGATTGAATCAAGAGTATTTTTTCATGTCGATGTTTTTAAGAGTCTGGGCCTTAGATCCAATGTGTTTTTTTTTCCAGTGATGGTTACAGATTTACAGGCTCATTTCAGAGTTTGCCGATGCGCTCATCGTGATTTTTGAGATATTATTTGTACGTATTTCTATCAAATGGAACCAAGCGCCATAGAAAAGCATTGAGAGTATAGGACGGAATGAGCTCGACGCCGATTCCGCCGCCAATCCAAGCCCTTCTACTTCCTCCTCCTACGGCGCTAGGTCTGTTTGACAGAAATACGTCCATTTATAAGGATCAACTCTTGTTTTTGCTCGAGCAAAAGTTTGCAACCGGCTCATTGTTAGTGCGGAGATTCTAAAATATATTGTCTCTGGTCATGGCTCTAGTGCTGAGTCTCCGAGATATTCTCATCCTCATATTCAGATCCGACTTGGCCGACTTGGAGTGGAAGTTCCTCGGTCGTTTATCACAGGTGCATCGGCGAGGCGGAACAAATAACGCGTTCGCGAATAACTCGGAGCCTCCGCGGATGGCGAACGGCGAATCCGCGCCGAATCGAGGCTCATCTCCGCAGCCGGGAGGAAGGAACCGCCAACTCGGCGCGGCGAACCGAGCGAACCGAATAATGACCGGTTCGACTTCCGTCGGTTTCTCTGCTCCGCCGCGCACGCGACGTCGACGTCGGTAAATCGGACGTCACGACGACGTAACCGCCGTCACCGTCGGACGGGAAAGGGGAGGCCTTCCAAGGTCGTCGAATATTTGGACGTTGTTACTAGAGACAAGAGACCCTCCACTGGCCTTCTAGCGACAGGTGGAAGCTTTTTCTTTCGGGGTTTCAACAATTACTTACGGACAATTACTAGGGAGCAACAGTCATCACCCTAGTTTCGGCTGTTGACTTACCTACATGGTCGATGATGAGCTTCGGATGACGTCATGAGCCAAACAAGTTTCCGAAACGTCGGCCATTTTCGGCTTGTTTGCAAAACGAAACTGCCAACACGTTGATGAACATCAACCATAGGTAAGTCAACAGTAGAATGCTGAAGTCCCGACAGTAAAAGCTTCCCCAATGGCCAAGATACTAATGGAGGGTCTCTTGCCTCTGGTTGTTACGATCAAATCTACTATATCGAGGAGGGCTAAGGAACAATACCACCTAATTGACAATGGAGATGTTGCATGTGTGAGGAATTTGCGATTTGACTATTGATTCTCATGTAAAAGTTCGCGAGAAACAAGATGGCGCCCCTGGTTTTCTCTGAAATCAACTCCCAAGCTCAAAAAAAGCTCTCAAGTTGAGGCCAAAATGGAGGGGATATCCCACCCTACCCTGAGAGTCCACCTCCACATCAAAACCAACTCGCACGTCCCGATTCAATTCAAAATAAAAAAAGAAATCAACAATGCAACAGAATATGTTTGATATCTAGATATTTGTTTACTGCCGAGATTCATTGATTCACTTTACTTAATGATTTCGATCCGATTCACATCAGTCGCAATGATGTGGAACTGTGGAACTGCCTCGGAAGACTCAAGTTGGGTTAGATTGGGTCACGCAACTATATTAACTTCGCGGCAATGCGAGAGGTGTCGCATGGAAATGAAGGCGCGCGTCTCGCCCGTACTGAGTCGCGCAGTTTTCTTCTGAAGCTGCAATGGAGATGTTGCATGTGTGAGGAATTTGCGATTTGACTGTTGATTCTTATGTAAAAGTTTGCGAGAAACACGATGGTGCCACTGGTTTTCTCTGAAATCGTCTCCCAAGCTCAGAAAAAGCTCTTAAGTTGAGACCAAAATGGAGGGGATATCCCACGCTATCCTGAGAGTCCACCTCTACAACAAGACGAACTCTCCATGCAAAGGTAGGGAACAAATACATTAGCAGGGTTGGCGTGTTTTCAGTTTTGGAGTCCCCAAATAAAGTGGCAACCCTGTCAATGTATTTGCTCCCTATCTTTGCATGGAGAGTTTGTCTTGCTGTAGAGGTGGACTCTCAGGATAGCGTGGGATATCCCCTCCATTTTGGCCTCAACTTAAGAGCTTTTTCTGAGCTTGGGAGTTGAATTCAGAGAAAACCAGTGGCACCATCGTGTTTCTCTGCGAACTTTTACGTAAGAATCATGTAGTCAAATCGCAAATTCCTCACACATGCAACATCTCCATTAAATCAGAAGATGCTCCACATCTCGTATGAACACAAAATGTCCGTTACTCTCTGTTACTCTGCCATTCTTAGGAAGAACGCCGTATGAGCCTCTGGACGTTGCCTAGTTTCCTCCGATAAAAACCGAATTTACTGGGAAAATTATGCGAATATTATTTCCAAAATTTTCAGACAATTTTGTACGCAATTTTATCAAAAATATCTAGAAATTATAAGGAAAAATATGCATGAATGTGATCAAAAATACATGTTTCATCGAGGGAAATCTGGCAACTCTCGAATGTTCATACGGCATTTTTCCGTAGCACGGCAGTACTGTGTAGAAAGTTAGACTTTTGCCGTCGTTAAGGAAATGTTGAACTTCAAAAAGTAAACTTTGCCACCACTGATAGGGTATCAGTGGAATAAAGTAACTTGAGTATCGTCATGATACATATGTGTAGACCACATTTTGCAATTTATTAGGAACTGCAATTTCAGGCACATCCATAAAAACATGCACCCGCATGAAGAAACCTATGACTCATGCTATGTCTAAAGTGAGCCAGAAATTGTAGTTCCTAATTGTAAAAGGCAGTCCATGTAGCACGCAAACCCTATGCATACGAGCATAGTCACTTCTGGAAAAAGGAACCACTTTACATGCACGTCTTATGCACATAGCTATTTTCACTTTGATTAATTTGGTAGCTAGACACTTTATCCAATTTTTTTCCACACGATACCTAGTTTGGCAAACAAAATCCAAGTTAAACATTGGGTGTGTTGCTCACGTAGCCCTCAAAGCACCGCTACAAATAAGACAAACGAAGCCAACACAACATGGAAATAGAGAAAAGAAAGGGGTCGCTTTGATGACGGCGCAGAGATACAACTATTCGTGCTGGACGGATGTCCGTGTTGTATCTGCAAAATTGAAGGCGCGGTGCGTAAACTCGCAATGCTCCGCTCTATGATGTCAGTGATGTACGTCGCTTACATTCGGGAGAGAAGGTAAAAAACAAGGCCCGATTACATCTCTCCTATTTTCGGCTACTTTGCGAACGTACCCCTTAAAGCACCACTATAAACAAGAAAAAAGAAACCAACACTATATGGAAATGGAGCAAAGGGAAAGAACGCGCTTTAATGACGGCGCAGGGATACAACTATTCGTGCTTGAAGGATGTCCGTGTTGTATCTGCAAAATTGAAGGCGCCATGGCGCGAGGCGTGAACTTGCAATGATTTGTTCTATGCTGCCAATGAATTGTCGCTTTGATTGGGTAGAAAAGTTTAAAAAAATTAGGCCCTAAAGCGTCTCTCCTATTTTTGGCTGTGTTGATGTTTGATTTTTCTGTTTTTTCAATTTGATGTCTTATTCTTTGTTTAAAGACGTATTTGTGACCTACGTCTAAAGTTTGGATGTACCGGCACCATGAAACCCACGGGGCACGGATTTTCAGCTATCCTCGGGTCAGTTTGACCCGGCTTGGACAACTAAGGGTTATATTTCATTATTTGGCGGAATCTCAGCACCTATGTCATTGCTTATAACTGGACTAAGTAAACTATTGGTTCAAAAAAAACTATTGGACAAACTATATAAATGGACCACAAAAACTTCGGACCAAACAAAATTGGGTTAAGCTTCTGAGGACCCTTCATTTTTGCACTTCCTGCTCTCTTCGCTATCACGACAGCCTAGGGCCTAGACTTACATTGAGAGTTAAGATTTCTGTAATCCATTTCTGCCTGGCTTTCGTATTTTTAGCCTCCATGGTGTCACAGACGGACGCGAAGATAAAAGTTTCACGGGTTCCAAAAATTCGAAATGCGGAGGCTCCTAAGCACACAAAAACGACCGATCGGCGGATCGTTTCACGCGGCTCGGGATCAGTCACTTGTGAGTTTTAAACGGCTTTTTGTGTGGAATATGTGCACTTTGTGTACCTGGAGGCTCCTAAGCACACAAAAACGACCGATCGGCGGATCGTTTCACGCGACTCGGGATCAGTCACTTGTGAGTTTTAAACGGCTTTTTGTGTAGAATATGTGCACTTTGTGTACCTGGAGGCTCCTAAGCACACAAAAACGACCGATCGGCGGATCGTTTCACGCGACTCGGGATCAGTCACTTGTGAGTTTTAAACGGCTTTTTGTGTAGAATATGTGCACTTTGTGTACCTGGAGGCTCCTAAGCACACAAAAACGACCGATCGGCGGATCGTTTCACGCGACTCGGGATCAGTCACTTGTGAGTTTTAAACGGCTTTTTGTGTAGAATATGTGCACTTTGTGTACCTGGAGGCTCCTAAGCACACAAAAACGACCGATCGGCGGATCGTTTCACGCGACTCGGGATCAGTCACTTGTGAGTTTTAAACGGCTTTTTGTGTGGAATATGTGCACTTTGTGTACCTGGAGGCTCCTAAGCACACAAAAACGACCGATCGGCGGATCGTTTCACGCGACTCGGGATCAGTCACTTGTGAGTTTTAAACGGCTTTTTGTGTGGAATATGTGCACTTTGTGTACCTGGAGGCTCCTAAGCACACAAAAACGACCGATCGGCGGATCGTTTCACGCGACTCGGGATCAGTCACTTGTGAGTTTTAAACGGCTTTTTGTGTGGAATATGTGCACTTTGTGTACCTGGAGGCTCCTAAGCACACAAAAACGACCGATCGGCGATCGTTTCACGCGACTCGGGATCAGTCACTTGTGAGTTTTAAACGGCTTTTTGTGTAGAATATGTGCACTTTGTGTACCTGGAGGCTCCTAAGCACACAAAAACGACCGATCGGCGGATCGTTTCACGCGACTCGGGATCAGTCACTTGTGAGTTTTAAACGGCTTTTTGTGTAGAATATGTGCACTTTGTGTACCTGGAGGCTCCTAAGCACACAAAACGACCGATCGGCGGATCGTTTCACGCGGCTCGGGATCAGTCACTTGTGAGTTTTAAACGGCTTTTTGTGTGGAATATGTGCACTTTGTGTACTGGAGGCTCCTAAGCACACAAAAACGACCGATCGGCCGATCGTTTCACGCGACTCGGGATCAGTCACTTGTGACTTTTAAACGCTTTTTTGTGCGGAAAATGTGCAATTTAAAGCATCCGAACAATATTCTATATGTGTATCAGAATTTTAGCATGTTATACGTTGACAATTATTATCAACGAACGGAAAATTCGTTCAATTCAATTTTCACTTGACCTTTTTGCATTTTTTTCACGCTAGTTTAACCCTTTATTGCATAGCGTTGCATGAAAGCAACAAATGGTTTTCAGCTTTATTTCTATGCTGGAGTATTAAATTGAATTAAAGCAAGAAATGCTTTTTTGGGAGCATTATCAGTCTGATCTCCTAACTTTAAAAGAAACTACAAAGATCGATTCCAACTGACTCTATTGTCGAAAAAATACTGTACAAAGTAGATTTTCTGTCCAAAATCAACGATTAGCCCATGCAACAAAGGGTTAAACATTTCCAAAATTTGGCAACCGGAGGGGAAAGGAAATAGAATCACTATGAAGAATGTGAATGACCTTGTAAGAACTAAGCGCGCGGGAGACAAGACTACGAGTTTAAGTACTTGGATACCCAGTAAACAGTGACAGGCGTAGAAGCGTGTACGCAGGCGCGCTTTCAAACGGTGATAAGTTTTTACATAGCTGCCGAGTAACAATGGTATACGCCACTTTGTATTGTGAAGCAGGGACTACATTAAAATGCTATAGAATAAAGCATACGTTACACCGAAATAGGAATCTGTAAAATACAACTGAACTGAAGTTGAAACACTGCAAATATTGAGCAATGGGGCTTTCTACGGGAAGGAGGTTTTAGGAGGAAATACTATGAAGTTGTTTAATACTTGTCAACACTTGTTTACTTTCACTTCGGATCATACTCTAAGTCACTTTTTTCAGTCAGAGCATCCAAAAGGACTTGGTTGATCCAAAGCTTAACAATTTTTTTTGTAAATCGACCGGATTGTAGGGAACTCTGAGGCATTGGACTATTTCTGCCAAACGGAACTATGTGCATCAAGACATGAGCCCTGAGACCCGTAAGAACATATGCATAACAGGGCTCACGTCATAATGCACATAGTTTTGTTAGACAGAAATACGTCCATTTGGGGATGAAGAAAGTGTCTTGCTGAACTGGACGTATTTCTGCCAAACGGAAATATGTGCATTCTGACGTGAGCCCTGTTACGCATGCATTCTTATGGGTCTCAGAGCTCATGTCTTAATGCACGTAGTTCCGTATGACAGAAATGACTCCAACTAATGCATTTCCACTTTTCTCGATGTCATCTAGATTACAAGATTGCGATTTGCGAGTGGCTAGCCCATTTGACTGTCACCAATGTGATCCAAGTTAGATCCTGGCGGCTCGCTTCTGATTTTTGACGAGGTTGCTTTTCAACTGAATGGTTTGGTTGACATGTCGAGGGCTAATAGTCAAATCAGGAATTTTGGCAAAGGCCGAGGCAGATAGTCAAATATTTTCACTCAGATCGAAATTTTGATTTTTTACCCGAATTTTAGTCAAAATAATTCGTTGTTCCTGTAAGAAAGAATTCTCTGTAAAAATATGTAGCACAAAATAGTATTTTAAACGATTTTAAGATCCTGAATGCACATTTATCATGAAATTGTCAGCACGTCATAAAATATAGAATTTTTAATATTTTAACATTTAAATGTACCAAAGGCATGTAAAAAGGAAGGAATTAGGAGAACTCGCGGATTTGAAGAGTTATTCTTCCGAAAATATTGAAAACCCGTGAATCCCTCGCCGTAAATTCACAGAATTCCGTATACTGTCAAAATTTGACTACCGGCCTAGGCATTTGATAAAATGCCTAATTTGACTAATTGCCCTCGACAGATATACTCTGGAAAAAAAGCACAATGGATCGAGAGTCCAGACTCTTAAAAGCATCGACAAGAAAAAATACTCTTGATTCAATCGGATTTTTGATTAAATCAAGAACCAAGCCTCTTAATTTGAGCGGACTTCATTTTGATTTAAGCTAGATTCTGATTGATCAAGAGTATTTTTTCTTGTCAATGTTTTCAAGAGTCTGGACTCTAGATCCTATGTGTTTTTTCCCCAGTTTTTAGCAAAGAAAAAAAAAGAAAAAAGAAAAAAAAAAAAAAAAAAAATCTGACCCAAAAAGATTGACCACACGTTTAGATTACTTTGTGTTCTACTTCCCATTTAACACAAAATGTCGTTTACTTATTCGCACTGTGTATAACCGGCCCGTGTATATTCCCTGAACCGGCCCGAAGTGAACTTCCGGACGGCAACACAGCATCCGCAACTTCGCGACAGTGAAACTCGAGGTTTCTAGCGCGGATTCGAAGCCCGGGAAGAGTTAAAAACTGGAAATGCGGCGGACGGAGCCGGCGAAGTGCATTAGAAAATTGTGGAAGAGGCGGTGGATGCGGCTTGCAACCGACAATCGACGAGGCGGACGCGGCAGACAAGCAACCGCTCGGCGCGCCTCCAGACGGAGAACTTTCAGCCGGCGCGAGCGTCTCGTGGCCTTGAACTTTGCTCAGGAAACCCGCCGCCCCGCGATTCAGGATCCCTCGTCGCGCCAGTACTTGCATATAAAACCTATGTAGCGAGAGTACGGATATGTACTACATTTTGCACCCAAGTGGCAAAGTAGCTGTTGTTTCTGGTTCGTTTTAGGAACAACGTATGTTTTATCGATTTTCTTAGGAGGAAAGGTATTTCACTGGGAAAAAAAAAAAACACACACACATTGGATCTAGAGTCCAGACTCTTAAAAACATCGACAAGAAAAAATACTCTTGATTCAATCGGATTTAAGCTTAAATGGACGTATTTCTGTCAAACGGAAGTAAGCGCCAGATTGAGTTCCTTTTGAAGATTTTAGAATCCCGGATAGCGCGTTCTGTCAAATGGATCTAAGCGCCACGGAAAAGCATTGCGAGTATAGGAGGAGCGAGAATCGCGCTCCGCAACACCCGCCAATCCAAGCCCCCTTCTCCTTTCCTCCCCCCCCCCCCCATGGCGCTTAGGTCCGTTTGATATAAATACGTCCAAATCAAGAAACAAGCCTCTTAATTTGAGCGGATTTCCTTTTGATTTAAGCTTAAATCTGATTGAATCAAGAGTCTTTTTTCTTGTCAATTTTTTTAAGAGTCCGGACTCTAGATCCAATGTGTTTTTTCCCCGTGTTCTATGATTGAGCCATAAAAACCAGTTCTTTATCAATTAAAAATTCATTCGAATATACCTAAGTGTCGGTTGCGTTTAACACGTGCAGAATCCCATGTTTTTGCGAACAGTGCAACTGACTGTTTGCTCGGAGACTTTAACGCATGTGTAGAAAATGTAGAATTTCTACACAAAACATTCATTCGAATATACCCAAGTGTCGGTTGCGTTTAACACGTGCAGAATCCCATGTTTTTGCGAACAGTGCAACTGACTGTTTGCTCGGAGACTTTGACGCATCTGTAGAAAATGTAGAATTTCTACACAAAACATTCATTCGAATATACCCAAGTGTCGGTTGCGTTTAACACGTGCAGAATCCCATGTTTTTGCGAACAGTGCAACTGACTGTTTGCTCGGAGACTTTAACGCATGTGTAGAAAATGTAGAATTTCTACACAAAACATTCATTCGAATATACCCAAGTGTCGGTTGCGTTTAACACGTGCAGAATCCCATGTTTTTGCGAACAGTGCAACTGACTGTTTGCTCGGAGACTTTAACGCATGTGTAGAAAATGTAGAATTTCTACACAAAACATTCATTCGAATATACCCAAGTGTCGGTTGCGTTTAACACGTGCAGAATCCCATGTTTTTGCGAACAGTGCAACTGACTGTTTGCTTGGAGACTTTAACGCATGTGTAGAAAAGGTAGAAATTGTGTGAGATATTACTCTACTACTGTTGCTCGTCAGAGCTAAGTTTGAGTGAGCTAACTTTGTCGCGAAATTAAGCTGAAAACGAACGCGTTGGAACCAATGATCAAGATTTTAGACTTCGAAATTTGGTTTGGCTGGACACCTATAGAAGTGCAGAGATATTACCGCTTTTTTCTAGGAAACCCTACGGAAAATCACACAAAGAATTGGGAAAGGGAGGCGCCTCCCTCCAAACCACAGGAACTTCTAATATCGTGCGGCTTTAGCAACCAAATTTTTGCTCTTGAACTTCGAATTATGTCTTTCATATTATGGCGTCTACAGGTACTGAAACTTATAAAACTTAAAGAAAAAAAACATTGAAAATCCGATAAACATTCGAAACCCTGCATTCGTCAAATATCTTACGGGTGAATTTCGCTATTAATCGACACACGAGAACAACATATTTGAAGTTTAGCAATAAATATCTTACTAAATTCCGAGTTAAATTACGTATAATCTCTTTCATAAGATGCCCATATTGCAATCGCAGAATTCCAAGTCCTATACTGGTAAACCATGCTGCGTTTAATACCATTCAGAAGTATGGCTCGATTGCTAAGCGGATTACGAAAGGAAATGGAAAAAATAATAGACGAATTAGCGGCTGATCCTAATCCTAATATCGTAAAACGAGGCCCAGTTTTCCCGTTCCGCACAAACGAGACACGTCCAAGTCGAACGGACCGGAATAAAGGGAACGTGACGGCTCCGTGCTTCGTATCCACGCACGTAATTACGTCACGGCAGTTACGGGGGAACGGAATAAAATGCCACAACCCAAGCAACAGGTTCTATAGTTTCGTGTCCATGACAATTCGGATCGCCGCGCAGAAGCATCCCTCTTCCCTCCACCCCCTAATGTTGCGTCATGGATGGAGAGTAGAACTGGGTCAAAAGAAGCTCGCACTTTTATGAGGACGAAGATTTGCGGCGATAAAATTTTACGATTGTTGTCGGAAGTGATCTTCTTTTTTTTGGGTCCTCTTTAGACTCTTTTGTATTTATCATTTGTAATGGTGAAGACGCAATACACTGGAAAAAAAAACAAAACACATTGGATCTAGAGTCCAGACTCTTAAAAACATCGACAAGAAAAATACTCTGATTCAATCGGATTTCCTGAATCAAGAACCAAGCCTTAATTGAGCGGATTTCCTTTGATTTAAGCTTAAATCTGATTGAATCAAGAGTATTTTTTCTTGTCGATGTTTTTAAGAGTCGGGACTCTAGATCCTATGTGTTTTTTTTTTCAGTGTATTTTGTCACCTGTAGGAAGTTTAATTTCATAAATTTTAAACTTTCATAAAAAATTATCTGGAAATTTTGTTTGATATTCTGCTTTTGAAGTAAAAATTCAGTCAAAATGAATTTTTCTCACTAGTTCAATGCAGCCGTTGGCAAACTTGTGATGAGCGTTCCGGTTTTTCGAGGAACGTGTTTTCCATGCTGTTTTAAACATTTTGACCCAATTAATAGATTAGTGTCTTTTCGGCGCACAGTGAAAAGACCCGTTGAAAGAGGTTGGACCAAAATGTTTGACAAAAAATGCAGATATCGATGTTCATATCACATTTACATTCTAAATTTTAAGGGTGCTCTTCAGAGAGAATTAACAATATAACTAATGGAAACACTTTAAACTGCTCCACTTTGCATTGACAAAGATATAAAGCATTCTAAGTTTTTACACAAATCTACCTTTTTCATTCACGTGTTCCACTGTGTGGCGTAGAGAAGTGAACATCCTCTTTTAAGAATCCGTGTTTTTTGAAATTATTCTGGTCAATAGTTAAACTTTTAAAACTTTAAGAAAGACGTAGTTTAGGACTGCATACGCATAATTTTACTCGAAACCTCTAAAATGTTTCTCTCCAACCATTAGACCTTCAAACCTTCCGGAAGATTTTGAGGTTGTATATTGTCAATACTCATTAGCCAATCGATGTTCAGAAATCTCCTTACTGGTAACACAGCGTCCACGGTTCTCCGTAAAATGTTACATCATTCAGACAAATATAGTTTACAGCGATCTGTTTGCAAATCCTTCGCTTTAGGCTTACTCTGATTAGTGAGAGTATATCCACAAATCACAGGGACCCTTTATTTCTCGAAAGAGGATATTTTTTAAGAAACGGTGAAAGTAGGCAAACTTTTCCTCAGCTTCGTCGTAAATTGTCCGCATGTGAACTTGTCAATGTATGCATTTCCGAACGGTCGGCCGCTATTGCACTGGGTGTCCCAAAGTATCTGTCCCCAGTTATGGACCTTCGTATAAAGAGCTTTGACCAATTAGATATATTACGGCAATCCTGCATAAAGATAGATTCTTTGAAACGTCCAATAAACCGATCTTATCTGAGAATTAAGGTGAAAAAATTGCAAAGTTGCAACGCGATCACCTCTACTATATTTTGTTTGTAGATGAATTGGGAAGATTTAACGGGAGTCAGCCTAACCTGCAGCAGACGTTTGCTAATTTTTGCTGGTGTTTTATCTTTCAAACTGGAAACTATGCGTCACTTAAACTTGAAATGCCAGAGGAATAAATTCATCATAATCTAGGTGAATTCTCAAAAAGTTTGAAAGCGTTTAGTACTTCAATGCACAGCGGGCAGATTATTAAACTTGATAGACCAAGGGATCGACAAAGAAGACAAACCGATAATGAAGCGATCCCATTGGTGGAAGCGAGAGCTTGCAATTGACAAAGCAGGTACGTAATGGACTAACTAAGGGTAACCCACGAGAGACCCTGTAGCCACTCCATCATTTCCCCCCATATCAACCACCCGTTTCAACCATTAGGATCGCTCCACACTCCCTATGCCTTCATTATGTATATTGTCTATCAATTTCTATGATCAGCTCGCTGGTACAAACAGAATACCTGTCCAGTAAAAGATTTCTATTTTTTAAGGAAAATTTGGTTATTTGAATCGTCTTGCAAACCGGCAGATAACTCAAAGTCTTCGGTTTAAGATCGCGCTCGTCTAATAAGATATTTTTACTTCTTACAGAACTTTCGGATTTTGAGTCATAGGATGAATTCTCTAATTGAAGAACCTGTTGATGTGCTGCATATGAACCCAGTGCTGCCATTTCATTTTACCAAAGATTCAGGAGTATCTGGAATTATTTCCAATTCCTCCCAGTTCCGAGATAAATTCCGATTTCTTTAGAAGCTCCGCAGAAAAACTTTAAAATACACCCGGATGTAGCTCCGAAGATCGTAAAATTTGATACAAATAACTATCAAGTTTGATCATGTAATTGGTCAAACTGATGAAAACCCCCAAAATTCAGAGAAAATGCAGAAAAATTTCGAAAATAGCTAAAAATTCCGTGAAAAAGTTTAGTTGATTGCTAAGTTATTCCGGGAAATGGCCGCTTTTCATGAACCTAAGTTTTTCTCCAGACGTAAGGATTGATAATTTTGAGCCCCTAAAAGAGTAGTTTCCTCCTGTAGTCTTGAATCTAGTGTGAGGAGTCTCCGTAAGTCTCCAAATTGAATCTTCAGTGCGTTTTCTATTTTGGCTTTTAGACCTCAATCCGAGACACCTCGACGATTCATCCCGAGCGTCCGTGAACTTTCGGGTCTCCCTGTGAGATTGTCTGTGCCGAAGTGTCTCCGAGAGAAAAGCAGCTGATTGCAAATTGAAAACGCTCGGAGATGCAGTGTTTTGTCAACAGAGAACGGACGCGTGTTTGTTCCCGCTGCGGCATGGCACTCGGCGCCTGCGCGGTGGCCAGTGCTGAGTTATCGTCAATGTTGCCAGTGAAATCCCGATATAAAAAATTTCAATTTGCACCTAAACTTAACAGTTTGAACAAGGGAGTTGGCGGAGGTTAGAAGTGAGTCTGAGTTTGAAAAAATCCTCAGTCAGCACCCACACTAATTTCGACTGTCTAAGACGTCAGCATAGTAGCTGGCTCTACTGTTGTGTCACCAAAAAAAGCTCCAGCCACTGAATTCTCAAAATTTAGTTTAATTACAGTACCTTTTAGTATTTGAATTGTGCCAACTTAAATTGGAACGACTAACTTTTCTTGACCTCCGCCAATGCTATCTCGAAAATGTAACAAATTTTTACCATAATGAAATATTCAATCGATGTTTTGCGGGACCGAAATTTTGCTACTCACGCTGTTTTGCACCTAATTCCTCAATTAGGAACTGCAATTTCTGGCTTAGTTTAGAAACAACGTAAAATACCAATAGTTTCCCTATGCATATGTCGCAGGCAACTAGCAATCGTCGGTAGTTTGCAAGCGTTTACATTGTATTCGATGCGAATCAGCTCAATGAAGGCCTGGGTTAAAGCCTTCAAATGCATGATCTCGTCTTGGAGCGCCTTCATTTTGTGTAATACTCAACGCTTTGTTACGGTGTTAGTTTAGTTGCGTAACCCAACTGAACCCAACTAGGATCATGGCTTCCACCATACGCTCTCGTCAGTTTACCGGTTACAACCATTCTTCTATGTAGGGACAATGTCCCCTCTCATTAAAGGCAAAATAATCAGTACTCTAATCTTGTTCCTATATTTCTGAAATCTAATCTTTTCTATTTATTCACTTATGGCTTTTAAATTGCCGGTGATTGCTAATGGAGATGTTGCATGTGTGAGGAATTTGCGATTTGACTGTCGATTCTTATGTAAAAGTTCGCGAGAAACACGATGGTCCCACTGGTTTTCTCTGAAGTCAACTCCCAAGCTCAAAAAAAGCTCTCAAGATGAGGCCAAAATGGAAGGGATATCCCACGCTATCCTGAGAGTCCACCTCTACATCAAGACAAACTCTCCATGCAAAGATAGGAAGCAAATACATTAGCAGTGATGCCGTGTTTTCAGTTTTGGAGTCCCCAAATGAAGTGGCAGCCCTATCAATGTATTTGCTCCCTATCTTTGCATGGAGAGTTTATCTTGATGTAGAGGTGGACTCTCAGGATAGCGCAGGATATCCCCTCCATTTTGGCCTCATCCATAGAGCTTTTGTTGAGCTTGGGAGTTGATTTCAGAGAAAACCAATGGCACCACCGTGTTTCTCGCGAACTTTTACATAAGAACCAACAGTCAAATCGCAAATTCCTCACACATGCAACATCTCCATTGCCTGCGACACATATACATGTTTTTATAGATGATCCGGAAATTGTAGTTCCGAATCGCAAAATGTAGTCCAATTATTTCAAAGCATTCGATGTGAGAGGAGGCACGTCGTGCAGTATTCTTTTCACGTCCAGGAGCAAGTGTAAGTCGCGTGTTGAACATGACCTGTAACGAGAATCCGATGCATGATTTTGGATGCGGTTCAATTTCATGCACTGGACTCATAGTGCATGATATACGTTCACTCATTAATTAATCTGTAAATCACCAATTACTCCTATCGTAATGGGGCTTATTTTGGCGACCGCACTGCACTTGTGAATTCAGTTGGTATGTGGCACCACGTTGCGTCGTGAGCATGGACTCATAACGGACTTAAATCAGTAAGCATGTACCCACTTGCGCATTTTTATATGTACATTAGAACACTCGTATCGCGTTATTGATAAATGAAATTTTGAAAATCTGTTTTTCTCTAATTGTTTAAAATTGTACAGGTACCGGAAGAAAATGAGCAGGGGTACTTTTCAGAACACCCAATTTGAATGGTGTGTAAAAATAACAAAAGTTCGAATCAACTCGATAACAATGTATGATAATATTTTTTCTCATCGCGCAAATATACTTTCTTCAGGATAAGGATAATGGGAGAATAGGTGCTGTAGAGTGGGATGAAATGAATAGGGAATAATCAATCACATCAGAAGTAAGCACAGTTTTTATCGCTACCGTTTTAATTTTATCTTTATCAAATTCAGTTATGATCAGAAAGAACGAAATTGTATTGAATTATCTCCTCACAAAATGGTTTCGCACCTCAAGCATGTGGGTTTGTATTCACTTTTTCTCAATCATTTGAATATACGGGAAAGATTTCAGACGTACCAGTTTGGCAAATATTTTTAAGAACCTCCTCCTCTAAAATGAATATTTTGAAGCTCAACAGTCTTACAAAATGTTTTTAAATCTTTTCTTTTCTTCTTATTTTTCTATTTTCTAGGCCATAGGCCCTTACCGTCTAGTCATTACCGCATCGGGTACGTTAAAAAGTGATAGAATTTATACAAATTTGATAAAATTGTGTTTTTGTCCTGACTAGGGTGTCTACAAGTCCGAAATTTCTAGAAAGTCCGGAAATAGTACTGATTTTTCAAGGGCGGTCCGGAAGCACTGAAAAATTGCGGACTTTCCTCAAGAGGTGCAGCATTTTTGTCATTATCTTGTCATTTTTGTCGTAATTTGAGCGAGAAATGAAAACTTTTGAAATTTTTCGAATTTCGACTGACGGAGGTACTGAAAAAGTACTGAATTTTTCTGTTGAGGAGGCACCGAATATTTCGGGAATTTACTGGAAACAGTACTAAAAATTACTGTACTGTAACGGTTTTTGGTCAGCCTGTTTTAGTAGACATCCTGCTGAAAAATATTCGTCAAAAATTAAAACATTGAAACACACCAATTCATCTGATGGGAATGAGAGCTGAGTTCTAAGGTAAAAATAATCACTCGGTAATGGTTTAGTAGAAAGTATTGCGTATCGAAAACTGATCCTTCGTGTAACGACCTACTAACGCAACACCGCTGAAAAAATCGGACTTCCTTAAGCCGCAACCATCACGACATCCAGCCTACACGAATACTACGACAGAGTACGTTCGAAAGTATTCCGCTGTTTGTAATCATGTTTGATCCTCTTAAATAGCTCTTTCAAAATCGTGATTTCCTCTGTGTGTTGCTCTATGTTTCGGTATTGAAGAACGGTATGTTAGAAAGTATTTTTAGAGAGTGATAATGGCTTGAGCTCTGTATGAAACAGAAATGGAGCGCATACGGGAAGGATGAAAAAGACACATGAACCAACTCCGATTCAGCGGTACGACTCAGTGTGTTACTTTTGAAGTGAAATGCCAGAAATCTAGCAGAAAACAAGCCAAATCCCGGATTAGGTTCAAAATAGCGCGCCAGTTGGTCATTGCAACACGACTTAATCTACGATATAAAATATCACAGAAATTATAATACAAATACACTGGAAAAAAACCACATTGGACCTAGAGTCCAGACTCTTGAAAACATTGACAAGAAAAAATACTCTTGATTCAATCGGATTTTTGCTTGAATCAAAACGAAATCCGCTTAAATTATGAGGCTTGGTTCTTGATTTAAGCTATAGATTCTGATTGAATCAAGAATACTTTTTCATGTCGATGTTTTTAAGAGTCTGGACTCCAGATCCAATGTGTATTTTTTTTTTCCAGTGTATACGAAAATACAATAGAATGCCATTGACTGGCTAAGCTATCAAATAAGAAAAAAGGAAGATGATGATCGAGCTACAAGCCAAAAAACTAAAAATGGTTGCTGAAAAGCGCAACAGCCTAGTGAATTAGTTCGAAAGAAAAACCGCTCTTCTTGCGGATTTGGTCGAAAAATTCAGCTAAATCTACTCGCAAAAATCCGCCTTAAATCACATCTCTTCACTCTCCAAAACATTGGAACGAAATGGGAACTTAACCACTGGAGCGTCCTCAGTAGAAGTTCACAGCCTCCTTAATGGACCCTAAAAGGCGACGCCTAATTAGGGCACTAGGCGGGCCGGAGGCTGGAGAAGATCGGAAGGAGGAAACGGGACAAACGAGGATAGAGAGACAACGAGACCCAGGTTTCTGCACTTTACATAATTGATCCGCGTTCGCGTTTGGTCACAGCGACTAGGTGAGCAATTTAAGCGCCGCCTGGTGGCTGAAACTGTAATTAGACTTTTCGCCGCTTATAGTGTCGTGTCATCGTGGGAACCGTGAGAGCCGCACTGCCTTGTCCTGAGAAAAAAAAAAACGCCGTATGGACAACGTGACGTCGCCAAATTAGTCACTGATAAGAAACGAATTTTCTGGAATTTTTCAAAATTTTCCCCTGAGAATTTTTGTAGTGTTTTTTTGCAATTTAAACAAGTATTCCAGAAGATTTCCAAAGAATAAAGACGGCTAGGCGTACTAGTTGATAGACACAATGGAGAATTCGAGAGTGTCTGAAATTTGATGAATTGCGCATTTAAGTGGAAACTACTAAGTGAACTGAACACGAGGGAACCCTCGCTTCATAAATTGAACAATTATAGGAAGAGATATGACCAAATGATCTTATGTGCCAAGGTACATGTGTTCAAATGAAAAATGCTGCCAGTTGACGTCACTAAAATCTGTTTTTATAGTTTTTCCTATTACATTAAAAACTGCGAAATTAGCTCTTTAAGTACTTTTAGATAGATGAAGCGGTAAAAAATTTGGTTGCGGATTTTCAATTTCAAAAATGCCAAATTCGAGAACTTCGTAGCAGATGCATGCGTGTGATGATGATTGTTTGATTTGTGAGTTTTTATTCCCGTCAATAGAGCGTTTGAATGCGGCAAAAAATAGTTACTTATGTCAGCCAGGAGAGAGAATTTTAAGGTTCCTTTTAGTGGGTTTAAGCAACACTCCCTAACTTCATGAGGTCAAGCGATATTTGTCTTAATTGTTCAAAATTTTAGTGACTTTTTAAGAACTTGTCACCCTGTTCCAGGAAAAACATTTGCAATTTTACTCTAAGACGATTACATACTTATTCGAGTAAAATTTGGCAACATTCGAAAGTTCATACGGCAGTTCTCCTGAGGAAGGCGGTGCGGATAATCACGGAACTGCATCGTTGGAACGGCCTCCGTAATGTTTTCAAGCATTACCGTAAGGAGCTCCTCTTCGGACGAAACGAGGGGAAAATGCTCCTTAACTAATTTCGGCTTTGTTTACGTCCATTAGCGGTCTGACATATCGCCCGAAAGGACGCTCGTGAAAACTTTCACGAGGGGATGAGTCAGGTGAAAGAACATCATCGAAAGCTCACCGAAAATAAGATATTAGGATCATGATTGTGTTCACACGCAAATTAGGCGCGGACCAAAAAATAGCGTGATGAATAATTTTTGATCGAACTCCGGCCGAAGTGATGTATATTATAAAAGGCACGCTAAAAATCTAGCTTTCAATAAAAAAGGAAGGACAAGCGGGAAGCTCTATACTGCCGTGCTAAGGAAGAACGCCGTATAAACCTTCAGGCGTTGTCACATTTGCTCTGGTAAAACTCAAATTTCCTAGTGAATTTATGAATATTTATCTTCCAATTTTTCGGAGAAATTTTTTCGCAATTTTACCTAAAGTTCCTGAAATTTTCAAGAAAAAACATTCATAACGTTCCTCAAGAATGACTATTTTACCGGAGGAAATTTGGCAACTCTCGAATGTTCATACGGCGTTTTTCCTTAGCACGGCAGTATAGGCGCATTTGAAATTCACCGTTGGTGGTAGGAAATCCAAACTTTTTATTTCATTGGGGTTTAATTGGCACGCCAAAGTCTTCGGTATAAGAAACGGAGCGTTCCGAACCTTCATCCACGCTTGGAGCTCGGTCTAACTTTGTAATAAATGTATCCGATAAGTTTCAAGATATTAAAAATTGAAAGTTGAAGTATCACAGGAATTAATACAAAATTAAAAGTGAGGAAATGTAAGAAATCTCTTTTCTTCATTCAACCTCATTAAAATCATAAGTAAGTAATAAAAAGTATTGGAATGTTCCAATTTTCTTTTTTTTCTCCTTCTTCGGTGTTTCTTAAGTCGACAAAAGTTGGAAACTTTTTATTGTAACTTTTCTTTTTTAGGCGTCAGCTCTTTCACACACCCATTTTTTGGCGCTTAACCTCGCATCCATGAAGTGTTCCTATGATGATGATTTGTATATTTTTTTCTGCAAAGGAGATTTAAAGTTTGTATTTTTCTCTTCGTTGAGACGTTAAAAAAAGTTTCAACTTTCTTACTCGTGGCGTTTAGGACATAGAAAATTGATGACTCGTTGTCTAGCCTTGATTCATCAGGGGACCATAAGTATTCGAGAAAATCGGAAAATTCGAGGGTATAGTTGATAGTAATCGGAAAATACTTGTTTTTCGGCTGCGAGGTCCCCTCCCCCTCCAAAACATGGTATTCCAGTTGAAAAAAATTAAATATTTTGTCTCTTCTTTCATTTTGGAACTCCAAAGAAGAATTCCTATTTCGCCCAAGAAAAACCAGAGGAGCCTCTAGGTTTTGTCCAGGAAAATTTACCTTGGAACTTAACTTTTGGACACCATGGTTTTGATGTGTTCTCTCTTTGCTATCGCGGTAAAATTGGAAACGACACCCACTTTTATTTGTTAATGACAAGAAATAAATCAACATAAGCCCTATGAAGCACGGAAAAACGAAATTGTTAAATTTATTTCAAAAAGATTTCCTCTCAAATCAAGGATAAACCCGCTTAGATCTAGCAGATTTCTGATTGATGTAAATGACTATTTTTTTTGATGTGCGCATTTCTTCAGGTTGATTCAAGAGCAATTCATTCTTGGCGGCAAATTCAACAGTATTACCGTTCTAATCAAATCAACTTTTTTTTCCAGTGAGGAAAACCCAACCACATAAAACCAAGTCGATGGCTAAGAAACAATACCGCCTATCTGCAAACCGACAATTTTGTAGGACAAAAAGAAAAATTCACCAATTTTGTAATTTTAAGGCTAGATATTAAATTTTTCCATACATTACAACGTCATCGCAGCACTCCCCTACGGAATTTTAAAAAAATTAAAATATTCAGCTTGCGTACTGTGTACCGTATAAAGCGGCAAAGTCGCCAACCAATTTTTGCCAAAATTGTCAGCTAAGCGGTTTCGTTCCTTGGCCCTCGATGTTAATTCCGGAATTTAGCAAATAACTCACCCCATGCTATTAAAAAGCAGATCGATCCAAGTAGCTCCACGCACACTCACAAACGTTAACACACGCCAAAAAAATCAGTAATCCGCAGAAAAACCGCCGAAATCGCGGCACTACAACCACCACAACCACCAACACTACCACACACGCGGGACGAGAAACGAACCCACTTCGACAAATTTCGAAAAGCCCGCGAAAGCGTCGCGACGAATGCGAAAACGGAACGGTGCAACCAGCGACGACGACAATGCACAACTGACAAGACACCACTGACCGAGTGATAAGCGGCCGGTCGGTCGTTCGGTCGTCCGCCCCTGGCGGGGGGGGGGGGGGGGGTTGTGAGTCCCGAAGGGGGGAGGGGCTCTCTTCTTCCTCGTCCTTTGTTCGGATTCTGGGGATAAACTCGGCTAGCGCTCTTACTTTCAGGTTGCCATTATGCAATAGGAGCGCCAACGCGGGTGCAGCGCGTCGCGCCGCGACGCCGGGACCCGTGACCTTTCGGCGCCGCGACGCTGCGTGCCATCGTCGGTCCAGATCCATGTGATTGGGCTAGAATTTTGGATTTGGCCTGGGACCTAATTTCTTGGATTCTGCGGCCCGTTCGGGCCGTTTTGGCTGTTGCCCCAACACTGCTAAAAACGATCATGTTGGTACAATGTCTAGGGTGTCTAGTGTCTACCCTCAGTGTTAACCAGACAAATGAGGAAATTCAATGTCGTCAGGAAAAATTAGGAAAAGCAGTCGTGGATCGGAAAATTCTGCGTGAAATTTCAATGAGAAAACATGTGCTGTGTTGCTCAAATTCTTAACCTGTTTATAGTGGTCTAATATGTCCTGGGACCTAATTTCTTTGATTCTGCGGCCCGTTCGGGCCGTTTTGGCTGTGCCTTTGTTCCGACTCTGCCAAAAACGATCATGTTGGTACAATGTCTATAGGGCGTTTAATGTCTACCTTCAGTGTTAACCAGAAGAATTAGGAAATTCAATGTCGGCAGGAAAACTCAGGAAAAGCTTTCGTACATCAGAAAATTCTGCGTGAAATTTCAATGTGAAAACATGTACTGTGTTGCTTAAATTCTTAACCTGCTTAGATGTCAATGACAATTTTGCAAGTAAGTAACTCTGTTTTTCCTGCATTTCAATCCCTTTAAATAATCGTTTTTAGGCAGTGTCACTAAGAATCGATTGTTTTAAGTACATTTAAACGGAGGAAATCCAGTGTCGCTAACTTTCAAGAATCGGTGTTAGGGGTCCATTAGAAAACCTCGGAGACTTTAACGCCAGGGTATGAAAAAGAGCGTGCATTTTTAACTTAGAAGGAAAGAAAGGGACGGGTGAGACAGATTGCCTGTGAAGTTACATTTTTTCGTGAACCGGCGCAAAAGAAGTACTCTGTCTTGCCGAGGAAAAACGTCGTATGAATATCTACATGTTGCCAAATTTCCTCCGACAAACTGTTCAATTCTGAGAGAAATCTGAATATTTCGTCTTAAAATGTTTAGATACTTTAGACTAAAATGCGATTAGTTAGTCCACTAGTTTTCTAGGTAATTCAAATTTTACCAAAGTAAATTTGGCAACTTTGAGAAGATCATACGCCAATCTGTCTAATGCACAGCAGTATCGTACCCATGTAGGAAAATAGAGAGGAGCTATCCTCGTATGATTTGGGTACCTTAAAGTTTCTTTTGAGTCAATTCTTAATATACTCTGTAAATAGTTCTATTTGGATCATGTCTAGCAGAAAGGAATCAAGCCACATCAGCCATCGCCAAGTTTAACTGGACAATTTAATTTCCTACAATAAAACACTCATATAGATTTCTCTGAAAATTTCGTACTATGCAGAAAATTCACTAAAATTTGCACAAAAATCCGCAGGCCCATTCTAATGTTAAATATTAAAGTCCCCAATTAACTTAGGCAATCGCTAATGTAGCTTGCGTCCTTTTTACCGCGTCCTTTTACTTTGCGGTATATTCGGCGAAAATACGTCATAATGTCGCTCACTGCGTCGATTGTGACGTCATGATCGTTTAAAACGTTTTATCGGCAACGCGGGAGACCGGTAATAAGCATTGTCGGGACGGGACGATGGTCCCCGGACGGGACGATGGTGGTGGTTTTACGACGTCGATAAATTGACGTTGCGCTAAGACAATCGAGCTTGTATCGAAGCCGCATGACAATATCTGACCCAGTTCCGGGCTTCGGGGGTCGGCGAACCACCGACTCAGACTCATCATAACACAAAATGGAAGTCTCGTAAAATTTGCTGGATGGGGTGAGGGGAGGCAGGATAGAGGACTTTTAGTGGGAGTCGTGCCACTTCCACCATTTGCCTTTCGGCTCAACCAGGGTGTGCCGAACCGTAACGCTGGCTAAAACTCTTGTGCATTTGCAAATTGGTCAGTCTCGCCGGTCATAGAATCTGTGTTGATGCTGGATTCTTGTGGATTGGCTAAAAATAATAAAACCTGTGTAAACAGAAACTTTCTACGTGCAATATTAACCGAGATATCGCGCATTGAAAAAATTGGCCCATGACGTTATCCACTGCGGTAGTGACACCCTTTGTTTCTTCCACCTTGCTTTCATTCGTCAGGGCAGGGAGACGCATATTTCCACTGGTTATTCAACGTGGAACTCGAATGAAAGCAAGGCAGAAGACACCAAGGGTGCCACTACCGCGGTGGATGACGTCATAAACCGAATTTTTCAAAGCGCGATAACTTGGCTAATATTGAACGTAGAAAGTTTATGTATGCATGCATCTTATTATTTTTAGTCAATTTTCAAGTAGCACCAAAACTCGATTCTGTGACTAGGGCTTGACCTCTATGGAAAGCGTCCAGCCCACGCACATACTATGGGCTCCAAAGAGGCTCATCGATGGAACTGTTGACTATTGCCTTTCAAAGATCGTCGGGTCGACGATCTTTGAAGGTAACTGAGGTGTTTGGGACACATCACAGATCGGATCTTGAAACTTTCATGGAATTCTGTGCAGAAATGGTTGAGAAATTGAAGAATTAGTGCCAGTTTGAGAGCCTCAGTTTGAACGTAGGTTGGACGCTTAGGTCGAAATGAAGTAGAAACCATGTTTAAGCAACGCATTTTACAGCATTACTCTGCCGTGCTAAGGAAGCACGATGTACGAACTTTTAGGCGTTGCCAAATTTCCTTTGATAAAACACGAATTCCCTGGTGAACTTATGAATATTTCCCTACCGATTCTTCAGATAATTTTGAGCGCAAAAGCTGAAGTTTTCGAAAATTCCAAAGAAAAACATTCATAACTTTCCTCAAAAATGAACATTTTACCAAGGAAAATTTGGCAACTCTCGAATGTTCATACATATGGCGTTCTTCTTTACCACGGCAGTATTACAGTCCTCACCAAGAATCGGTAGTACCGAAACAAACCCAGCCATGACATCACTCTTACGATGATGAACTGCAAGTTCCCTCCCAAAACTTGAGTGCTCACCACTCACCACTGGAAACGCATAAAACTTTATTTTTCGAAGGAACGCGATGACGTAAGCGGAGGGAGACTGCGGCTGGCGCTAACCTTTATTCCCGGGGTCATTAAATCAGAATTAAACGGGAGAGGAACTGTAATAAGTGAAACGTGCTACTCGGCCTCTCGCCGGCCGGGGGACGGGGGCGGGGGGCGGCAAAGGTTACGAATCATTTCCGAAGTTACATCCCAGCTCCAGTCTGAGTCTGCTTGGCTCCGAGTCATACGCGGGGACCCTAGGGGCGGTAACGGCTGAGGTTAATGCGCAGTGCACCGCCGATGCCGCTCTGGCGCCGCGCCGCCCGCAGTCGGTGAGCTTTGAGAAAGCTCGCGATCTTTGGAGCCACGTGCGGTAATGATCAGTGCTGCTGATTTATGTTACCGAAGATTTCTGGGTCTCCGGAATTAAATCTGATTTCCGCAAGTTTCCGAGAAAAATTCGGATTTTTTCTAAAGTTCCGGGGGAAATTCCGGAATACGCCCGAATTTAGTTCGAATATGATTTACAAAAAAAAACAAAAAAATCCAACAATGAATAAATAATCAGTCAAACTGACGAAAACCTCCGAAATTTCGAGAAAATGCCGACGAATTTTGGATCCCTAGGGGCGGTAACGGCTGAGGTTAATGCGCAGTGCACCAGCGATGCCGCGCTGGCGCCGCGCCGGCCGCCCGCAGTTGGTGAGCTTTGAGAAAGCTCGCGATCTTTGGAGCCACGTGCGGCAATGATCAGCGGTGCTGTTTTATGTTACCGAATATTCCGGGGCTTCCGGAATTAAATCTGATTTCCCCAAGTTTCGAGGAAAATTCGGATTTTTTCGAAAGTTCCGGGGGAAATTCAGGAATACGGCCTGATTTAGTTCCAAAGATGGTCAAATTTGATAAGAAAGAATCTTCAAAGATCAAGTAATCGGTCAAACTGGCGAAATTCAGAGAAAATGTCGAAAAACTAAAAAATAGCTAAAAACTCCGGGAATTCCAAAGATTTTGGGTAGAGTTCCAATGAATTGAAAAGTTCCGATGAATTGAAATGTTCCAATATTCGGAATTAATTCGGGAAAAGAATGAACAAAATCACTCGCGACTTTTTAAAACCCCACAGAGAGTTTTCCATTGAACGAAGTATCCACATCCGAATTTTTGACGCAACTCAGCAAAAATTGCGCCTTTGAATTGTTTTTTTTCAAGGACTGAGGTCTCTCTTGTATGTAGTCACACTGTCACATAGAAGGTAAAACAACTCGGCGATCCAAAAGTTCTTACTATTTATTTGCCAATATGAAGTGCGTAAGCCTTTAGAGGACGATTCCTAAAGGGTTTCAGCTCTATGAAGACAATGGCGGTATCGTGTATATTTAGTGCCAGTGAGCGGTATGAAACGGCATGTATGTATATGTATCTATAAACTACATCTGTCAGAACACGCTATTGTGATAGACAAAACTCATCCATTATTTTATAAATAACAAACAAAAGCCTTTGCTCCTCATTATAGTTCAAATCCAAGAAAATATCAGTTGTTTTGCAGCGATTGCATTCACTCTAGCAGGATGCTTTCGTGCCTTTCTCCGTGAATTTAAGTGATGCGCCAACGAGCCTTTTGTCCTCAGTTGAACTCGACTTTAAACTTTAAAAGAACGATACCCGATGGATGCATTTAAATCAGAAGGAGCTGTATCCATTTTGACTTGAGCCATGCCATGCATGTATGATAATGTCTCTTAAGGCTCATGTCAGAACGAATATAGTTCCTTTAGATTTAAATACGTCCCGATGATCCGAGGGCGTGGTGAGGGTAAACTGACGAGACGCAACGGGACGTTTAATGCCAAAAGAAGATCGCGCGAATCCGACACGGATCTCGCGCAAGGTTGTCAGATTGCACGATAAAATGTGGATATTTTATATGGGCTTAAATGGAGCAATGGGCTGATTTTTAGCAATTTCTTGCAACAATGACTCGCATCTCGCTTTCTTCGGTTTCGGGCTGGGATGCACGCTACGGGTAAAGTAGGGATCCCGCCTTAACGATGCGCAAGGTTACAAAAGGGTCATCTTCGCACGATCGGTGACAGCTGGACCGATTTTTGCCGATTATGAGATCGATTCGCATGTTGATTTACTGCTCCTAGGTGAAACTGCTGAAAACAGCAAACTCTAATTTTCTGTTTTGAGGTGTGCACGAGGCTTTAAGAATCGACATCGAAGTCGAAAATCGATGATACATAGACAAAAAGAAACGAACAAATAATAGAACATTTTAAAATTTTATTTGAAGTATTGATTTTGTAATTCAAGGAGACGATTTTGTTTAAAATATCGCCCAATATGGCGCCCAGAAAACACAACTTCGTTTAGCCATAATCTTAATCTTTAACTAATTTTCTGTTTCAGGTAGGAATGCCGTAATTACTTAAACCAAATTACCTTCAGAATTATGTAAGTTTCTTTTCGTTTTAAATATTTTTATCTGTACATTAATCGTCTTTCAATTTGATTGACGCCAGAAAAATTTCTAAAAATTCAGAAGTCATTAGTGATTTGTGCGCCAGGAGGAGTTGAAATAGGTCAAACTGCCTTCAATTTCGAATGATACCAGATCGCAACATTCAAGCTTGAATAGTTGCATCCTTCGAATTATGCTTGGATAGACTTGGACTCTGTGCTGTTTTGTATTTTTGAAAGTCATATGAATAGCCACTGTTTCAAGGTGCATTTACAGATGTTCCAGAAAGATTCGGTTGTCGATCTACCATTCAATGATTTTTAAATCTTCAGACATTTTCTGATTTGATTGATGATTGAAAAATGCTTGCAAATTCATAAATCATGGATTAATCAATCGACTATATAATCACTCTCGAATAAGCTGGCAAAATGTTTAAAAAAAGAGGTGTTGTTCAATAAACGACCATGATCACTCCTTGGTGCTAAGGAAGAACTCCGTATGAGCCTTCAGATGTTGCCAAATTTTCTTCGACAAATCAAGGATTTCCAGGAAAATTTGTGAGAATTTTTCTTTCGATTTTTCAGAGAATTTTGTTCGTAATTTGATCGTAGGTATCTGAAAATTTCAAAGAAGAATATTCATATAATCCTTTTCAAAAATAAATATTTTTAAAGAGGAAATTTAGTGACATTTGAATGCCCGTACGGCGTTCTTCCTTAGCACGGCAGTATTGCCCGGAGTGGCATATTCTCAGCACATCTGCCGTGCTAGGGAAAAACGCCGTATGAATATTCGAGAGTCGCCAAATTTCCTTCAAAAAATGTTCATTTTTAAGGAAAGTTATAAATATTTTTCCTTTAAATTTTCAGAGTCGTTAGGTATAATCGAGAACTAAATTATCTGAAAAATAGAGAGGAAAATATTCACAAATTTACCAGGAAATTCTTGTTTTATCAAAGGAAATTTGGTAACGCCTGAAGGTTCATACGGCGTTTTTTCTTAGCACGGCAGAAATGACGTCATAATCGATGAGCCCCCAGCAACACTCCTCCAACCGTCTCGTTGGGCGCCACAGGTCTGTTTCCGAAGTGCGCACCAGCACCGATGGTTCCATTCTACTTATGACGTCACAACCAGCAAGAGCAAAGCATGCTCGTTCGCCTTGTTACTTGTCAGGAGCCAGAGGTCTGTTCGGATGTAGAGGTTAGGTAACCGTATTTCGTGAACTCGGCGATTGCGAGTCATGCGTGAGGAAGGAGCGCTTCACCCATTGACCGCAGGTGACAGGTATTCGTTCCTCATTTATCAATCTGGATTAAGCGCCCGGCAGGTGTAATTATCCGGCCGAGCTTCAAGCTTCATTTTGGCTGCCACGCGAAAACGTACTCTCCGATCGATGTTTTTGATAGACTCAAAATCATCAACTCGAACACAACTCAACAGTTATCAATCGAACAACTTCACGACGGTGTCGATACGATAAACTTATGAAATTTAACTGAACTCAGATTGTACCCATGACAAAATTAATTTTATTCACTTCGTTCCCCATTAAAATTTTAGACTAGAAAATTTAAAACAAAACCAAAGACAAACTAAATCTACATAATATTTTCGAAATATTAATTATTGATTTTAATCAAGTAAGAAATCTCAGAAACCTACAAGATATATGCAAATAGTAGCATATACGTATCAGTGATTGACTCCCAATAAAAACGGAAGTATTAAAACAGGTTTCGGATAAAGTAACAAAAATTTTATGAGAGTATTCCAAAAATCGTCTTTTCCTATACGAAGAAAGGTAACCTCATTCCTCGGCTGCAAACTTGATTTAAACCATTCAATTCTTTACAAGAATATACCTGCGTAATATTTGTCAAAAATTTTGCTGATTCATGCATGAGATTAGAGGAAAAATCAGTGGTATATTCTGTTAGAAATGACCAAGATTCACCGCGTAACAATGCAATTTGCGTATGAAATTTGCGTTTCAATTTGCATTGAAATTTGGCAGTATTGAAATGCAGTTACGTATCTTTGTGAAGGAAACGAAAAAATGTCATGAGGTTGCTGCTGTGCTTTTGACAGTGTCCATCTCAATCGGATAGTCGACAATATTCGTGGTTGTTCGAAGAGTGCACATCGATCGATTCGAGTTGTAAAAACTGTAGCTGTTAATAAAAATAAATATTAATTTAAAAAAAAAAAATACTGCGATGGTAAGAGCAGAACAATATCACTTTTGGGCCCAAACAAAAATTTGTTTTCGCCCGGGATCGAACCGGGGACCTTCCGCGTGTTAGGCGGATGTGATAACCACTACACCACGAAAACGGCTGAGAATAGGAGAATGTATCACTACTTTTAACGCAGTGCAGTCATTCAAAGTGAATTTCAATTAAAATTCTTAACGCCGCAGAAATTTTTATACTTATTACCCAGCTGGATTTTTTAAATTTTTGAACAGGATTTTTAAAAGTTCTATGCGAGTATATTTCCACAAATCTTCTCCAGAGCTTTAGAGAATTCATAAGATTTGTAAAACTATCACAGTTAGTCATAATGTATGGTCGAGCACAACAGGTGAGGGGATTATAATGCAACCTGATGACCTTTTTCGGCGCGCTAAATGAACTGAGCCGTTTGCGACTGATTATTCGCTACACCTGAGTTGACAGTATTTGGGACTGCCAATATTTTCTCGGTCGTGAGACCTGTGACTATATATTTTGACGCTTCGATCAACAATTTGCTTCCCAACTGAATTTACCAATTTAACAATTTTACTATTTCCCTGTAGAGCGTCTTATTTTCATCAGGGCTAAAATGGACTGCAACTTGCAAAAAGGAATCAAGATCATACCAATGTCGCTAAAACTTCGCAACTTTTTTTTTATTTACTTTTTCCCAAAGTCCACATTTTCCAAAAGTTGGCACAAGTTTTCGATGGAAAGTGATCAATTTTAGTCTGAAGTCGCCAGTTCAATTTTGAACTATCGCCTACTTTTCTTACTCTGCGTTTAAGTCTCCTGAAATCTGCAAAATGGCACTGATCGACGCTGTTCACTGGAAAAAAAAACACATTGGATCTAGAGTCCAGACTTTTAAAAACATCGACAAGAAAAAATACTCTTGATTCCATCAGATTTAAGCTTAAATCAAGAACCCAGCCTCTTAATTTGAGCGGATTTCCTTTTGATTTAAGCTTAAATCTGATTGAATCAAGAGTATTTTTTCTTGTCAATGTTTTCAAGAGTCTGGATTCTAGATTCAATTTGTTTTTTTTTTTCCAGTGAAAAGTTGGCACAAGTTTTCGATGGAAGTGATCAATTTTAGTCTGAGGTCGCGCCAGTTCAATTTTAAACTATCGCATACTTTTCTTACTCTGCGTTTAAGTCTCCTGATATCTGCACAATGGCACTGATCGACGCTGTTCGGTTTTGGCCAACTCAACAAAATTCGGGAGTTTTCTAGCAAAATGTGACAGCACCGCGGCGCGTGGTATGATGCGGTGGCAGCGACCGGGGCGAAGGCTGCAAGATGCGCTTAATTGGTTTGTGATGGCGCATGCCATGCGCGAAAGGGGAGCGCTAGCGTGGACACGCATGGGCGGATTCGCCGAAGAATCGCGCATCTCGTGAGCTACGGATTATACGGTTAACGCGGTAGGCACGAAAGGGTGGCTCTAAGTATTGAACCAGATGCGGAAGAGGTCCCTAAATCCATAGGCTCGTTAAATTATTGGGATGGTAAACTATGGTAGCGTACACTGAAAAAAAAAAAAAAAAAAAAAAAAAAAAAAAACATTGGATCTAGAGTCCAGACTCTTGAAAACATTGACAAGAAAAAATACTCTTGATTCAATCGGATTTTTGCTTGAATCAAAACGAAATCCGCTTAAATTAAGAGGCTTGGTTCTTGATTTAAGCTAGATTCTGATTGAATCAAGAGTACTTTTTATTGTCGATGTTTTTAAGAGTCTGGACACAAGATACAATGTGTTTTTTTTCCAGTGAATGCAATATTTTAGGAAAGAGTGGATTAATTAACTGCCATCATTATCCTAAAGCTAGACTGCCTTGCTAAGTAAGAACGCCGTATGAACATTCGAGAGTTGCCAAATTTTCTTCGACGGAATGTTTATTTTTGAGTAAAATTATGAATATATTTCCTTGAAATTTTCGGACACTTTAGATCAAATTACAAACAAAATTATCTCAGAAATTGGTAGAAAAATATTCAAAAACTCCTGAAAATTAGCGATTTGCCAGAGGAAATTTGGCAACGCCCGAAGGCTCATACGGCGTTTTTTCCTTACCACGGCAGTAGTGGCCATCTAACTCACACGGTTGTAAAAATCGAGTTTTGGGCAAATATGAAATAGCCAATAATAGGTCCGCGTCTGTAGAAAATTGTTGGTCCTATTTTGGGTCATGGTTATTCGAAAGAGAGCTCCAAAAGTCGCTAAGTACATTCGATTCAATGGAGCTAATACGCGGTTTCTTCCTGATATTCTGAAACGGAGTCACGTATATCCTCCACCTCTAGGGCACTTATATAAATTTACCATTTGGTGATTTGATCTGGTACAGTTTATGGGATTACATTTCTGTGCCTGTCAGAGAATCTTTCTACGTTTTTGCTACACAATCACAATAATGATGATTGCAGGGCCGGATCAGGGGGGGGGGGACATGGGCCGCGGCCCATGGTGGCAAATTTAGGGGGCGGCAAATTTTGCAATTTTTCTTTAAATGTATCTACAAAGAAAAATCGGATTCAGAAAAAAAAAAATTACAAACGAGAATAAGTGGCAAAATCTCTCAGTTCCTGAGAGTATATCTCTAATTTTGTCGTCTCTCTGTGATACAATAGACAGCACCTTTAATTAGTCGAGTTAAGACTAAGAGAGAAACCGAACACGGAATTTGGCCTGGAACGGCGCGGCGCAGAGAGCAATGATGATGAGAACTTGAGATGAAAAGGAGAAACCCTCGGCGCGGCGCGGCGGTCGGCATGTAACACATATTAGCGCCTACAAGACTGCATGATTACTTCACGCATTGCGTCAAAGACAGTGCGTGCAGCAGCGGTCGACGTGAAACAACTAGTGCATACAAGATCGTAGGAATACTTCACGCGTTGCGTCGAACACAGTACGGTCAGCGCAGCGCGGCGGCGGAAGTTAGAATTATTAAACCACATTTTCTTTCATAATATTTTCGTTCATTTCATTTAAATGGAAGACCTTGTCCACACAGAGATAGGTTTACGGAACTTAACTTTCGCGCCAAGTTCCGTGAACTTTTGCTAGTAGTGTTGACAGGGCTTTCGCAAAAAATGTGTCCAACACGAGTAAACGCGTCTTATGCACCCCCTCCCCCTTTGGCACGTTCACTTGATGGTTTTTATTGATGTTTCGAAACGAATGAGAAGGGGGCGGCAAAATACAGGTGACCCATGGGCGGCAAGTAAGTAAATCCGGCCCTGGATGATTGGACTGCATGTTGCAATCAAGAAGTAACATTTCAGGCTCAAGTTAGAAACATCATAATGAATTACACTTTGCAGTAAGGAACCACAATGTTTGGCTCTCCATAAAAGCACTTATCTGCATAGGGGAACCAATGTCAAGTATGTTCTTTCTAAAATGGGCTAGAAATAGTGGTTCCTTATTGCCAAATGTAATCCATATTATGTGCCATGAGTTTCCCTATACAGGAAGGTGATTTTATAAACGAGCCTGAAATTGTAGTTCCTAATAAGCTAATTAAGCTAAATGGATTAATTTTACCACAGCCAGCCTAAATGCTTCTCACGTCGCCTGATCGCTACTTCGACCAGTTTGCTCCTTGCACTCACCAACATGATCGTCTCTAGCTGGGAACACAAGAATGGAGATGTTGCATGTGTGAGGAATTTGCGATTTGACTACTGATTCTTGTGTAAAAGTTCGCGAGAAACACGATGGTGCCGCTGGTTTTCTCTGAAATCAACTCCCAAGCTCAAAAAAAGCTCTCAAGTTGAGGCCAAAATGGAGGGGATATCCCACCCTACCCTGAGAGTCCACCTCTACATCAAGACAAACTCTCCATGCAAAGATAGGGAGCAAATACATTGACAGGGCTGCCACTTTATTTGGGACTCCACAACTGAAACCACGGCAACCCTGCTAATACATTTGCACCCTATCTTTGCATGGAGAGTTTGTCTTGATGTAGAGGTGGACTCTCAGGATAGCGTGGGATATCCCCTCCATTTTGGCCTCAACTTGAGAGCTTTCTTTGAGCTTGGGAGATGATTTCAGAGAAAACCAGCGGCACCATCGTGTTTCTCGCGAACTTTTACATAAGAATCAACTGTCATATCGCAAATTCCTCACACATGCAACATCTCCATTCCGGACACCACGGATGAAACGGTTCATGTAAAACACGAAACGGAAATCTACACATCCAAGTGAACATGAGTCGACCTTTCCCCGCCCTGTGTATCTCCTCGAAAATCGGATTTTGAGTTATGGCCGGGACCCGGAAACGTGTGTTATGGGCGCTGGAAGAAGAAAGAGAAACCGCCAAAAAGTCGCATTACTATGAAATCGAACACGTCCATTTGCTGATGAGCTCTGAACTCCATATGAATGCTTTCGTTCCGTGGTTTAATAGAGTACGAACATAGTAGGTTTCAACATCGACCAATTCATTTTTCCGCGCGAGTTTTAACTGTTGAAATGTTTTCACGCTCGAGTAGCGACGGAGTGTGAAGTGTGGCCGGCACCGGTGGCGAGGCCTGGAAGATCGATTATCGATATTTCCCCATTTGAAACCATGGCAAAGAATCGATTATTAAGGTGTTCGTTGCGAACATCCTGTACAATATAATATATCGATATATCGCAAAGTACGCTACACCACTTGCCGGCACACGATTTCAAGTGACTGAGAAAGGAGACTCGACTCCCACTCCCGGAGTCAAGGAAGAGCTATGGAGTGTGTGAAATTGATAAGGACCAAGTGGATCTGGACTGAGTTCACCGGAATAGAACCACACCTTTCGACTAATGTAAAAAACCACGTATCTGCTTTAGAGACTTCAATGGTAGACGATACATTTCTAAAACAAGCCAAAAGAGTAGGTTCCCTCCTGCCAAATTTGGTCTGTTTTTCACACCGGAACGTGGGAGTGTAACTAGCGTTGAGTTGACCGCCGTTCAAAACTAGCTGCGATGAGTTTGTTTCTCTTTTCAGACGAAGAAATAGTTCATTTTTCTCGTTTTTCGGACGATTGACGATTCAATGCTGACTGATTCCCGAATAGTCGAGCAACTGATGAAGCGAATCTAACTAATCACCCATTAAAGTGCAAGTGTAAATAGCAAAATCCGTCTTATTTTTATAAAAACGAGATAAACTATAGTAAGCAAGCAGTAAGTGTGGAAAAATTTGACTTTGTTTTAGCAGTCGGAACTGCAATTTCTGGCTTATCTGTGAAAACACTGATGTTGATGAGGAAACTATTTGCATTTGCGTTGTTTTGAAACTTTCCAGGTGCGAACCCGAAATCGCCAATTTCGAGGATTTCCCCCAAATTCGGCTCGCTCAGCTAATTTTTCTGGGAAGATGAGGTCGTTTCTTACAGATCCGGTCACATTTTTGCATCTATCACTCTCTTCTTTAACACGGCAGCACAGGAAGCTCGAAGATGGGGTCTCCGAATCAGTGGCGAGGCGTGAATGATCAATATCGATATTTCCCCATTTGAAGCTATGTTAAAGAATCGATTATTAAGGTGTTCCTAGCGAACATCCTGTTAATCGATCCTTTTCCATAGGTTTAAATGGCAGATCAATCGATTGATCGCAAGGCACGCCACGCCACTGCTCCGAAGATTTGGCAAGGGTGGCGCATGAGTTTTGAGTCGGTCTGTGAATTTGTAATGAGTGGCCAACGGAGTGTGGACGGTCGTCGCGTCTCGTTCGGCATCGGTCCTGGTCCTCGAGTCCTCCTGCCTTTCTAAGGAGGAAACGTCGTATGCGTCTCCAGACGTTGCCTAATTTCCTGACGTAAACTACAGATTTTCCGCTAAAAATATGATTTTTTGCCTACAAATGTATCGGTGGATTTCATCCGCAATTCGATCTAAAGTACATGAAAATATCTGGGAACAATATTCTCACCTATCCTCTATAATACATTTTTTATCGGGAGAGACATGGCAACATTCGAATGTTCATTCGATGTTTTTCCTTAGCGCGACAGCGCTCCAGTCCGAATCAGAAACGAAAGTTGTGACTCTGTCACGCCACGCTCGGATCTCGAGGACGCTTTTTCGGCCACCCGCACTCGCGAAACTCCCATCTCGCCCCTCTTCTGCCGCGCTGAGGAAAAACGCCGTATGAACCTCCAGGTATTGCCAAATTTTCTTTGATAAAACACGAATTTCCTGGTAAACTTGTGAATATTTTCTTTCCAATTTTTCAGATGATTTTGCTCGCAGTTTCACCTAAAGATTCTGAAAATTTCAAGGAAAAATATTCATAACTTTCCTCAAAAATAATAATCTTATCGAAGTAAATTTGGCAACTCTCGAATGTTCATACGGCGTTCTTCCTTAGCACGGCAGAATGGGTCATCTATCGATTTGTGTACAGCGCGGGCGGTAGGTCTGATACCGGGAAATTACGAACACTGAAGGATTGAAGCGTGCACCGTAAGTGCAATGCGTGAGGTATTCATGCCGTCTTGTAGGCGCTAATACGAGATTCATGCCGACCGCACCGTTTAGCGCAAGAGCGCATCGCGTCAATTGAGTCACATCGATCGGTTCACTCATTTATTTTTCGATCGACAAGAATCGATCGAATCGACACCGGTTTTCAATCATTTGTCGATCGAATCGACACGTTCGGTTTTCGTCGATCGATTCATGTCGTCGTAGGTAAATTTACAATTTAACCCTTTTATCAGGCACTTTATTTATTTATTAAGATTTTATTAGTCAATTCTAAAATTGCATCTTAGTGTTATTTATTTAACTATTAATAATAAAATATGAAAGTTTGAGCTTTTTCAACTAATCATAAAGATATTGGTGTTTTATATTTTATTTTTGGTGTTTGGAGAGGATTAATTGGAACTTCTTTTAGTATAATTATTCGCTCTGAACTTATAAATGTTGGATCTTTTTTATCAAATGAACATTTAAATAATGTTGTCGTGACTTCTCACGCATTTATTATGATTTTCACCAGTTTTCAATCATTTGTCGATCGAATCGACACCGGTTTTCAATCATTTGTCGATCGAATCAACACCGGTTCTCAATCATTTTTCGATCGGATCGGTGTCGGTCGGTTCTCGTCAATCGATTCATGTCGATCGAATCAACACCGGTTTTCAATCATTTGTCGATCGAATCAACACCGGTTCTCAATCATTTTTCGATCGGATCGGTGTCGGTCGGTTCTCGTCAATCGATTCATGTCGATCGAATAGGCACCGCACCGGTTTTCAATCATTTGTCGATCGAATCGGTTATCGATCAATTCTCGTCGATTGAGTTCATACCCTCCAAGAGCCCCCCGCTAGCTCGTTGCACGTGAAGTGCAAATCAATCGGTATCCGATCCGAATATCAAACGGCTGCATCGACGAGACGTCATGTCACCGATGGAATCGGCCGTTTATTTACACGGTGACGGAGGCGGGTGCCGGTTCACCGGTCGGACAATCGGTGCATGCATCGCATCGTGCATCGTCTCATCGCCGTAATCGGGTCTCTTATCTTGCAACCGGTCATTAGACTCCTCAACTTCTCCGCGTTCCCCATTCCTCATTCCGCGCCGTTTCCGCGCTCTGACACCCCCGCAATCCCCCCGCCGCACAGTGGATCTAGTCAACGGACCTCACTGGAAAAATAAAACATTGGATCTAGAGTCCAGACTATTAAAAACATCGACAAGAAAAAGTACTCTTGATTCAATCAGAATCTAGCTTCAATCAAGAACTAAGCCTCTTAATGTAAGCGGATTTCGTTTTGATTCAAGCAAAAATCCGATTGAATCAAGAGTATTTTTTCTTGTCAATGTTTTCAAGAGTCTGGACTCTAGATCCAATGTGGTTTTTTTTTTCCAATGTTAGGTAGCTCCTAAATTGCGTTACTATACGGGACGCTTTTTGGAGATAAAGCTCAAAAAAAGGGTTTAGATGTTGAAAGCAAATAGAAAATCTTCGGAGACTTAAATGCCAGGCTACAAAAATAGGAGTACATTAACTTGATACCGGGCGATGACGAATTGAACCGAGTTGGACCAAACTTTTGCCAGAGCAAAAATAAGAGTTGTTTCTTATAGATGATGTCTCAAAAATCACGAAGAGCGCATCGGTAAAGTCTGAAATGCACTCCTAACTTCACAATCTGCGTAAGAAATTTGAATTTTTTTAAGGTTCCCGCTTCGAAAAGGATACTACAGCACAGGCGAACATTTCGGTAGAGGAGTCGTTCCATTCAATCCCTGCTCAACATGGCCGACGCTCCCGCGTGCAAGTTGAGGAGAGCACGCCCATTACTGTTCTCATGTGGTTTGCATTATCGTCCTGGCACATTTGTTTTGGCGGATTGGTGTCAGCTGTGTTGAATATTGCGTGGTATCCTTGTGAGCAGGGGTTGGATGGAATGTCTCCTCTAACGAAATGTTCACCTGTGCCGTGGTATCGTTTTTGGAGCGGGAAGCTCGAAAAAAAATGCAAATTTCTTACGCAGATTATGAAGTTAGGAGTGCATTTTGGACTTTGCCGATGCACTCATCGTGATTTTCGAGACACTTTTCATAAGTAACACCGGAAAAAAAACACATTGGATCAAGAGTCCAGACTCTTGAAAACATTGACAAGAAAAAGTACTCTTGATTCAATCGGATTTTTGCTTGAATCAAAACGAAATCCGCTTAAATTAAGAGGTTTGGTTCTTGATATAAGCTAGATTCTGATTGAATCAAGAGTACTTTTTCTCGTCGATATTTTTAAGAGTCTGGACTCTAGATACAATGTGTTTTTTTTCCAGTGAACAACTCTTATTTTTGCTCCAGCAAAAGTTTGCAACAGGCCCATTGGAAAGATCGGACGAAATTTGGAAATCTTATACGCTTATAACTCCGTTCATACAAAACCTTGAGGTTCTAAAAGTAGATCCATTGGTTTCCGCGTGCAATTGTTTTCTTTATGCACCTCTTAAAATTTATAATGTAACAAAATAAACATCAAAATGTGCAGGTTTAGTCAAATATTCATGTCCGACCTCTCTAATTGTCTCGATCCACTGTGTGCCGCCACTCTTCCGCGGGACGGAAGGAAGCCGGACTCAACAATGAATTTACGGCTGCCTGCCCGCTTTTCATTGTTTCTGTTAATTGCAGTTGTCGACACCGATGAGTAGACACGAACGTAAGGCCTCTTTCAAGAGTTTCGCGGAGCCTCTTTTACGCGGACTTTTTCGTTACTCAAAGCAAATTAACTGCATTATGCAAAAAGGAACCAGTATCTTTGCGGCTCATTTTAGGAACAACGTGCATTGAGTAGGAAAATAACACAAACGTTTGGTAAGTTATGTCACAAGAGGAAACAAAATAGTGATCGGTTCCTTTGCCATTGCCTGAATTTTTATAGGTCCAGTTACACGATCAAATTGAGCCATCAAATTGGGCCTCTCATTGGTCGCATCCTCACCTCAGGTCTTTTTCCACCAATCAGAGCTTCAGTTTGATGGCTCAATTTGATCGTGTAACTGAACCTTAAGAATGAAGAGGAACCAAGAGAGATACTCTGCCGTGACAGCAAAGAGAACAGTAAGTGCAAAAATGAAGTTCTGAGAAAACAGACTCAGAAGCATCTGACCGGAAAATTTTATTGAAAGAAGTCTCCGTTCTGTGTCAAATTCCCACTAACAGTCCGAGAGACTCCAAGAAATCTTTTGGATGATCAAACATTTTATTTCAACCACATAAAAAGGGAATTTTTCATTTTCATGCTAGGCTTTTGTTAGGCAAGACAGCCGTAAGTGCTATCGTCCGCATGCTTTCGTGGTTGCGTTTTGGACACACAACAACAGGTTCAACAACACTCTCAGGTTTGAAATTGGCAGAAGAGGGCGGCACTTTACTTGAAAGCACTGTTTTCATTGGCTCTCTGGAAGAAAAATGTCACTTACTGCTGTCTCGCCTGAAATACGTCATTTTTGCGCTTTTACAGCTTTCTCATATGTCTCATTTTGATACAATTAAGATGAAATTTGCTGTTTCAGCTATTTTAGTAATTTCTTATGAAAGAGATGAGATGAATTTTGAAGGAAACTCGATTTCGAAAATTTGACACTTACTTTTCTCTTCGCTATCACGACAGAAGAGTATACCTAACTTTCACTTACCTTGGTCCGTTGCGCAAAGGTTTAAGCCTTTAAGCTAAAGAACGAATTCCCTGTTTCTCTGCACGGAGAAAAAAACCTCGTGCGTGGGACCCAAAGTTTAGGTCATATGGATCTCTGAAGTTTTCGGATTGAGCATCTGAACACTTAAGGTCTACCTGCCGAAGTTCAGGTTAGACATCTGAAACTTCAGTTCTTACATCTGAAGTACTTCAGATGTGAGAACCGAAGCTTTTCGGATGTGAGAACCAAAGTTTTTCGGATGTGAAAACCGAAGCACCTCAGATGTAAGAACTGAAGTTTCAGATGTGTGATCCAAACCTCAGCAGCTGGACCTAAAGTGTTCAGTGTGATTAATCTGAAAACTTCAGAGATCCATATGACCTAAACTTCGGGTCCCACGCACGAAGTTTTTTTCTCCGTGTGCTCTTTCAGTTCCCTCGAATCTTATCAAACAGCCCATTTGAAAAAGATTCGTTTGTTTTCGCTTGAAGCGGTTCGGTCGGAATCCTGTCAACATGTCGCGGAAATGACACCGCGACTCGCCGGGTCTATTGTAAAACTTTCCGAGCTTGAAGTTCAAGTTGGAAGCGGCTCGCGGAAACCCAATGAGCCGGGGTCAAGCGCACACCGATTAGTACGCTCGAGCAAGCTCATCGAAGATCGTGCGCGACGAATTTCGGGTGGGAACTTTTTCCGAGCGCCTCGCAAGTTCGGGGTCCGCTCAAGGTCGGATCAGTGTCTCATTCTGCTGTGCTTAGGGAGAACGCCGTATGAGCCATCAGGCGTTGCCAAGTTTCTCTCGACATTATACAGGCCTTCGGCCATAATTCTGTCCAATTATGGTTCCACAATGTAAAATAAATAATAAATAATTCGTTTAATTGAAAACAAAAAAAAAAGTTTCTCTCGACAAATCACGAATTTTCAGGGAAATATGGGAAAATTTATCCACAGATTTTTCAAAGGGTTTCGTTTGTAAATTGGACCACACGGGAAAAAAAATTGCTGATTCAACCATTCAATTGCTAAAAACAGTGAGTGCAATGTTTCAACGCAGATTTTACAACAAAAAAATGCTACTTCAACCACGGGGGTGGTTAAAGTAGCATTTTTTTGTTGCAAAATCTGCGTTGAAACATTGCACTCACTGTTTTTAGCAATTGAATTGTTGAATCAGCAATTTTTTTTTTTATTACTCTCTTAAAAAATAAATGATTTCTGAGAGGAAATTTGGCAATATGAATGCTCATACGGCGTTTTTACTTAGCACGGCTGCATTGTGCAGGTGCGCTCTGAAGTTCAAGCGAGAGGTCAAACGGGAGAAAATTCGACGGAGACAGTGAGTGGAGGCTATCGAGACGCATGGCTCCGAGGACGGAGTGATATTTAATTAAGGAGGTATCTCACTTTCATTGTGTTGATTGTTGTGTTGTCGTCGGTTTGTAGGCTCGGATAAAACTCATAAACATCGAGAAGCTCGGACACACCGAAAAAAATCAGATTCATGATGATAGAGAGAACCGTCGCCCCGGTAATTTCTCGTTGCGTTGATAAAATTCGTCGTGTTCCTCACGAAAGAACGTAAGTACTTTTCAATGTTGCCAGATTTCTCCGCGCAAATTGCAATTTTACCGAGAGAATATTAAGAATTTCTGACTGAAAATTTCACTGATTTTTCTTCTGATTTCATGCAAAAATCAGACGAATTTTCGACGAAAACCACGCAAGTTTACTCTCATAAAAATTGAATTGTTTGAGTCAATTTTGGCAACCTTGGAATCGAGTTACGTTCTTTCATGCGGGAAACAACGATGATGAAAACACTCGTTATGTCACACCGCTCATCACGTCACTCAATAGGTGGTTTACAAACATTCTTATAAACGGAAATGAAGGACTTTTAAAATGAGTTTTTGTTTAAAAAAATCAAGGACTTCTGAGGAACTTTTTAGGGCTTTCGCGAGTGTTTTCAAGAATGTTTATACACATTTCGAAGAGGTTAGAGAATGCTTTTAAAATAGAAGTTTAAACTCTTTGTGCCTTTACTCACCAACCTAAAACCAAAAAAGTGAACAAGAGATGCAAAAATTAGTATTTGACAATTTGAAAGCCTCTACATCAGAGAAAAAAAACCAATTTCTGGTCTTAGCGTAAACATGTTAAACATTCTTCCATGTCGCATCAAAAAATTTCAATTTTTTTGTGGTTCCAAGTAGAGCATTTTCATTTTAGTCTCCTCTAATTTTACGGAATTATTTTCATTAATGGGGTCCCTGCAAGGTCGTTAGAAGCTATATCTATATCCACCGCACTTGCACAACGGCTGGTTGAAGTGCTTAATTCAACAATCTAGGTGGCTTTTTTCTAAAATTGGGCCTATTTGGACATTTATTGAGGCTCTGAAACTGATTTTTTAGAGTTTAATAGAACAGAAAAGGTCTCGTTTAACGCCATTGCCACTTAATGTGTTATGAACTCTTCAGCAGAAAGATCCATTCTCCTAAGTACAATTCCCGCGTATGTCCTCTGAATTGAACAAGTTTCAATTTACAAAAGAGCGAAGATGATCAGTGATTCCCTTCGCACAATGATAACCTCACGTTCAGCGGCGACGATGAAGAATTATTTTCAGTGGCTTGGCGTGCTTCGCGATTTATCGATTGATCTGCCATTGAAACGTATGAAAAAGGATCGATATACAGGGTGTTCCCAACGAGCACCTTAATAATCGATTCTTTACCATAGCTTCAAATGGGGAAATATCGATAATCGATCATTCACGCTTCGCCACTGATTGTTTTCGTTTTCATATGAGACGTGAGGCGTTGAATCCACGCGCACAATGCAGCGACCGGGATTCCGAATGACTTTCGATTATCGAAAGATTGAAACGCTTCTGATTCAATTCGAAACGATGCAAGGATCGTGTCAGTGGAACAACTTTTCATTGAAAAATATGGATCAGCTGATCCACGGTTCCGCATTGATTCCACGGAGAGTGCTTAAAGTTTTGTGTTTCACCAGGGAGCTAGCTTCCTGACCGCTACGCGGCTTAATCCCCCATTAAATTATAAAAGGGTCCGCTTCACGGACCCCTCGTGGGTTAATCTAAATAAAATGGGCTAATCTAGGGACTATAACTATGCTATTGATAGCCAAAAGCTGTTTTCAAAATTATGAAACACGGAGAAAAAAACTTTTTGCACGGAGAAAAAAACCTCGTGCGTGAGACCCGAAGTTTAGGTCATTGTATCTCTGAAGTTTTCGGATTGAGCATCTGAACACTTTAGGTCTAGCTGTCGAGGTTCGGACCACACATCTGAAACTTCAGTTCTTACATCTGAAGTACTTCAGTTGTGAGAACCGAAGTTTTTCGGTTGTGAGAACCGAAGTTTTTCGGTTGTGAGAACCGAAGTCTTTCGGATGTGAAAACCGAAGTACATCAGATGTAAGAACTGAAGTTTCAGATGTGTGGTCCGAGTCTCGACAGCTAGATCTAAAGTGTTCAGATGCTCAATCTGAAAACATCAGAGATCCATATGACCTAATCTTCGGGTCCCGCGCACGAAGTTTTTTTCTCCGTGTGTAATTATGCTATTGATAGCCAAAAGCTGTTTTCAAAACTATGAAACACGGAGAAAAAAACTTTGTGCATGGGACCTGAAGTTGAGGTCATATGGACCTCTGAAGTTTTCGGATCACGCATCCGAAAACTTGAGGTCCACGTGCCGAAGTTCGATTTAGACATCTGAACTACTATACATATACCGAAGGGTTCGGGTCTCAGGTCAACATCTGAAGTACTCCGGTACATACCGAAGAACCTCAGATGTCAGACCCAAACTTCTGCAGCTGGACCTCAAGTTTTCGGATGCGTGATTCGAAAACTTCAGAGATCCATATAGCCTCAACTTCGATTCCCACGCACGAAGTTTTTTTCTCCGTGAAGAAGATGAAGTATAAAAAATGAATAATACATCCTTGGAATAATTAAAGAAATCAACAATGATGAAATCTTCCTTAAGTTACATAAAAAAAACTAGGCAATTTTTTCCATCAGGAATCTGTGAAGAGCTTGATGCAAAAACGTTTTTGCATCAAGCTCTTTGATTCAATAGTCTGGCAGATATCATTACTATTCTTGATTATCTACTCCAAATACCATGAGGTTAGCGTGCATACCATTGCAAAAAGTTTGCTCATTAAGGCACTAGCATCTATATTCAGAGCTAGATCATTCTCGTTATCAAGGAGGAAGGCGTAAGACAGGAACTTGAATCAACCGACATAATCAGCAGAAAATGAGGGCCCGACCACCTCCGCTACTTGCGAAGCATGTTCAAATAGCTATTTGCACCACAAAGTACGTGTAAAGCACGTGTTAGGGCGTTACGGGAGTGAAATAACTTCCAGGGGAGTGAGAGGCAAGGAAGAAAGGGGACGATCGAAATCAATTTACTCGATCGAGATAATTCAAACGACTTTTAAATGTGATAATCATTAGAATTCCGATCGGCGAAGCTTTGAAAACGGTTATTTATGGCTTCATCAAATATGCTCCTCCAACAGTTTCATCCTCTGCGTTCCCGAGTAGCATTTTTCCACGAAAAAATGGCGATATTTTGAAACGAGGGGCTCGGAAGACAAGGCGCACAAGTGCGGTTTTTGAAAAACTTGAGATTTTAATTATTTCAAGGAAAACTGGTCTTTATGCTCATTCTTTGAAAAATCCGCTTCCAAATTCCAATTTTTGAGCATCGAAAAGTCAGTTTGAACTTTCTTTTCGCCATGAGGGCCCATGTAATATCGAAACTTCAAACACGTATTTCTCGATATATCAAAAACAGCATTTATGCGCCTTGTCCTCCAAGCCCCTCAAATTAAGTTGCGATTCCTTTACGATTTTTCGGTGATAAAATCGCTAGGATCATCATCATCAGAGCGCTTTTCCTCAACCTTGTCGCAGTTTTTTCTCTATAGTATTGCGTTCCATGAAATTGAAATTTTATCTCAGTTTATCACGATTGTTTATCGGAAGTATTGCGATAAATTGCCGTCCATGAAATCGCAATTTTATCGCAAATTTATGCCATGAAATCGCAATTTTGTACCCGATAATATTGCAATAATTCGATGTCGAAAAAATCTCGGTATTAAAACTTATAAAACTTTTTTGAAAAACTCATGCTTTCACTAATTTGTTATTTGAAAAGACTGCAAGGTTGGCAGTCAGCTGTTGATGGTGGCCCGGGTAGCCGCCGAAACGCGTCCGAAAAATAACAAATCGTCGTTCCTCTGACGTAAGGGCGTATCTTGATTTCGACTTGAGCTCCAAAAAGCACGAAGTAATGCGGAGAAAAGGACTCACGTGGAAATCGAGATACGCCCTTACGTCACAGGAGCGACGAAATCAGTGAAAGCGTGAGTTTTTCAAAAAAGTTTTACAAGTTTTAATACAGCTTTACTGTTTTTCAAAAATGTCGATTATTTTGTTAAAAATTGTAAAATCTCGGTACATCCTCCGATCAGATCACAACTTATCGCGATCATTGCTACTTGGGTTTGCGTCGCCCAAAGCGGATTTGCTTGGATCCGAGTCCCCTGGAAACTCGGTCAGGAGCGCAAGTTCAAGTAAATTGTCAAGATGTCGCGGATGAGAGTGAAGATGAAGACAGAACGCGCTCATCAAGTTCATGAAAACAGTAGAAAGTTGTGAGCCCGGAGTCGCTTCATTATCAATGTCCCGTCCCCGGTCCGGCCTGGCTGGCCGCGCCACCAGCGCACAGTGGAACGAGTCTCTGGAAAAAGTCGGACATCAAATTTTGAACAAAAATTGTAAAATTTAATGCTTATTTCGTCTCAGTTTAAATTCTAAGGGGCTATTTTTTATAGCAAATTTTACACAAAAAAAAACAAAAACAAAATAAAAACCACTTTTGAATCTGGGTGCACCGGGGAAAAAAAAAAAAAAAAAAAAAAAAAAAAAAAAAAAAAAAAAAAAAACACATCGGATCTAGAGTCCAGGCTCTTGAAAACATTGACAAGAAAAAATACTCTTGATTCAATCGGATTTGCTTGAATCAAAACGAAATCCGCCTAAATTAAGAGGCTTGGCTCTTGATTTGAGCTAGATTCTGATTGAATCAAGAGTACTTTTTCTTGGCGATGTTTTCAAGAATTTGGACTCTAGATCCAATGTGTTTTTTTTTTCCAGTGTGCCTACCGGCCCCCAAAAGTCCCCGATTATCCTCGAATTGGAAGAGTGTCCCCGATATCCCGAAAGTCCCCAATTTTCTTGTCCAGGTCCCCAAAAATGACAAAAATCGTCCTAAACACCGGCATTTTCAAATTTTTTCACCAGCTGCGGTGTTGCGATATAACCAGGAATAAAACAACTGAAGTGTTGCTTGGTTTTTCGTATGTTTTCATCGGTCCATAATGACTTGTAAAATCAGTCGTATCAAATACGCCTTTCAACGCTCTAACCAGCTTTCTTTCTCTGATTATTTTGGGGGGAAAAGTCCCCAATTTTCTTGAAAAAACACCCCTAAAAGTCCCAGAAATTCCCCAATTATGGTTTTTTATAACTGGTCAGACACCCTGCTTTTGTATTAACGGAGTTAAAGCTTTTAAAGTTACCGTGTTTCGTCTGACTTCTCCAATTGAACCTTTCTACTGTACGCCGCTCAGCGCAGATGAGTTCATCGTTGATCTCATCTCAGCCTCGTGCGATGGATGCTTGTTGCCAATATTACCGAACCAAGGAAGAACACCGTATGAGCCCTCAAACACTGCCAAATTTGCTTGAATAAAATACGAATTTTCAGGGAAAATTTTGGATAATTCTTGTTTCCTTTCTTCAGAGAATTAAGTGCGCACTTTAATTTGAAGTATACGTAGCTTTCAATAGGAAATATTAGTGACTTCACTCAAAAATGAATGATTTATCATGGGAAATTAGGCAACGTTTGTATATTCATAGCGATGTTTTTCCTTAGCATGGCCGAACAGTCCTGGATCCGGGCAACGAGTAGTGCGTCAACGAAATGGCATTCGATGACTGAATCCGGCGGGTAAAGAACGGTGGTGCGGGTGCAATGATTAGTTTCACCTGCGAAACGTTTGTTGGTGTAATTATTTTCAGCGTGATGCAGGATTATCATTGAAACCAGAGACAATATATCGATCATGGAAAAAACTACTTAGCGCCGAGCCTCAACACTTTAGATCAAATGGACTGCATTTTGTAATTTGGAACTATAAATTCTGGCTTTTCTGGAAAAACACTTATGTGCATACGGAAACAAATGGCACATACGTTGTTTTTAAACCGGGCTAGAATTTATAGTTCCAAATTACAAAATGTAGTCCAAGTGGAGTCAACTAAAGACTGGACCCTAAAGTTGTAGGGCTCAGCACTACTGTCTTTAGTTGGCTCCATTTGATCTCAAATGTTAGGGCTCAGCGCTAAGTTTTTTCCGAGGTAATAAAAGTGCGAAACGACGTATCTCCATTGCAGCGATTCAAAATTTCTGCTTCTAGTTTATGTTTTCGAAGAGAAACGAGCCAACTTTGTATCTTGTTCATGTAGAATATTCTGCTAATAGAGGAGAAAATTCAAGGAAGTTTTCATGTCATTGAACAGGTTTTCTAAAGGAAAAATAAGGTATATATGGAAGGCTGCAACGTTGTACGCGGAGATGCGTGGTTTCACACTTTGGCTATCGACTTTTTAGAGACTCCGTGCATGGAGACAATCTAAGCAATGCAATCATCACCAACTGGCTGTATCAGGTTCCAATATGTAATTGTAAATAAAGAAACTTTCAACAAAAACAATAGTGTATTTCCTCCGGATAATACACAAAAAAAATTAATAAATAAAAATAACTCAACATCAGCAAAATCACCGTAAATATTGGTTACCGCAGATAATAATCTTTGTACTTAGTACGTTCCCGTCGGTTGATTTAATTGTGCGCTGAACAAGCACGGCCTACGATGACTGTCAGAAAGTTGTGACAGTAGACATAATTGCATCTCAACACAAATGAAGGTGTAATAAATACACGGTAGCCGGACACAAATATTGCAAAATCGAATCTTCTTCTTCCTCTTGCGGTAGCGTCAATTTAATATATGCGAAGTTGTAAAGTTACAATCAGGTTCCTGGAACCGTTCTACAAATAGCAGCGGCTGCTATTCTTTTGTTGCTTACCGTAGATCTCGTTAACATCGGTCATTTGCTCTCCACTTTTCCGCACACTCTAGAGTCGTAATTATAGTCGTTCTTCAACCAGCACTTTCGGTCAGACACCTTATGGTTTGTATGGTGGTAACGGTAAAGAGAGGTTTAAAGAGGCTCTTATCATGTCATTGTAAGGAAAAAAATTCTCACGAATTTCCAGTAAAACTCATTAGAATATCATTCTCTTGCAAGGGTTCTCAGTGATTATTTTGCCTTCATAAAAATAATGAAATGGTGAAGAGAAGGTTCGCGAATTTGGGTTTCGTCGGTTTTGCGAATTTTGGGGTAAGTCTGTGCCAATCTTCGGTGTGTTTTTACCTTCAGTAATTGCAAATTATTATAATCTTTTGCTTGGCTGTATTTACAGTACAGTACTGTAGAATTTTACTCAAGGTTCATAAAAATTGTCTTTCTACCCATTCGTCCGGTACTTAAGGCACGCCTTAAACCTCTTTCAAGCACAGCTCAATCAAAGAAAGTAGATTAAACGGTCTTCAAGTCCTGAAGAGGCCGTTTCAAAATAATGCTTGTTAAGTATAGCCCTCAAAAAGATGAAACAGCTTCGGGCACAGGCAGGATGCAACTATTCGAACTTGAGTGTTGCGATCTGGTATCATGTGAAAATGAAGGCGCTTTGACATTTTTCTACTCTCCGTACCATTGATACCGTTGTTAATTGCTACGCTATTTCGCATAAAAGTGGTTCTCGCATCGTGCTTTCTGTATAGCTTTCTTCTTTCGATTTGCTCTTGTATTAATAATTTAACGGACCGATTGGGGTGACAAATATTACCAACTCCTCATTTTTTTTAAAACTGATTGCACCGCGCCGTTGAGGCATTTCATAATGATAAATTGTTTTATGAATATTCTGTTTATTCTGATTTACCAGAAACGTAATAGAATGGAAATAGTTTAACGTTCAATCAAATACTAACATTTGATAAATCGAAAATTATGTTAAATGCCCTAAAAAGTATCGAACGGACACATCTCAGGATCTATTCTTACCATTCAGGAGAGTATGTAGTTCTAAAAAATCATCAGTTTTCTATCATAACTATTTTGCAAAGAATGAAAAGGCGTTTTTTATCGACCAATTTGAGAAACTTAAAAGGTAATTCAAACTCAGTATTCAAGCATTTCTCAAGAATACTTTGAAGATAAAACTTATTTAAACTTTTAAGAGGATCTCGCTTTTGGACCCATGCTGCAGATTATGCTAGTAGTCATGCGAGTTGGGCTTTGTGATTCTTTTCAATTAATATCGCAACGTCGCCATCCATTCAGACCTGCTCCGACAGATGACGGTGTTTTGGAACTACGCCTGGCTAGAACATCACATTGCCTAATAAAATAATCTGATGAGATGCCTCCCGTTTTGCACGTTGTAACTCTGTTTAAAATTTCGTAACAGAGGAATAAAGCATAAATTCCCAGCTTGACACTCAATGCGGTCGTTCCGATCGGTTTGGCAGCCGGTTTTGGCACCATTTCAAAACATCACGAAATTGAATCTTCACTCCTCATCAGGCGCGCGCCGTATGGTAAAACTGTTCTCCGTACATGCGGAACCTTGGGTTAGTTTCATAGTGATGTTTGGAGGAATTTGTGTCAAATCTTGGGCTGCAGGTTCAATGATACTTCTGTATTCCTATATTAAAGTATGAAGTAAAACTTGAATTACTGAATGTATGTACTTATTCCGAGTAAAAATAAACAAGTTTAGTACTATTTCCATTCTTCTACTTTAAAGTATGAAGCATACTCTAAGTCAATGAATTGAGCTCATGCATGTGTCAGGAATTGCACTGATTCCTATGTAAAATTTTATGAGAAACACGATGTTGCCACTGGTTTGTTCTGAAATCAACTCCAAAGCTCAAAAAAAGCTCCCAAAGTTGAGCCCGTAATGGAGGGGATATCCCAAAAAATGAGAATGAACTGGAGAAAAACTAATATGGTAAACTTTTCTCACATTCTTACGTATAAATTCATCACTGTCCTGTAAAGAAGAGTTATCGTTTCTCTTGAAATGGAGCTCTTGTTTTTGCCAAGAATTTGCGATTCCAGCACTATTTCCGTTGTAAAATTTCGCGAGAAACACGATGGTGCCACTGGTTTGTTCTGAAATCAACTCCAAAGCTCAAAAAAAGCTCCCAAAGTAGAGCCCGTAATGGAGGGGATACCCCACGAAATTTGAGCAAAGTTTAACTGAATAATTTTGTAGACAAATCCTCGTAAACGATTGGAACGGTTTTAACTTTCTTTAAACAAACATTAATCGTTGACGCGTTAATCTCTCGAGCTCGACTCACCTTTCCTCTCAAAAAGATGAACCGCTCAACGGTAATAAAACATAGCCAGACTTCCAAGCCCGAGGAAATTTCGGCAGGAGCTTTAAACTTTCTCGCTTTGGTTCATACGCAGGATTTAGCTCATAATAAAAATATTACTCGAGCAAATTTCGTTCTGGAAGCATTGTCATAATCAAACCTGTTTTGTTCCGGTCCATCGCTTCAGCTGTGTACGCTTCACTAACTGAGCCCGTATCTGTGTTGTCTATTGTCGTTTATAAATCATCAGGTGTAGCTTGGCATTGCTTTGGAATAGAAGTTTTTTCGTAAAGTTGCTAACCTCTGGGTGCGTGTTCAAGCCGCAAAGAGGAGGAGCTGTTGTTAGTTTTAAATTGATCTTTACATAATTTATAGCCTTATTTTGTCCAAGCTTACCCAAGCCTCCAGCGGTCTCGGTTTTGGATTTGCGTTCAGGCTTCACGCATTCGACCATCGAACTAGTTTCTAGACACTTTTATGCTCTTATATCTGGGCTCTCCGACTTTTGACGACCAAATGTGACAGCGTTGGTCGAGAAAAATAAATAAATACAAAATTAAATAAATTCGGAAAAAAATATCTTAATCGATCCCGCATTTCTTCAATCGTTACAGAATCAAAATTTAATGTTGTGAAGATAGTTCTCGAGAAAAATAAATAAATAAAAAATTCAATAAATTAGGAAAAAACATCTCAGTCGTCTATTTGGTAATGCCATTTGTCGATATGCTTTAATAAAACATTTCCTTCTTGTCATTATATCATATGAATATCAGATTAGCTTCTGAAAAATTTTAAAGCTCTCTTTCACTTTGTGACCGCAGCCTATTCAGCAGAGTTCAAACTTATCCGGAAATGTAAATGAAAGACAGAGCCTCTGTTATTAAGCGAGAAATTAAAAATAATAATCCATTTCATCACTCGCAGTTTAGATGATTCCTCGATACAGAGCGCGTATTTCCTCTTTTCTTCCTCATTTCCTCAGTTCCTTCCTTCCCCTGATGCTCTCTCCGTCCTTCCGTTTTAATTTTTGATTTTCCCGACTGATAATTGGCGAAGCTACTTAAGTCCACTTTATTTTGCAACGCACTGATGATGATGATTAAGATGATGCGAATAATAATCGTCGAACGGAAATTGCCACATTTTAGCAAATTTTATGCAGTTTTAATAAGCTGCGGTGGATTACACTGGAAAAAAAAATGCATTGGATATATAGTCCAAACTCTTGAAAACATTGACAAGAAAAAATACTCTTGATTCAATCAGATTTTTGCTTAATCAAAAGGAAATCCGCTCAAATTAAGAGGCTTGTTTCTTGATTTAAGCAAAAATCCGATTGAATCAAGAGTATTTTTTCTTGTCGATGTTTTTAAGAGTCTGGACTCTAGATCCAATGTGTTTTTTTTTCCAGTGTAACTTGAATATCCTATCACAAAATCATAGATAGTCAATTTTCCGTGGCGTGAAGCAATGTTCCCAAAATTTTCCAATGAATTCGTAAAACGGTTTTCCCATAGTAAATAGATCGCTCGATAAATTTAATAATGGCTAATGTTACTCGGTTCCTTTCTGCCTCACGCGGTCTAATTCGTCATCGCCCGGTAGCAGTTTAATGTACTCCTATTTTTGTAGTCTCGCATTTAAGTCTCCGAAGATTTTCAATTTGTTTTCAACATCTACACCCTTTTTTTGAGCTTTCTCACCAGAAAGCGTCCCGTAAAGTAATTTAGGAGCTACCTAACGTAACCTAAATCTAAAACCGTAACCTAACGTAATCCAGTCTTTATATCGTTGACGGAGGTCTGCAACGTTGCAATCTGCGGTACACATTTATAGACAATAGCAATCGATACATTGGAGTACAGCCAGTGGCTATTTTATATGTCGACAACACTGTTTTATCTCTATTTAAATCCATTAAAAATATCGATTTTAGGTGAGGCAATCTACCTCGCACCAAGAATCGATCGGTTCACATACATTTAAATGGAGACAAACGGTGTTGCCAACTTTCAAGAATCGTCACTGCGTACAGTTAGAAACCATCGAGGATATGGTTTAAGTTTTTTTCCCATTACGGCTTCGCAATGCACTTTTTAATAACTGCGGTGTTCGGACTGAGGTCCAATGGGGCAATCACACGTACCTACGTGACGACTAGGCTGTGACGTCACTGCAACGGATCCTCACTCTTTTCGGGAATTTCTTCGGCGCCCTCCTCGAAGTCATTGTTCGCCACCCGTTTCCAATTTTGCAAGAGACGCAGACACAGTGGAGACTGTCCACGACACCGCACAATGGAACTGAACCATCGGGAGAGGTTGGACATGAATGAAATTGTATCACGCAAACTGCACAGTTTGATGTTTATTTTGTCATATGATGATTATTAGGAGGTGCTATTCAAGGAAAATTTGACGGGAAATTGAACCACTTTTAAAGTTTTGTGTTTCATATTAACCAAGATGCAAGCGTTTTCAGTTGCTGCACAATGTCCGCCCCCCTCCTGCATTGATTCGCTCCACTACGAGCTAATTTTTGAAATATATAGATAAAGTGATAGACAAAGAAGACAGAGGCAAAATCGAGAATCGAGCGATCCTATTGATTGCAACGGGTGGTTGTATGTAGACCAAGGAGGAAAATGATGGACTAACTGCGGACTGATTGTTCAAATTGATAGACAAAGCTGTAGACAAAGATAGACAAAAGGAATTATATGCATCTAATTGTGGCAGCGAGTGTTGCGATGACACAGAGGAAGTAAGTAATAGATTAGCCAAACGGCAACCCTGAGAGACCCTATAGTTGTCATTTTAGTACATCATTAACCCCCTTACTCTATGAGAACCACCCATTTCAACCAATAGGTCGCTCCATAAGTCTTCTTTGCCTATAGATTTGTCTATCAATGTCAACAATCAGTCCGCTTGAGGGCTTTCTTGTAGGTTGCCGTTCGTTGGTCCATTCTTTACCTCCTTGGTCCATCGCAACCGCCCGCTTCCACTAATGGGATCGTCCCATGTCCCCTTTATCTTCTTTGTCTATCAATTTCAATAATCAGCTCACCGTGCGGGAAGTCGGGTTAAGTGAATAAAAATAACGAATCGTCGGGCACAGTCGGCGGTGTCGTTTCGGTTCCGATCGAGGGAAAATGACGCAATACTCACAGCAGCGATTGATGAGCTCAGATAGACAGACACAAGCCGACCGACGGACATTCTGAGGAACTGGAAGTGGGTTGTATCTCTTGTATTCAAGTAGTTGCTACTCCTATTAATTGTTTCCCGCGTCTACGGTGTGTTCCTTTGAGCAGTGCACTGCTCTGCCAAGAGCACGCATTATTGTACTACCGTGCTGAGGAAAGACACAGTATGAACCTTTGTGAGTTGCCAAATTTCCGGATTAAAACGTGTATTTTTGAAAAAATTCATGCATATTTTTCCTTGGAATTTTCGGATGTTTCAGCTTAAATTGCGAACAAAATCATCTGGAAAATTAGGAGAAAAATATTCACAATTTTCTTATAATTGAGTAATTTTACCAAACTCGGTTTTATAGAAAAAAATTGGAAACGTCTCGGAGGTCATACAGCGTTCTTCCTTAGCACACGGTTAGTATACAGGTGCCAGTTTAACGAAATACATGACTTTTTCTAAAAAAAGTTTCTAAGATTATAGTAAATGTTTTCACGTCCATTAGCCGAAACTGCAGCCGAAGTAAAATTTCTAGGCATCGCAAGTCAGTTTCAGTTGTTGTGTGCGCTTGATGCGGCAATGGCTGGACAGACAGGGTTTATGACCTAGTCAAAGGGAAAAAAAGAAGATGCGGGAAGAAGAAGAGGAGGAAGAAGAGAAGAAAGAAAGAAAGAGAGACGAAGAGAGAAGAAGAAAAAGAGAAAATAAACACAAGAGGAAGTCTAGGGAGAAGAAAAGGAGGAAGCAGATGAATAGGAGGAAGAGGAAGAAGAATATTTGGGGTGATATGGAATACCCAACGTTCAGTTAATGTGACCGAACTTTTTCTTAGTGAGGCAAGAACAAGAAGGAAGAAGAAGAAGAATAAGAGGGAGCAGAAGAACAAGTGAAAGAAGAAGATAAGAGGAAGAAGAAGAGCAAAAGGAAGAAGAAGAACAAAAGGAAGAAGAAGAAAAAGATAAGGAGAAAACGGAAAAGAAGAACAAGAAGAAGAATGAGCAAATTAGTATTTCTGTTCTTTTCCTAAAGTTAAAATTTTACCGCTTGTGTTGTTTTGCGCGGCAGAGGACACTCTTACAACGCCATATTTCAAACATGTCATCGATTCGTTACGTCCAAATCCGTGGATATCGGTCCGGACGAATGCAACACGCTGTAGGACCCGTTCCGTTGTCCGGGCCATTCTGGAGCCGCGCAGGCGCAGTCGGAGCGTTATCGGGGACCGGGCGATGATTTAATAAAGCCCCGACGACGACGTTAACATTACGTCAATCCCGGGCCGGGCTCGTCGGAATCGGAACTGGCGATCCCTGCGGAACCGCGATCGAGCCCGAGCGGCAAAAAGCCCTTTTCTGGAATGATGCATGTCATCGCCGCGGCGGGTAATGAGCCGCGCACGGACCGCGCTCGTAAACCGAGATTTTTTGCCCAAGTCGAGGCTTTTTTCCGGAAACACGGCTCATGAGTGGAGCTTCAATAAGGTATCGTTGCGTATTGACGTTGTATTTAGACGTCTTCTAAACGTGGGCATGGAGCTCCGTCTTCCGTACCTTTCTCTATCTTGTCTCTACACGGAGTACTTATCTGTTTGGATCAATCGTAAAAATTTCAACTTAAATTCTCATTGTTAATGCTACACTGGAAAAAAACACATTGCATCTAGAGTACAGACTCTTGAAAACATTGACAAGAAAAATGACTATTGATTCAATCAGATTTAAGCTTAAATCAAAGGAAATCCGCTCAAATTAAGAGGCTTGGTTCTTGATTTAAGCAAAAATCCCATTGAATCAAGAGAATTTTTTTTGTCGATGTTTTTAAGAGTCTGGACTCTAGATCTAATGTGTTTTTTTCCCAGTGGAAGTATCCTTGTCATATTTGATCTACAAGACTTCTTCGTTAACCACACTAATTAAATTGTGTCGTTATGGAGAAGATTAAGTGACGATGAGTACCGTAGTGGTAACACGATTCTATTTCTTTGAAAACAATTCAGTATGGTATGCTGCCGTCTGAGAAAGAACGCCGTATGAGCCACCATGCGTTGCGAAATTTCCGTCGACACGTAAAGAATTTTCAGGAAAATTCGTGAATATTCCACCTTCGATTTTTCAGAGGATTTCGTTCGTATTTGATCTGAAAAGCCTGAAAATTTCAAGGAAAAATATTTATAACTTTCCTCAAAATTAAATATTTTTTGAGAAGAAATTTGGCAACATTCGAATGCTCAACCGGTGCTCACATTAAACACGGCAGTATGGAAACCAAGGATCCCTTTAAATACAATATAAGGAGGATTCTTGTAATGGTGGCAATTTTTTTTTTTTTTTTTAATGTGGTAACAGCATGTCTATCTTTAACAGGGTTCTCATAATTAGACGTGTTTCTACCAAACGGAACTATGTGCATTAACACATGAGCTCTGAGACTCATAAGGATATATGCATAACGGGGCTCACGTCATAGTGCACATAGTTCCGTTTGGCAGAAATACGTCCATTTGTGCTATTGATCTTTTAAACCTCTGTGTCAGCGTTCAACGCAGCAACTAACTTTTTCCAACCAAGAGTCCTATTTCTGGAAAACCGAAAATTCTAAAAACTCTTTCTCTCAAAATTTTAGTCCCGATTCTTCGGCCTTAATGTCCATAAGTTGCCAGCTTGCCATTCCATCCTCCTGAATCATGCCTCCCCCCCCCCGCAGTGCACCTTACTTAAAATGTTTCGCAAAATCGTCAACTTTGAATGATTCTTTTGCGATGTTGAATACTCTCTCTGACCTGGTAATAGATTATCAATTATGCGAATGCAGTGAAGACAATAAGTCTTTTGTCAATCAATTTGTCACATGCAGAGCTAGTGTTTTCTTCGTTTTCAGCCTCTCAGCAAGCTTCTCTTTTATCTACTTACAATTAGTTTATTGCTTAACTTCTTCTCTAGACTTTTAATTCAGAAATATAGAGTCAAACGCACAATTTTAGGGTCGTATTCATAGCCGTTTTTTGAACAGCTGCTTCCTTAGGAAGCCCCATAATCTCACAATCAGTGGCGAGCGCAGTGCACGACGATTATCGATATTTCGCACCGTTCAAAGCTGTGGAAGAATCGATTCCTAAGTGTTCGTGCGAACACCCTGATAATCGATTTTTTTCATAGGTTTAATGCACAACAATCGAATATATCGCAATTCACGCCAGGCCGATGGTATTAAATCATGAAAGTGGCGCAAAACGCCTGAAACGCGAAGCGCTTTGGGGGTATGACGCGCGCGAAGCGATCGTAGACGCACACGATATACCCACATAGTTTATCTATGACAACCTCGGACCTCGCGGTTTTCTCGTCAATATTCATCATTGAAGTTCACTACATCATTTTGATTCTTTCTAAAGTGCTAAAGACTTCGATCTCTGAGGCGCCCGCCCACACTAATTCTATCGATCATTCTCCGTAGGTTTAAATGGCATAACAATCGATATATTGCAATGTACGGCACGCCACTGACCGCTACATTGTTTCTATTATGAGTGAGGGTTGTTCAAAAAGAGTGCAGCATTATTAAAAGGATAATTTGTGCGAACCTGAGTTTAGGTTTGGAAACAAATGCTCTCAGAAGATTACAATGATGCGCCGTTACAAAAATCACAACATATAGAAGAGAATATAGTGCGAGTTTCGCGAATTTTAAGGTAGCTTCACAAACCACACTCTCCTTAAAGTTTTTCAAAATCATAGAATTTTTTTTGTATTTTGTGCTTTTGGCAGCGACAAATCATTATAATCTCTTGTTTCAAGGGGCCGGCTCCCAAGCAATACTGCTGAATATTATTGATGGTTCGCAAACATTGCCTTTTTTATGATGCTATATCAAACACCTCCTGGAGCAACCTTCAGTAACAATAAAACCCGTACGGGACCCACCTAAAGGAAATTACTGTTGCTAGAAAAACTGTCGATAAAGCTGTAAGGGCCTGTATCTTTTTTAGTTTCCGTAATTTCATTTTTTTTCTCTCTTTATTTTCATTCGATATCTCGGCAAGTCTTGTGGTCTATCTGTTCTATCAGGGATATGTTAGTGATACATAGTGTTATTCAAAGTAGCGAAACACTGGAAACCGCCTAGTCATGGCAGCGCAGTAAGCACTAAGTGTGAACTTGGAGTAACCTGCGCAGATCTGCATGTGATTTGACCTTTTCTCGGCGATCGTACGTTTCTGGTGCCTTCCTCAAACTTTCACTATCCGTGCCTACTTTGTTCCGCCCCCGCACGATGGCTAGGCCTTTTGAACAGCCTTTCAAACGCAGCTTTTTCAACGTCCCCTCGGGCTGTAAAACCAGCTTTGTATCAAGTACTGTATTACACGTTCCGTCATTAAAATTTACATGCAGAAAAACAACGTTACGGGTGAAAAAATCGAAGGAGATATGAAGACGAGAAATTAACGACCGAATTAATGTCCGTGTAATGGACAACGAGGCGCGGCACAAATTATAGGACTATACCACCGTTCGCAGGAAAAACATAGTAAGGGAATTGAATTACTGCCAAAATTCTGTGGATAAAATTCTTACTTTAAGGGAAGCTATGAACATTTTCCGTGGAATTTAAAGATACATCAGATAAAATTGCGGATAGAATTCTCTGACAAATAAACAAAACATAACAGACATATGACATATTTGTATAGTACTGGAAGAAGCAAAAATCTTTGAACCACCAATGAAATTTTGTGTCAACGTCATTTTTGTCGCAATTCGATTGAGAATTTCAAATTGTCAAATTTCATTCAATGGATGCACTGAAATGGCAATGGTACTGAATTTCTTGGCAATGCGCACCGAAAAAGTACTGTGAAAGTACTGATTTTTGGCTAGCCTGCTTTGGTAGACACCCTGATCGTGTTTTCAAAAGGACTTCCTCTTCGTGAATATCATTGGAGTCGGAAACTTGACTTCAGATATATTTGATTATTTTCTCGGATTTATGACCTACATCCATCAAAATACGATTCTGTGATCAGCGAAACTGACTCAGGAGATCTTTGTATCGTGAGACGTATTACACTGAAAAAAAAAAAAGATTTGTAGAATTTATCATTCCTTCACACTGTATTTCACACAGCATGAAGGAATGGTAAATTCCAGGGCCGGATTTAGGGGGTGGCCACATGGGCCGCGGCCCATGGCGGCAATTTAGGGGAGCGGCAAATTTCTAATTTTTTTTAATGTAGGTATAAAAAAAATCGGATTCAGAAAGAAAAAAATTACAAACGGGAAAACGCGACGAAATGTTTCATTTCCTGAGAGTAAAGTAATTTTTAATTTTGACGTCTTTCGGTGATATAAAAGGCAGCACCTTTAATTAGTCGAGTCAAGAGAGAAACCAAACACGCAATTTGGCCCGTAGAGAGCAGCAATTTGTAGAGAGCAATGATGACGAGGACCTGAGATGAAAAGGAGAAGCCCTCGGCGCGGCGGTCAGCGTGTGACACATATTAGCACCTACAAGACTGCATGAATACTTCACGCATTGCATCAAACACTGTGCGGTCAGCAGCGGTCGGCGTGAAACGCATGGCGCCTACAAGACTGCATGAATACTTCACGCATTGCGCCAAATACAGTGTGGTCAGCGCGGCGCGCCGGCGCGCCGGAAGTTAGAATTATTAAACCACATTTATGTTTGTTCTTTCTTAATTTTTTAGGCGGCAAGTAGGTAAATCCGGCCCTGGTAAATTCTACCAATCTTCTGGTCGATTCTGCTAGAGGAATGGTTACCTGTACCAGTATACAGTAACGTTTACCTTTCTTCTGGCAGAATTGACTCTGAATTGACGCTGTGTGAAATACAGCGTGAAGGAATGGTAAATTCTACCTATCTTTTTTTCAGTGTATTGTTCGTTTTTGTGTACACGTATAACAGATATTCTGCAATAATTTACCGGGAATAACTAAAAGTTACGCTGAAGCTCCAAACTCGAATTTCATAAAACAACCTCATAGCCAAACTCTCTCGAAGAAATCCAATAGAAAGTTGTTAATGATTTGAGGAGAGTTATTTGCTCACCGGGCACACTGCGACAGCGCTTTGGGCCCGCGGATTTGGTGACACTCTGTTTGCACGCTACCAGAAGAGTGTCGGGGGGGGGGGGGGGGGAGCTGTTAAGCGAGGAGATTTACGGACAAAAGAGTCTCGGTGTCTTACGTGCCGGGGCACGGTCATGGCCGCACAGTTGGCGGAAGAACAATTTTTTGGCAGCAGAATCAGTGATTTTTTGTCATTTGGTCAGGACATCGTTTTTGGTGGAGCCAAAACTAATGCTCTGATCCAGTGGCGTGGCGTGACTTGCGATATATCGATTGTTATGCCATTTAAAACTGTGGTAAAGAATCGATTATTAAGGTGTTCGCTGCGAACACCCTGTTTATCGATCCTTTTCCATAGGTTGAAATGGCATAACAATCGATAAATCGCAAATCACGCCACGCCACTGTTTGATCAAACCATGGATGCAGGATCAAGAGACACAATGGAAAAAAAGTAGCTTGGATCTAGAGTCCAGACTCTTGAAAACATTGAAAAGAAAAAATATTCTTGATTCAATCGGTTTTTTTGCTTGAATCAAAAGGAAATCCGCTTAAATCAAGAGGCTCGGCTCTTCGATTTAAGGATGAATCGGATCGAATCAAGAGTATTTTTTCTGGTCAGTATTATGAAGAGTCTGGACCCCAGATCCAAGCGACTTTTTTTTCCAGTGCATGTGTTGAATAGGAGACTTGTACCGATGAGAGAACATGTCGTCTCGATAAAGGGAACATGTATCGATAAGGGTACATTTTTCGATTAGATGTCATGTCACTTTCCGGGCGAAGTATCACAGGCGCCATACGACGTTTCCACATTTCCGCCTCTATTTTATTTTTTTCTACAGAGAATTGTTAAACGAAGCTGTCCGAAAATTTCACCGAATTTTCTTCGCCCTGCCGACAAAGTTCAGTGAAATTTTTATACAGATTCAACCAACAATTTCTTTTTACAAAAATAAAATGACGGTGGAAATTTTATACGTCGCATTGCGCTTGTGATATTTGGGGATGGGTGACGATGTGTTGATTAGGCGACTTGTGTCGTTTAAGAGACATGTGTCGATCATGAGACCGACAGAACTTCATTTTGCACCGAAAAAAAAACACATTGAATCTATAGTCCGGACTCTTGAAAACATTGACAAGAAAAAATACTCTTGATTCAATCAGATTTTTGCTTAAATCAAAAGGAAATCCGCTCAAATTAAGAGGCTTTGTTCTTGATTTAAGCAAAAATCCGATTGAATTAAGAGTATTTCTTCTTGTCGATGTTTTTCAGAGTCCGGACTGTAGATCTGATGTGTTTTCTTTCAGTGTGTATAAATTTTAGGCGAATTTCATTTTGCTTATTCTCTGCGTATGAATCACAACAAAACGCACGGCAACGTCTCTCACGACTGCATCATAGAACAGAACTCCAACGAGGAGAAGCAACTATCGTGTCAGAAGCTCTATCACGAGTTCCGATAGAAAAATCGAACTGAGTGGGGGGGGGGGGGGGGGCTAGGGTCATGAAGGAGGAGGTCCGGGGTCAGCTGAGGAGGAATCCGGCAAGCCTAGAAAACCGCAGATTGATTCGCCTCGATGCTACTTTCGTTGGATAGCTTAATATCCCTCGTAAGTCAGGTGGCGTTCTGCTGTGCTAAGGAGAAACGGCGTTTGGGCATTCGGGCGTTGCCAAGTTTTTCCTGTTAAATACAAATTTTCTGGGAGATCCGTTAAATTTTGTTTTTCAATTTTTTAGGGTATTTTACTTACAATGGAGATGTTGCATGTGTGAGGAATTTGCGATTTGACCGTTGATTCTTATGTAAAAGTTCGCGAGAAACACGATGGTGCCACTGGTTTTCTCTGAAATCAACTCCCAAGCTCAAAAAAGGTCTCGAGTTGAAGCCAAGACCAATCCACACGGGTCAGTCATTCCCGTGGACGAGTTTTGGTACTCTACTGCGCAGTGACGTACTATTGAGTGCTCGCAATGTATTTCTTATGGGAGCACCCATTGTGACGTACTATTGAGTGCAGCCGAGTTAGGGCCGGGCGGGGGAGTGGCTTTCAAAAAGATGCGCAATGACTGACCTGTGTGGATTGGTCTTGGTTGAAGCCAAAATGGAGGGGATATCCCACGCTATCCTGAGAGTCCACGTCTACATCAAGACAAACTCTCCATGCAAAGATAGGGGACAAATACATTAGTAGGGTTGCCGTGTTTTCAGTTTTGGAGTCCCCAAATAAAGTGGCAGCCCTGTCAATGCATTTGCTCCCTACCTTTGCATGGAGAGTTTGTCTTGATGGAGAGGTGGACTCTAAGGGTCGGGTGGGATATCCCCTCCATTTTGGCCTCAACTTAAGAGCTATTTTTGAGCTTGGGAGATGATTTCAGAGAAAACCAGTGGCACCATCGTGTTTCTCGCGAACTTTTACATAAGAATCAACAGTCAAATCGCAAATTCCTCACACATGCAACATCTCCATTGGGCGGATTATTCGGTACCGGCCCACAGCGGATCGTGTCAATAGAAGAGGTCGGACAAAATTTGGAAACTTGAAAAGCTTGTAGCTCCATTCATACAAAATTTCGAGGTTCTAAAAGTGGTTTCATTGGTTTCTTCGTAAAATTCTCCTCTGGAAGCACCCTTTAAAATTTAAATTGTGACAAAATGTACATCAAAATTTGCAGTTTTAGTCATAAATTTGATTTCCGACCACTCTGATTGACTCGATCCACTGTGCGGCCTAACTATATCTCACCTGCACAATTTTCTCCAATGGATTATTTTTCTTCAAAGAACTTCATTATTAGGCACCATTAAAATTTCTGTGGATTTACCCTAGATTAAAAAGAACTTTCTAATAAAATTGTGTCTCTCATCTTTTTGTGTAAAAAATAAAACATTTGAAAAAAAAAAAAACAAAACTAGGCATCGTATGATATAATTAGGCTAACTCCTGCTGAATACGTGAAATTTTATTTAGCAGCTCTGATGATGTCAAGGAACATATTCATTAGTTATCTGAAAAATAATTATACTCCTAGAAGAAATTTTGCAACATTCGAATGCGCGTATGACGTTTCTCTTTAGCAAAACAGCTTTGTGGTTTGTCTGTTGCGTTGAAATTCTCCCTGTGCACAGATTGCGACCGCTAATCAGAGCAAGACAGCAGATCGTGAACATTCTCGATCATTATGATGTCAGTTTTTTATCTGGTGGCAACCGGTACTTCCAAACTTACCACGATTACTGTTTCTAACGGCGTATAATTACATTTATCTAACTACTTCTAATTTTATTACATTGACAATGAAACCACGTTTCTCGGTACGTGACGTTTCGATTAATTCTTCCTGTATTACTTTTTAAGAGTTTAATCTCGGCGATATATGTTATTGAGCAAAATTTAATGTGAGTTTGTCTATCCTCGGAAAAATAATCTCCAAAAAATGTAAATGTCGCGTTCAAAAATGTGTAGTACAATACTCTCCTAAACAATACAGAGAAGCGAACATTTTGCGATTTTCTTATCAAAATATTTTTTTTTCAAGTAGTTTCTCCGTCGATTTCAAAATCTCCCATTAGAAGAAGCGCCCTAAACCTAACGTCGTCCATCAGCCGCGATATTTACTTTTCGGGGGGGGGGGGGGGGCAAAAAAACTGTGCTTTATTTTGTTATAATAATCATAAAAAATTAACCAAATGCATCGTAGAATTACTAACCACTCTCGTTTTGAGTCAATACGAGTCAATACTGAGTCAACGCTGTCTTAATTATCCCATGAATTTTCAATTTTTGAGATATACATTCATTATTCATGATATTTATTTTTTGCACGTACGCGAGTTCGACCCCACGCAACCTGAGGTATGAGGTGCTAATTTATCAATCAAATTTTTGGAGGGTTCAACTGGGGCCAAACTCAAGGTGGAAAAATCTCATCTGATAAGTGCTAACTTATTTTGCAAATATTCATCCATACCCAAAGATTTTTTTCAGTATTGAAATTCATGTCGGAATGCCAGGTGAATGCTCTGATTCAGAGGAATTACGAACTTCACCAAGGTCGACTAGTAATTTTTTGGTGAAAAATCACTCGCTATTTGCAACTTTGGTGGGCTCTAATTAATATGTTCTTCTAATACTTCTTTGTAAGGCTGGCCGCTCTGTGTATATGCTCAGGGGCTTTGAGCTCTTACACACACTCCGTATTTGTGCTGTCTTTTGCAATTGGCAACTACATTTTTTGGCTCGTCCATAAAAACACTCATGTACATATTGAAACTAATGGCACATGCGTTGTTTTGTAAACTGAGCCAGAAATTGAAAGTCAAAATTGCGCAAAATATAGTTCATCTCATCGTTAGACTTTTAACAGCGTAAACAAAAAAGTAGAACTTTTGGGACAACCCACAGTCAAGCAAGTCTAATACTGCCGTGCTAAGGAAAAACGTTTTATGAACCTCCAGAGGTTAGCACATTTCCTCAACAAAAAAAAAACGAATTCACTAGAAAAATTCTGAATATTTTTCTTCCAATTCCTTAGAGACTTTAGTTCGTAGTTTAATTTAAAATATCTGAAAAATTTCAATGTATAATATACCTAACTTTCCTCAATAATAAAAAAAAAAAAAAAACTTTGCCGGGGGAAATTTGACAACATTCGAATGCTCATGCGGCGTTTTACCTCAGCATGGAAGAATAAAAAATGGACATACCAAACGGAGCTATGTGCATAAAGACATATGAGCCCTTAGACTCATAAGACTACATGCATAACAAGGCTCACGTCATAATGCTCATAGCTTTTTTTCCCAGTAAACGCTCAATCATCCGTTATCTGAAGTAAATAAAATTTATTCGTAGAGATGTTAACGTCTAATAAGAATGTTGAAATTGCTATATCAATATTGGATTGACAAAGCTATAGAAAAAGCTACAGGCAAAGAACACAAAAAGAAAATGGGGTGCTAAGAATCCACAAATATTCAGTTACCAACTTTTTGGAAGACCCGAACCGACCCATGTTGACCAGTGTCACTTGTTATGCACATTTCTGAAGACTTAAACGCAGAGTAAGAAAAGTAAGCGACATTGTAAAATTGAAGTGATTACTTCAGACTAAAATATGGACGTATTTCTGCCAAACGGAGCTATGTGCATGAAGACATATGAGCCTGAGACTCATAAAACTACATGCATAACAGGGCTCACGTCATAATGCACATAGCTCAGTTTGGCAGAAATACGTCCAAATCGAAATCAAAGATCTCGTAGCATGCCATGGGTCGAGATCAAGGCGACTTCATGGCTGTCGCAAATTTGTTTCAGCCTGATGAATTCTTGCTGAAGTCTTGGGCGGGGGCGCGCGCTGCGCCATTGGGGGGGGGGGGGGGGGGGGGGTCGACGCGCGAAATAATCCGGAACAACGAGCACCCGGCAGGTAATTAGATTACAGGTGCGAGAGCTTTCGATTAATTAACTATGCATCATTGTATGCAAAGGTGCAACTCGTCGGCCAGCTCAATCTGACCCGGGCTCGTGCAACTATGCAGAATATCCAAACGGAGCTCTTGCCTGCAAAAGCGACTGGTTTGCAGTTTACCAACTATTTGACCTAAGGTTTAAGGTAAAACAATTTGATCGTTGCAAAAGTTTGCTACAGCGAGAGGAATAGTTGGTTTTGGAAGTATAATTTTCCGAAAATCACGATGATTAGTTTGGCAAATTCGAAGGCCTGAATTTTAACACGTCTTTGAGACCACGAAGTCTTGTCTATACTGCCGCGCTAAGGAAAGACGCCGTATGAGCCTTCAGGCGTTTTCATATTTCCTTTAACCTACGAATGTACTAGGAAAATTCTGAATAATTTTCCTCCAATTTTTTAGACAATTTTGTTTCCAATTTAATCTAAAATATCGAAAAATTTTAAGGAAAAACACGCATAACTTTCTTCAAAAATGCATGTTTTATTGGAGGAAATTTCGCAACTCGCGAATGTTCTTACGGCGTTTTACCTTAGCACGGCAGTTTAATTGTGGGGTCATAGAAATTGTATAAGATCTATATGAGCGTTCTAACCTAACTTAAATTAACCTCACCTAACCTAATCTAACTTAATCATATCTTAGCTAGCGTTCCTCTAAAGCGAGAGTTAAGACATCTTGGGACTTGAATGTCACAAACGGGCAGAAAGATCGCATAGTTAGTTACTTTTTTTCATTCGTTCAAAAATTGCATTTTTCATTCTCGTCCCGATGGTTTATTACCCAATAAGGACTTTTGAAAGGAAAATGTTCATCTCTTTATCTACCATACCCAAGTCTACCCTGTAAATTTTTATTTCCAAAAACCTTTTCTGAAAGAAACATACAAATACACCGGTCTAAAATCTCCAATTGTGTGTTAAGCGATGTTATTACATTGCCGCTTATGGAAGCGTCTAGGGATTGAAGAAAATTTCGAGGTAAGCGTGCTTTCACTGTATTTGGGAAGCGAATACAAAATGAAATTTTCAGAGGAAGACTATAATTCGCTACCTATCATCAGTAAGTTTAGAAAATAAACTCTGTAAGGTGCAGTACAGTAAATTTTACTTTTTATCTCCCGGCCGATTTATACCTTCTTTAAGGTGATTCGATGGACGCCATATTTTGTGTCAGAACGGCATGCGATATATCGTATCAATTGGTTCCATTTTTTCAGCTACTCATCATATCAGTATCGAATGCGATGTTTTCTCTCTAAAAAAAAACCACGACTTTATTACGTTGAATTTCCATGTTAAAATTGGTAAGTGGGTGCTTTAGTCTCCTGACAACAGAATTGAGATCTCAAAATTGGAGGAAAATGACGAGTAGCTGAAAAAATGGAACCAACTGATGCGATATATCGCATTCCCTTCTGACACAAAATATGGCGTCCATCGAATCACCTTAATGGTCCATTCTCTCAGCGACTTCACGAATGGGAAAAGTGCAGAGGCAGCACAATACGTCATTGAAATAAGGTCCCTAATCACTGCATTAGAAACCTCGCGAGTCGCTACTTTTTAATCGCTAGATGCCACCGATCACTTCCGATCCGAGGTCGTGATGGGACGGTAAGGTCGGAAGATGGATGTTCCTCCAGAAAATCACGATAGCGCGCACCACACGGCAGCTCAACACGTCGTTTCTAAAAGGGAACATGTCTACTCTGCCATGAGCCACAGAGTGCTAATATTCTCGTGCAGCTCACGGTTTATCTAAAAAAATACATGTTCCCTTTTAGAAGCAACTTGTTCAACCGGAATCCCCACGTGATCTTCGTGAGCAATAAACACTGCGGGAAAGGACCGATAAGATACAATTTTTTCGAGGGATGAATAACCATAATTTCTTGGGCGGTTGTAATGATTTTCGAAGAACGACAACCGAGTACGATTATTTGAATACCTGCTTCCGGAGATTGATTTTCGGTTGGATGAACGACCAATCGGACGTATTTCTAGTCATGTGCATTATGACGTGAGCCCTGTTATGCATAATCCTTACGGGTCTCAGGGCTCATGTCTTAATGCACATAGTTCCGTTTGACAGGAATACGTCCAATTAACTGCTTGTACAACGATGTCGGTAAAATAACGCGTATGCTTATTGAAAGGTTGCTTCTTCCGTTTTTCTTTTATTTGAATTCATATAATTCGAGTTTTTCTCCATTTTATATGTATTCCACGTAAATAAAATATACTTCAGCTATCAAGAATGAAAATTCTCGAAATTATTAGAAATTAGCAGTAATTGATACATCAAAATTTTATAGCATAACCAGGAACTTACCCTCGTGCTTCGCACGAACGAGTATATTCTGGGTTTTTTTACCGCGTTTAAATTTTTAATCGGTGGATGCACTATATTTTTAAATTCTGCTTTTACTAACAAGAGACCTGTACTATAAGTTTATATATTTACAGAAACTTAATTCATGACTAACCAAACAGTCTTTTAAATTTTCGCGTGTCGCGTGAAACGATCAGCCGATCGGTCGTTTTTGTGTGCTTAGGAGCCTCCAGATACACAAAGTGCACATCATCAACACAAAAAGCCGTTTAAAACTCACAAGTGACTGATCTCGAGTCGCGTGAATTCGCGATTTTCTTTCTTAATTTCCTTGTGTGTTTTTTACATTACTCAAGAATATATTGAGGAAAAGTACAAAACTGCAGTGCATTTCCACCTTTCTATAATGTAGGTCCTTAATTCAGAATATTATGAGTACTATCTCCTAACGTGTCTAATTTTGTTTTCATCATCTGTTTCAGGTAAATTTTGATTCCAACTTCCTCTAATTGCTTCAGAATGAACGAAAATTGGTAAGCAATTAATTGTAATCCGTATCTGCAGTATAAGTTCTTCAGTTCGCCTTCATTTGAATGGTTATGCAACGACCGATCCCTCGAGTTAAAAGAGTTGCCTATCCGCCGATTTACGTGAAAACCCTGATGAACTCAGCTCTGCATCGAGAGTAGTTGTATTTGTATATCTCATTAGGTTTCTCATGTAATTCCTGATGGAAACTTTCGTAACATTCTTGTGAATAAAGACCAAGTTCAAACACAATTCTATCTCCAGTTTTGTTTATTTTCTCGAGCTGTTAAATCCCGATGATTTTGATTTGCTTCATTCTCCGTTCTTCTTACATGTATTCGGTGCTGAGATAATCTGATGGGAGGCCAATGAGGAACATGCTTTTTCAACTTCATGCCTCTTTCTCTCATGCCGGAATCACACTCTGATTGTGCACTGGAAAAAAAACACAGTAGATTTTGACTCTAGACTCTTAAAAACACCGACAAGAAAAAATACTCTTGATTCAATCGGATTTTTGCTTAAATCAAGAACCAAGACTCTTAATTTGAGCGGATTTCCTTTTGATTTAAGCTTAAATATGATTGAATCAAGAGTATTTTTTCTTGTCAATGTTTTCATCCAATGTGTTTTTTTTTTTCCAGTGTGGAGGTCATCGGTTCGATGCCTGAATTTTGCGCGTGACTCGCGAAATTCAGGACATCTTTGAGGATCGGAGCTCAGCAATTATCAGTTTGTCTAAACTATTCGAATAAATTCGATACAAATCTGGATGAAAATAACTCGAATAAACAAAACTTTAGCTGCGAAGCGATGACTGTTGACTGCCTTGCTCAGCTGCATAACTCAGCGTGCGATTCCGGCATTAGTAACAAAGCACAGTTTTCAGCTTTTAAAGCTCGGAAAAGCTTCTCTCTTTTTTTATTGCAGAGTTACATTCTTAAAAGAATGGGTCAGTTGCGCTGGTCACAGAATCGTGTTTTGATGATTGATCCTTGCAGATCAGCTAAAAATAATAAGATTTGTCCAAACAGGAACTTCCTACGTTTAGTATTAACAAAGATATCGCGCTTTGAAAAGCGAGTTTTTGACGTCATCCACCGTGGTAGTGGCGCCCTTGGTTTCTTCCTGTTTTGTTCTATCAGTAATGCAGAGGGCGCAACGCGAAACTTCAACGACATTAAACATAAACAAACTGTGGTGAACTGACTAACCGTCTAATCTCTTCGCATCGAGTGCGTTTTCTCCTGATAAGAAGATCTTCGAAGCGCGAATCCGCCTGTTTCGTGAGTTTGCTTATGTTTAATGTCTTTGAAGTTTCGCGTTGCGCCGTCTGCATCACTGATCGAACAAAAGAGGAAGAGACCAAGGGTGTCACTACCGCGGTGGATGACGTCAAAAACTCGACTTTTCAAGGGGCGACATCTTGGTTAAAATTGGACGCAGAAAGTTGCTGTTCGGACGGATCTTATTATTCTTAGCGAATCCATCTGTACAAGAAGTAAGCACCAAAATAGGATTCTGTGACCAGCGCAACTGACCCATTCCTGCATCTTTCAACAGCCTCATTTCAGTCCAGAGTGCTTTTCAGCGGCTTGTTATGAGGAGTAGAATCGTGACAGGAACACTGAACAGCGTGTCAATACAGCATCAGACCGTCGACAGTCCCGGAGTGACGTGCGAACAAGAGCGATCTCGACACCTACGCGATGTCACCGGTGCGGTCCATCGGCATCGGCATCGGTCGCTAATCCTCGACCACGATCCGATAACGGCCGCGACCGGAGACCGACCGGTTGCGCAATTATGCAAAAAGCCGCTCGGCCTTATTAAACGCAAAAACAAACAAGTCGGCCCCTCGGACGCCCCCCCCCCCCCCCGCGCTGCGGCCCTGCTCGGCCGAGCTTTTGATTTCCGGCTCCGACGCCGCCACCGCCAAATGCGCAATCCGTAAAGGCGCAGCGCACTCCCGCCAAATTTAAGTATTTCACACGACGCCAGATACGAGAATATTCACTTTTATTCGGTGGTCTGGCAACGCTGGAATGTATTTTGCCATATCGGACGGTTAAAGCGTTGGCTCGGGCGGAAGTTCGGATGAGCTTTTTAGGATTTGACAACGCGGGAGTGGCCGTTGCTCTGCGCGTTGTTGACGGTACGAGCAAAAAATCGCCGGGCGCGGTTTTGGTTTCTGGAAGTTTCCGTCGCTCCGGAAGGAAACGGGGGCGGTTTCACAACTAGCCGACTCGGTGCTTTACTGCAGTCAAAAAAGTTCGGTCCAGATTATTGGCGTTGAAACGTCCGGACTGTTTGGACGCTCAAATAAGGGTCGTATTCATAGTTGGCACTTAAATAGATCTTTTCTCTAGGAAGGCTCCATATAATTGACATTGTGATTAAGGAAAGTTCAAGGAGGCCTTTAAAGTTGAATCAGGGAACCATTTCGGAATCTTGAGGTTACCATAGGTCACTCTGGATGCCCTATGGATACCTGACCAGTTGTTGGTCTCTTCATTTACCCTATGAGAACCCATTTGTTCCAATGGGACCCCGCATGCATGAAATACCCATGAGGAGCTGTTGGAATCCCATGGGACCATTTTAACAGTGAAAAGTGAAATTTTTTCCTGAGTAATTTTCCTAGGACAATTTTTACAGAACTCTGAGTGAAATTCATCAGTTTGACTTCAGAGGTAGATATCAACAAGGCATTAATATGATTGCCACTGCAAAAATATCAGGCACGAAAGAAAATACTTCGCGATTTTGACGAAGTTAATGGTAGGGGACTTACTATAAAATTCGCTTAATCTGTAGTATATTTTCTTTCGTATATGTGGCCTCTCCGGTGCGGTGGAAAACTGTCGTAATCTCTTGTAAAGATTTATTTTCAAAGTCGAACTATTGAAATTCTTTCGTAAGTCCTGTAAAAAGTGTCCTTTTAATAGACCTGTTTGAGATATTTTTAAGATGCACCAAGGGTTTCCATTTGCGTTATTTTGTCCAGAAGGAGGGATCGTGATCTTCATGGGTACCAAGGGTGTCCATTTGCTTTATTTTGTCCAAAAGAAAGTACTACTTCGTGGTGTTTCAAACCAGTTTCGTCCAATTCTAGTGCGTATCTCTGATATTTTACAAGTTTCAGACCCTGTCCCTAAAATTCGACTAAAATGACTTGCTACAGACGCCATTAACTTCGATTCAATTTTTCATTCTCGAAAAATGTGGCAACAGTTGCCCCAGCAGGGACGTGCGCAGCATTCCTTCGGCGACGTTGGCGGAACAAGATGGGTCATACCCCGTAAGGCGCTGGAAGGGATCGGTCACGCGGGTGGGGCGACAACTGCCAGATCAAACGGAACCGCACCAATTTCCTCGCGATTCGCAAAAGGCGCGATTTACTCGCAGATAAACGGCGATATGACAATGAAGAGGAGAGGTTGTAGCCAGCGAGAGGCAGGCAGAACCAGAAGCGGACAACCTGCTCCTGGAGACACACTGACTGACTTTCCGGCCCCGGTTACGTGTTGATGGATGTCGATTCGCGTCGCCAGCGAACGCCATTACATCCGCGACAATTAAAGCTTACGGCTTCAGTGCGCAGATGAAGCGAATCTAGGGACCGCATGTGCGGTTCTTCCTCATAAGCTTTTTCCCTCAGGGCGTCTTATATGATTCTTATTGTCGTGGAGGAAGGTTTTAAGAGGTCCTCTCTTAGTATGGGCCTATTGAAAATTTCAGCTAGAGCGAAAAGAAGAATTGTATCTTGAAGAAAATGGCTCAAAAATCACGATGAGCTCATTCGAATAGTCTGAAATACAATCCTAACTTTACAATCTGCGTGAGAAATGTGCGTTTCTTAAGCTTCCTGCTTCTCCAACGATACTATACGGAGAAAAAATTCCCGTGCGTGGGACCCGAAGTTTAGGTTATATGGATCTCTGAAGTTTTCGGATTGAGCATCTGAACATTTTAGATCTAGCTGTCGGTCGAGGCTCGGATCACACATCTGAAACTTCAGTTCTTAGATCTGAAGTACTTCAGATTAGAGAACCGAAGTTTTTCGGATGTGAGAACCGAAGTTTTTCGGATGTGAAAACCAAAGTACTTCAGATGTAAGAACTGAAGTTTCACATGTGTGATCCAAACCTCAGCAGCTGGATCTAAAGTGTTCAGATGCTCAATCCGAAAACTTCAGAGATCCATATGACCTAAACTTCAGATCCCACGCACGAAGTTTTTTTCTCCGTGTACGGCACGGGTAAACATTTCGTGAGAGGAGTCGTTCCATCCAACCCTACATCCTAGTGCGCAAGGATTAGATGGAACGACTCCTCTTACGAAAATGTTTACCGTATTTAAATGTTGCCTACATGTACATGTAATATGTTGCAATAAAGAATCAGATTGAAATAAAACTGCATTGAAGACAGAAGACCGCTGGGCCTCGAACCAATATATGTTCGATTAATAAAACGGAACCAAGATCTAATCAATTTGAAAGAAGAAAAAAGTTTTTTTCACGAACCTGTCTTAGAAATCGAAAGTTCAGTTCAACAAGATGAAGATATCAGGCGATTATACTAACCGAACGATCGTTGCGAACTTTTTTTTTTGTTCGGGGTCAGAAGTAACAGCGTTTTTTTCTATCTCGTATCAATTTGACGTCCCGAGATCAATCAGTCGAGAGGAACGGTATACAATTAAAAAGTTATCGTAATTTAATCGCTTGTTCAGAAAGTTGCGGAAGAGGCACTTCCAGAGATAATTCAGTTTGATTTATGTCCATCTTCCTAGTTTTTTTTTTTTTTTTTTTTTTTTTTCAGTGCGTACTATTACCGCAGTCGGATTTTATAAAGGCTCCAGTGTTTTTACTAAAAAAAACTGGTAGGACCGTAAAATTCTTCAAGTCACTCTCGCGGAGTAATTCTTCAAATCCGCGTGAAATTTTAAGGACTTAATAGTGCGATTATGAGTTTGAATTTATGAACATGGCGCTAATCGTTAACGTAAATAAGACCATGCAGACGTGCCTTCCATTTTTGTGCGGTATTTGTCCTTTTCCTGCATCCGTAACATTCTATCTTGATGTAATTTTTGGTATAACACCATAACTGCGCAGGGCTTCTCGTGGGTTGCCGTCAGGTATGTCTATCATCACCTGCTCCCACCAATAAAACCGCTCCATTTTATCTTTGTCTATTACTTTCCATTATCAGCCCACAGGTAAATCTTAAATTTCTCTCTCTTACGGTGTGTCTGTGTACAGCTGTCTTAAACAGAATTCGTCGTAAATATCGGGAAACGCTTGACCTTTTCAGTGGTTGTCATGAGGTAAAAATCTTTCATTCTTCTGAAATGTTGCAGTAAAATGTTACTATTGGCTCTAAAAAGTTGACTCTTTTCGAAAATTGGCATAATTTTTTTGTCGAAAGTGATACATTTTAGTCTGAAGTAATCACTTCAATTTTAAATTGAATCAGTGAGAACGAAAACACACCAACTCGGTAACTCGAAAATGCTCAATTTCCATTAAAGACAGTTAATTTACATGAAGGTCAGTGAAGTTAGCGCATGTGTTCCAACTTGGGCCTTTAAAGTGCCCACAAGTACTTGTCTTTTGGCAGCAAAAATCTTTTTCTTAAACTAACTACTTCACCTGTGCTTACCTACTGTGCAGTTTTGTTTGTGTCTTGATTATTTTCACTTTTCCGAGTTTGTGTGTTCTCGTTCTCACTGATTCAATGGTCGCCTACTTTTCTTACTCTGCGTTTAAGTCTCCAGAAATGTGCATAATGACACTGCTCAATAAGGGTCGTTTCGGGTCTGCCGAAAAGTTGGTAACTGAATATTCGTGAATTCTTAGCACCCCATGTTCTCTGTGTCTTCTTTGTCCATCCTTCTGTCTATAGCTTTGTCTATAAATTTAAATATTCAGCCCGCTGGGGTATCAGCCTAATGGGTCTTCTTTGACGTTAACAGCTCTAAGAAGAACTTTTATTTACTTTAAATATCTGATGACTAAGCTTTCATAGAATAAAGTTTTTTTCCCTTGGATGGTGACTTTGATGCCGTCACCAAAACTATGTCAGGCAAATTGTAGTTTCAGCAGGTAAACATCGCGCGCGCCTTCTTTTAGACCGCATGAGCGTAAGTCAGAAACGAGTCGTTTCTTTTCGTCGCGCGCCTCTGACGTAAGGGCGTATCTGAATTTCTACGTGAGCTCTGTTTTACATATAAACCCATGCTTTCTGGGGCTCATTTGGAAATCGAGGTACGCCCTTACGTCAGAAGGGCAACGTTTTCTTCCATGCTCCCGTGCTAAGAAAAAACGTCGTATGAACATTCGAGAGTTGCCAAAGTTCCTCCGATAAAATGATCACTTTTGAGGAAAGTTATGAATATTCTTCATCGAAATTTTCAGGAACCCTGGAAAAAAAAACACATTGGATCTAGAGTCCAGACTCTTGAAAACTTTGACAAGAAAAAGGACTCTTGATTCAATCAGATTTAAGCTTGAATCAAAAGGAAATCCGCTTAAATTAAGAGGCTTGGTTCTTGATTTAAGCTAGATTCTGATCGAATCAAGAGTACTTTTTCCTGTTGATGTTTTTAAGAGTCTAGACTCCAGATCCAATGTGTTTTTTTCCAGTGTAGATCATATGGATCGCATTTTGCAAAAAGGAACCACTAGCATTGCAAAGTTGCTAAGATTGTGCAACTGCTTTTGTCTTGGAGGAAAAACCCGATTATCTATTAATACTTTCTATTTTACTCGCTAAAAACTGTGAATTTAAGACAAAAATCACCATTTATTTCATAGTTTTTCACGATTCCCGCAATTTAATTGCAAAAGATGGAGTTGCACAATCTTAGCATCATTGCAATGCTAGTGGTTCCTTTTTGCAAAATGCAATCCATATTACGAACAAAATTTTCTGAAAATTGGAAGAAGAATATTCAAAAATTTTCCGGGATACTCGTGATTTGTCGGAGGAAATTTGGCAACGTCTGAGGGCTCATACGGCGTTTTTCCGTAGCACGGCAGCATGGGCATTTTGCACAGGAGCGCCCTTTCTCTCGCGTCATACAAAAGCAACCGCGGCGACGTTGCCGGTTGGAACGAACTTTCCGCTCAACGAACAGGAAGCAGGCGAGTTTTTTTTCCGAACGTCGCAACCGCGGTGGGGCTCCGTTTGTTTTAGGAATTATGAGCCGTGGCGCTGGGGAACAAAGACAATGCCCGAGCTTGACAGAGCCGTTTAATCATTCAGGAATCGGGTTGCGCAACGGATGAGCTGTTTGCAACTCTATTAGAGCCCCGCCGCTTTGATTGAATTCTCCAGAGGGCTCGTCAGCAGGGCTTCCACCTATGAACGGACTTATTGTTGCGACTCCTGAGGTGCGATAAACACTGGAAAAAAAGTCGCTTGGATCTAGAGTCCAGACTCTTAAAAATATTGACAAGAAAAAATACTCTTGATTCAATCGGATTTTCGCTCAAATCGAGAACCAAGCCTCTAATTTAAGCGGACTTTCTTCTGATTCAAGCAATAATCCGATCGAATCAAGAGTATTTTTTTCTGTCATTGTTTTCAAGAGTCTGGACTCTAGATCCAATGTGTTTTTTTCCAGTGTATGGTGGAAGCTTTTACTCTCGGGACTGCAACATTCAGCTGTTGACTACCTACTTGGTTGATGGTTAACAACGAGTTGGCAGTTTCGTATGGTGAACAAACCGAAGTTTGGGAAATTTGTTTAGCTGATCACCCAGAGCTCATCATCCACCAGTAGGTAGGTCAACAGCGGTAAAAAAAGTGATGACAGTTGCTCCCTTATAATGATCCATGAGAAAATGTTGAATTCCCGAAAATGAAAGCTTCCATCTCTGCCGTGCTAAAGAAAAACGCCGTATGAGCTTTCAGACATTGTCAAGTTTCCTTTGATAAAAACTAAATTTATAAGAAAAATCGTGAATATTTCTTTCCAAAATTTTCCGACAATTTTGCAAGCACTTTAATCTGAAATATCTGAAAATTCCAAGGAAAAATATGTATGAATTTCCTCAAAAACGAACATTTTATTGAAGAAAATTTGGCACCTCTTGAATGTTCATACGGCAATTTTTTCTTACACTGAAAAAAAAGTAGCTTGGATCAAGCATGATAATTCTTGAATTTGCCGCCAAGAATTTTCTTTGTCTTGCTTTAAGCTGACTTTTTCTTGATTCAAGAAAAATAATGCTTGGGTTAAGCAAAAAAGTAGCTGATATTAACCAGCAAAATTCTTGATTTAAGAAGAAATACTTCTTGGCGGCTTTAAGATTCTTTTTTTTCCAGTGTAGCACGGCAGATCTGTCGCCAAGGAGCCAGTGGAGGGTCTCTTGTCTCTGGTCGAAAAGCAGTGCAGTAAAAATCGTCGCCCTGGAGACAAGACTCGTTCTTTTATTACAGAGCATGAGATAATGATACGGTCGGTTTTCCTTTGTCTGCCGGAAGGTTTCCGTGGAATCCTCACTTGGTCGACGTCTCCACGTGTAGAGTGGCCGGCCGGCTCGGGCGCTGGACGTCCGCGGGCGTCGCGGCGCGGGATTCCGAGTGCAACGGTGGCCCGAAAATGTCGAAATTGTGAAGTTCACGCGGTTACGCAATGCGGCCGCTTTGACGCAATTTCTTTTCCAATGGGTCAAGGCCGCGACGAGACGCCCCGCCCGGCCCCGGCCCCGGCTCCGTTTGTCTTCCGCTTTCTTTCGCCGCGCCGCGACGCCCGGACGCACCACGCCGGCCGCGGGACGCCCCGAGCGACGGCTACTCCGCGCGCTGTTGCCGATTCGTCCGCTATTAACCGATTTTCGCTATTGACGATTTTCGCTATCAACCGATTTTCGCTATCAACCGATTTTCGCTATCAACCGATTTTCGCTATCAACCGATTTTCGCTATCAACCGATTTTCACCATCAACCGATTTTCACCATCAACCGATTTTTCTTTCAACGTTTTCGCTATTAACCGATTTTTCTTTTACCGTTTTCGATACAATTCGATTTTCGCTATTAACCGATTATCGATAGCGTCAGAAAGGAGGCATTAGCGCAAGAGAATATATGCGCTGGGCTCCTACGCTGTGCATTTCTTTCAGGGAATTAAAATTTTATGGGAGTATGCAGGGTGATCCAGGGTGAAACCGCTAGGCTGCAGGAGCGTATTAAATGGGTCAAAATAGAACTTTTTATCTTCTATGGAATTTTTTTCAAAAGTGCTTTTTCAGGGTTGTCGGGAGTCTGGAAAATCAGGAAGTCAGGGAATTCAAAGGAAAAGTCAGGGGAGGATTTGCGAGGTGCGTATAGCAGAAGGGAGTGTAATTTAAATGATAAAACCCCAAAGTGGAAGTTTTTTCGAATTGTCAGGGAAAGTCAGGAAATCCGAAAGTTTTGGAGTCAGGGAAAAGTCAGAGAATTTGAAGATGAAGAAATTATGGCAACCTTGTTTTTAAGGGGGCTGCAGCTCCCTCAAAGTTCTGGGAGATAATCCGTTTTTCCTACATTTTGACATGCATCGAACCTCATGAAAATCAGTATGCATTCATAACTTCATACGCTGAATTCATTAGGAGCATTAGAGCCAAGCAGTTGCTTTGTCAATTAAAAGTGGAGTTTTCGGAAGGTCCGCAAAATATCACTGTCATACGCCAAAAAATTAGGTTGTCTTTTTCAAGCCCAAGATAAACTTAATTTTAATTGAAATTCCAATTTCTCTAATGTCACTACTAAATTTAGCGTATCAAATCAAGGGCGAACACCAACCAACTCTAAAGGCTGCGTCGATTTTCCTGATAGGAAAAGCGAAATAAGCGGATTTTATTCCTTGAACTGGCACATCCGCGCACGCGCAGGTAATCTATCTTTCCCGGCCCATGTTCGGTCATTAACTCGCGCTCATGTACCAAACGACCAAAGAACCATCACTTACCGGCCATTCCGACACTTTGGAATAGACAGTTTAGTTTTGAGCACAGATAATGCCACCAGTTACCTCCCTCCCCTCTGAAAAAGAGGAGAATAAGTTTCTTTCTCAATGGGGCAGCGGTCAACGAGTCATCAGATGAGAGGTAGAATATTCTTTGAAGTTTTCTGAAAACTTCATCCATGAAAATGCATATTGGTCCTCTTCGAACTTTCTGCCTACAAAAATTGCATTAATGTTCTGAAAGTAGACTTTTAAATGAAATACTTGTGCTCTGGAGTGATGCAAGCTCGATTCCGTCTAAATCAGTCCGTCTCTTTTGTACCTGTTTTGCTTTTAATTTTTTTTGTCCAGGAGCTATCGAAAACCGTGACGCACCGTTGGATACTCGCTAACGAGAAAAAATTGTCGACTTTAAAGTTTTGAAACCCTTGCCGAATCATACGCATGCCTTATGCCAAAGTTGATGATTGCCCGGAAATTGTGTAATAAGTTTCAACACCAAGTTGTGAAATGATCGATAAAATTAACAGTCCATTCTGGACAACGATCCCAAGGACAGTTTTAAGCGTCAAATGCAAAAATACCACGGAGACTTGAACGCTAGTGTAGGAAAAAGAGCAGACATAAATTTGCCCCCAGTCGAAAGAACGTAACTAAATTTCAATGTTGTCATAATTGCATTACCATATTATAGTTCCACGGAGACTTGAACGCTGGTGTAGGAAGAAGAGCTGGCCCAAATCGTCCGTCCCCCAGTTGAAAGAACGTGAAGTTCTGTCAATTTGTATTATCATATTATACTTCCACGGAGTCTTAAGCGCTAGTTTAGAAAGGAGAGCTGACATAAATTGCGATCCATTCAGAAGAACATAACTAAATTGAAGTGTTGTCATAGTTGTATTCCCATATAGTAGTTTTACTTGGTAGATATTTTGTGTTTCTAATCGAAAATCCTTCCAATTAATGTAGGTAAGACTACACTCCAAATGTAGCAAAATTTTGACAAAAATTGCGCAGTCATATTTGTCTATAAAATTGAATCTTTTGACTAACTTTTGCAACCTTGGAGTGAAGTCACGCTCCATTATGTGGGGAACGACAAAACTACGAAAAAATCCAGAGAAAATCGAGAATTTTTGAATCCACTAAGAGAACTTTTCACGCTGTGATAGATCTTAAGAATTGACGCCTGATGCATAATCGAGGTTGAGTTCCTTGTGAGCTGCACTGCCGTGCTAAGGAAAAACGCCGTTTGAACATTCGAGAGTTGCCAAATTTCCCTCGATAAAACATGGATTTTTGACGACATTCATGCATATTTTCCTTTCAAATTTTCAGATATTTTAGATTTAAAAGCCTACGAAATTGTCTGCAAATTTTAGAAAAAAATATTCACAATTTTCCCAGTAAATTCAGTTTTGGTCGAAGGAAACTTGGCAACGTCTGAAGGCTCATACGGCGTTCTTCCTTAGCACGGCACCTGTCAGTCTCGCCTCGGGCTCATCACTGGTTAACACCCTGTACATATGTCATAACACATCGTGGAAATCTCTAGGCGCGAGGTCACCCACTAACCTCGGTGACCCATCCGCCGGCAGCGTCTCCCAGCTGTGACCAAATATGTGCTTTCCTCGCATGCCTTAAAGTCGTAATTTTACAGCATCGGAAATTCTTCTCTCGTTAATTTTTTATCTTGTTTCCTTAATTGTTGTTTACGACAGGAAGCGGTATTAAATAATCTCAAGTTATCTCGGGTCTTTTTCCTCCCTCGAGACAGACATTTGGACGTATTTCTGTCAAACAGAACGATGTGCATTATGACGTGAGCCCTGTTATGCGCATATTCTTATGGGTCGCAGAGCTCATGTCTTAATGCACATAGTTCCGTTTGATAGAAATACGTCCATTTATGTGCGCTGGTTCATGGGAGCGGAATTTTTTTTTTTTTTTAAAAAAACAAAATGATGATAGCATTAATTTTTAATACGTTCAGCATGTGTAAGTATCGATTCAATGGACTGTATGGCGTGTATGGCAAACATTTTGATTTGAATGAAAAATGCTACATTTTCAATCCGAAGAAGAAAAAAGACAGAGTTTCAACTAGGATGCTACCACAAAATTTTTACCACAAATTACCACACAATTTATAACCAGAGGTCCTGTTCATAAAAATTGAACTTTCCTTCAAGAACTTTTTACGGAACCAAAAAAAGTCTTCGACAAAAATTACGAGTTCTAATCCGACTATTGAAAACCTTAATTTCTTGAAACATATAGGTTGGATCTCAAGACTGAAAGCTGCGATTCCTCAGATGGATCTGATGACATGGCCTGTGATATGATCTGATTGTGATTGAATCAAGAGTACTTTTTCTTGTCGATGTTTTCAAGAGTCTGGACTCTAGATCCAATGTTTTTTTTTTCCAGTGTATAGGTTGGATCTCAAGACTGAAAGCTGCGATTCCTCGGATAGACCTGATGACATGACCTGTGATATGATCTGAAGTTTTTTTTCTCCTACGTGCACCGGAAAAAAAACACATTGGATGTAGAGTCCAGACTCATTAAAACATCGACAAGAAAAAATACTCTTGATTCAATCGGATTTTTACTTAAATTAAGAACCAAGCCTCTTAATTTGAGCGGATTTTCTTTTGATTTAAGCAAAAATCTGATTGAACCAAGAGTATTTTTTCTTGTCGATGTTTTTAAGAGTCTGGACTCTAGATCCAATGTATTTTCATTTTCCAGCGTGGATATTTCATCGCGACAAGGAGACTTTTCTCGTTTTAGCAGAAATTTTACTTGCGTAAAGATGCCTCTCTGATCCTTCGAGTATTTCCTTTCCAGCACAACGTAAAATTGCCAGGAAACGGTTTCTCTCGTCGATATAAATCCGATTTTTCACAGTGCGTTCATTTTTTTCGTAGACACACCCGTGGGGGGTGCGCTAAGCCCCCAGTCAATTTTGCCCGCCGGCTCTCTCTGGCCGGATCCACCATTATGTCTCCGGATCCGATTCGAAACAGCTCGAGCCTCAATTGATTTCGTCACAGTGCTCTCGGCGTTGCTGCCGGCTTGTGCTCCGAAATTCTCCCTGACTGCCGCGCTAAGGAAGAACGCCGTACGAAAATTCGAGAGTTGCCAAATTTCCTCCCATAAAATGTTTATTTATGAGGAAAGTTATGGATATTTTCCCTTGAAATTTTCAGGGACTTTAGGTGAAATTGCGAACAAAATTATCTGAGAAACGGAGAAAAAATATTTACAATCTTTTCCGAAAATTCGTGATTTGCCAACGGAAATTTGGCAACGCCTAGTGGTTCATATGGCGTTCTTCCCTAGAGTCCCTTTATACTGAGAGTCAAGACAATTTGAATCCATTTCTGATTGGTTCCCGTATTTTAGGCCTCCACAGTGTCACAAACGGGAATAAAGATTACAGTTTTACCGAATGCAAAGATTATAATCTGGAATGGACCAGGGAATTACGGGTTCGGCAAGAAACAAACGGAATGAGAGGAGGAACGGAGAAAGGAATTTGAGAATGGGCCGATCAAAGATTACGAAAAACGTTCAATTTCTGTAATCTTTATTCCCGTTTGTGACATCCATGAGCCGAATTGTCTTGACTCTCAGTATAAAGGGACTCTATTCTTCCCTAGCACGGCAGCTGAGGAGACGGAGTATGATCCTGGGATGCGGAGTGTGACCGCGGATCGCTGAAGATAGCGCCACGGGGAGATAGGATCTTGGCTCACACTCGGCGCGCCCCTCCCTCGCCGCCCCCCCCCCCCCGCGCCCCGCCGCGCCGCCCTTCCTGGTGAAAGTATTCGCCGCGAGTACCCTCGTACGCCGCCGCGGTCACGTAGCACTTAGCATCGATGCATCGGATCTTGAATCATCGCGTTGTTACGTGGAGGCGCGGCTTCAGGGGAGGGCTCAGCAGTCAGCCCCCCCCCCCCCCCCCCTCGTGCTCGGGATCCCCGAAACAGGGTAGGGGCGAAGTTGCGAAGTGAATATGACTGATGGAGAGATGCGCTAGTTTAGTTGAATTTTTTTAAGGTGATTTGTCAAGGTTTCTATGGTCAAACTGGCACGCGCTATATCGCATCGATTATGTCAAAAACCTCGGTAGATTCTGAATTTTGATCGGAGCCGAAAAAAGGACGATAGCCCCTGCGCATGAGCAATCGTCCTTTTTTGGCTAAAAATTCAAAATCTGCTGTGATCTTTGACATAATCGATAAGATGTATCGCACGCCAGTCCAACCACGTCAGAAACGCATCTCTATTCAAAGGTTGCAAAACTGACTTAAACAATTTAATTTTTTAAAGAATGCACGCGTGCAATTTTTATCTAAAAGTTGTCTGATTTTTGCAAGGAATCATCGGAGGAATCAGTGAAATTGTTGGTAAGAATTGCCTAAGATTCTCCTGAAAAAGATAAAAATGAAATTTGCGAAGGAAAAGGGGGAGTTATCGATAAGGGCCTTTTCCGTCCCCACCTGGATTTTGCTGAATGTTTCATATTTTCATGTTTCATATTTTTTTTTTTTTTTTTTTTTTTTTTTTTTTTGGTAAAGTATTTAGCATAGTGTCGACCTGGGACTAGTACTTTGAAAATATGAAACATTCAGCAAAATCGAGGTGGAGCCGGAAAATGCCCTTAACGATACTCCTCCTTTAACAACAGTGAAATGAAGTTACGTTCTTTCGTGAGGGAAACGAGGACTTGAGCAAAATAATTTTCTCACGAAAAAAAATGTTACTATTATTTCCCTGGTGTTCCGCATGTTTCCTGGCTCCGAAAGACAAGAAGACTCGCAGTCCCCCACCCTCTAGTCTGCGGTTTGTGGGTAAAGGCCACGGAGGGAATGCCGATCTGCTATTCGGATGTTACGTGGATGAAGACGAGCCGTGGGCCGTGGGCTGCTTCGATGACACCAGTGACCCAATTGCCCCTCCGAAACAAACACGCGGCTCCACCGGTGTTGGGTCACCGTGCCCACCAGCCACTCAACATTCAACACGCCAAGTATCATAATTACATAAAACGCGTCGTTAGCAACCCGAGGAATGGATATGATGTGTTTCCGATCCACCGCCCGCTTATCAGACTGTGCCCAACGACTGCTTTCGAGAATGTTCTCGTAGTTCCTCTGGGTCGAACTTACAGTCCCTCTTCAAACAATAAGAGTAACTTTATAGGGAGAGTATGGACAACTCGAAAATTTGGAGGTTAGGTTTGATCAGGTCATGTGGCTCGCCTATGAACTCGAATCATCCGGTGGTACTAATTTTCACAATTCTTAGTACTCGCTGTACTGCCGTACTAAGGGAAAACGCCGCAAAACCTTCAGGCGTTATTAAACTTTATTTGATAGAACTTAAATTCTCTGGTAAACTTATGAATATTTTTCTTCCAATTTTTTAGAGAATTTTGAACGTATTTTGATCTAAAGTTCCCGAAAATTTCAAGGAAAAATATTTATAATTTTCCTCTAAAATAAAAATTTTAACGAAGGAGATTTGGCAATTCGAATTTTCATACGGCGTTCTTCCTTAGCACGGCAGTGTAGGTACACTGATCAAAAATTATAAAAGCACGTTTAAAACTTTGACTCCGCATACATTCTCTTTAGTATCAAAGTCTTAATCCTTAAAGACGTTTGCTCACAATGCGCTGTTGGGCGTATTGATTAATCTTTCAAATGCATAGGTTGGCAGCGGCACTTTTCTAGTGATTTTCGTTTTACACGTTGTCGCCTTTTTGGGCCCTAAGAGCTACATAAATCGGGTTGTCCATACTCTCCTTATAAAGGTACTCTTGGAACAACTTCTGAGCGTTACCTCATTGACAGCATATAGCAGAGGATTGAGAGTTCACGCTTCGCGTCATCGCGCCTTCAATTTTTCAGCACCGACGTCCATCAAGTACGAATAGTTGTATCTCTGCGCCGTCGTAAACGCGCATCCTTTTCCTCTCTCTATTTCCATATTGCATTTGTTTCCGTTTGTCTTATTAGTATGGTGCTTTAAGCACTACGTGAGTAACACAGCCGAAGGTAGGAGAGATGTGTTCGGGCCTTTTATTTAACTTTTCTCCCGAATCTGAGCGACATCACATTGACAACATATAAGAGCATTGAGAGGTCACGCTTCGCGTCATCACGCCTTCAATTTTTCAGATGCAGCACGGACGTCCATCAAGTACGAATAGTTGTATCTCTGCGCCGTCGTAAACGCGCATCCTTTCCCTCGCTTTATTCTGATACTAGTCTGGATGAAAGTAACTCGAATTTGCGGAATTTCATCCGTTTAGCAATGACTGTTGACTGCCAAATTCAGTGTGTGATTCCGACGTTACCCAGGATTTGCATGAAGAATCTCCGACTAAATCTGTTCATGTTGGCATATCGTAACCCACAAATATGACACCAGAAAATCACCAGTGACCAGTGGCTTGGCGTGATTTGCGATGTATCGATTTTTATGCCATTTAAACCTATGGAAAAGGATCGATAAACAGGGTGTTCGCAGCGAACACATCAATATTCGATTCTTTACCATAGGTTTAAATGGCAAAACAGTCGATGTATCGCAATTCACGCCACTGCCAGTGACCTGTCACCTCCCACCCACCCACGATCGTTGACCGATGACCGGTGACCAGGTGAGCGTCCCAGGAATCGGAATCCATCCGTTGCGCAACGGCCTCCTAATCGGTGTCGATTAGGTCACCTGCGCAAGCCCAGCTATGTTACCTCGTCTCACGTAAAATTACCCTTTTCTACCCCGTTTCAACGGGAACGTATGCACGACTTGGCAGCAATGGAGTCCGTGTCCAGTGGAGCTGACACTCAGGGAATGAGTCACCGCGGAAGGAACCGCCTATCGCAATCGAGACGTAGAAAAAAAACTGGATCGCGCAGGCGCAGTCCTTAATCCCAGACCGAATTCGGGTACAGAACGAGCTGTCGTTTTGACGATGGAAAGATTTGTCGCGTAGTTGATTCTGGCATGTGAGGCGATATCTCAATTGGACTGCATTTTGCAATAAGGACCTAAAATTTCGGGCTCATACCTGGAAACACCTACCTGCACCGGGAGACTAATGACACGAATGCTGTCTCTATTATTAGCTAGAAATTATAGTTCTTAATTGCAAAATGAATCAGTGAGAACGAAAACACACCAACTCGGTAACTCGAAAATAATCAATTTTCATTGAAGACAGTTAATTTACATAAAGGTCATTGAAGTTAGCGCATCTGTTCCATCTTGAACCTTAAAGTGTCCATGAGTACTTGTCTTTTGGCAGCAAAAATCTTTTTCTTAAACTAACTATTTCACCTACTGTGCAGTTTTGTGTGCGTCTTGATTATTTTCACTTTTCCGAGTTTGTGTGTTTTCGTTCTCACTGATTCAATTGTCGCCTACTTTTCTTACTCTGCGTTTAAGTCTCCAGAAATGTGCATAATGACACTGGTCAATAAGGGTCGGTTCGGGTCTGCCGAAAAGGTGGTAACTGAATATTCGTGGATTCTTAGCACCCCGTTTTCTCTGTGTCTTCTTTGTCCATCCTTCTGTATATAGCTTTGTATCTAGCTCTCTATAGTCTTTCGGCAGCAAAAATCTTTTTCTCAAACTAACTTCTGCACCTTCTGTGCAGTTTTGCGCGTGTCTTGATTATTTTCATTTTCCCGAGTTGGTGTGTTTCCGTTCTCACTGATTCAAATGTAGTCCAATTATGGTGCTTGCATTATTCTGCCACGCTAAGGAAGAACGCTGTATGAGCCTTCAGACGTTTTCAAATTTTCTTCGATGAAATCCAAGTTCTCAGGAGAATTTGTGAATGTTTTCCCTTTAATTTTTCATAGAACTTCATTCGCAATGCAATCTAAATCATCTGAAAATTTCAAGTGAGAATATTCATAACTTACCATAAAAGTAAACATTTTAGGGGAGGAATTTTGGCAACTTTCGGATGTTCATACGACGTTTTTCCTAGGGTGGCATGAAACGTAAGCAAGTCGAAAGATTGGAGATTTCAGTGAAACATATCATGAATTTTCACGAGGCTGTGAAATATTTCATATTTTTCAGGGGCTAGAGTATGCAACCCGCACTCAAACACACAAAAATAAAAGAAAGTCAAAATTATTACATTTTACGAAACATGAGAAGGAACCGGTATTTTTCGATATCTTTCATAAATCTCTGAAATTTCATGAAATATATCTCGTAAAATTTCAAGATTTTATTTTTCATGAAATTTTGCCACCTGGTTTTTCCTTAGCACGGCAGTATTCCTGAAGCTGCTTGAAGTTTCAGTTAGAATATGTTGTGCGTTTCATATTCGCAAACTTACAAGGGGCTTCAAAATTGTGAATATATCAAATAAAGAAGGGGATTTTCGTCTTCTCATCATGCTGAGATCACATTTTTTGGCCCCCCGAAATACACTGGAAAAAAAACACATTGGATCTAGAGTCCAGACTCTTAAAAACATGGACAAGAAAAAAGTACTCTTGATTCAATCAGATCTTAAGCTTAAATCAAGAACCAAGCCTCTTAATTTGAGCGGATTTCCTTTTGATTTAAGCTTAAATCTGACTTGAATCAAGAGTCCCTTTTCTTGTCAATGTTTTCAAGAGTCTGGACTCTAGATCCAATGTGTTTTTTTTCCAGTGTAATCATATTTAAAAAATTACCAAAGATTCATTTCCGCCGCCTCGTATCAGGACGTCTAGCGCACGCAACGATCCCCAAAAAACCGGCGCCATGCCACTCGCATCCACTCTCTCATTAGTCCAATATCCACAGCCTCACCTGGGGGGGGGGGGGGGGGGGCAAAAAGCGCCAAAATCCCGCGACGCGCTCGACATTTTCGCGACTCATAATTAAATCGACTGTCGGACGTGTCTAGCGTCTTCACGGTGCAGCGTTGCCGCACCGCCTCGAAAGAGCCCCCGTCTCTCGGCCGTGTTTTTGGGGGGCTCCTCTGCGATTCGGCAAGCGGGGCGTGTCGGGACGGTAACACCTCTGTAATTACACGCGAGCAACATGAAGTTGGCTCAATTTACGGGCAAATTCCGCCACGAGCCGCGACGCGGTTACTGCATCACGTCTCATTTCACGCGTTTCCGAGCCGCCGCGCGGCGCGCGGCGTTGGCAGATTTCCGGGGATCTCCTGCATTTGTGGGCTAGAAACTATCACACGTGCCTTCTTACCTGATTTTTGTTCACAAATTTGGAGTACCACTTGGTAATCGTCTTCACCTCACCTCGGGAATGACTGCAAGCAGAACCCTCGGATCTCCTCGAAAAAAATCGACGACTTTATTTGTAGAGACGACCTGCAAGCTTTGCAGTGCTGCTCAGGTTATGTAACTTAGCTGTATGTAACTTGTAATGAACCAAACAGACACGCTTGCTCATACTTTTCGTATAAAATAAAACTTTAATATGATTTGGTGAGAAAAATCCAGGAGAGCCTTCATAGAGTATACAGTTAAGTTTGTGCGCAAAATTGCACATTGGATCTAGAGCCCAGACTCTTGAAAACATTGGCAAGAAAAAATACTCTGGATTCAATCGGATTTAAGCTTAAATCAAAAGGAAATTCGCTCAAATTAAGAGGCTTGGTTCTTGATTTAAGCAAAAATCCGATTGAATCAAGAGTATTTTTTCTTGTCCACGTTTTTAAGAGTCTGGACTCTAGATCCAATGTGTTTTTTTTCCAGTGTATGCACGAAGTTGCACATTCGTTCCAAAGTTACATATCCGTGCACAAAGTTGAATATTGGGCAGGAAGTTGCACATATTGAGCTTATACGTTGTTTCGAAGCAAATGAGTATGGAGCGATCCTATTGGTTGAAATAGGTGGTTCTTATAGACTGGAGGGTAAATGATGGACAAAACTGAAGGGTCTCTCGTAAGTTGCCATTGTTAGTCTATTATCTACCCCCTTTGTCCATTGCAGCCGCCCACTTCAACCAATTTGATCCCTCTATATAGTTTTTGTCTTCTTTGTCTATCGCTTTGGCTACCAATTTCAACACTCAGCTCGCTGGTGTATTAGTTTTGCATGCAGATTTGGCTCTGAAACATGAACCACAACTCTTTTACCCAGTAAAATCCTCAGGGTGTCTACAAGTCCAGAATTTTCGGAAAGTCCAGAAATAGTGCTGATTTTTTAAGGGCGGTTAGGAAGTACCGAAAAAGAGCGGAAATTCCGCAAGAACTCTGAAAAAAAAGTTCGGTAAATTATGGAACCACGATTTTGTTCGGTACACACAACCGAATCATTCGGTCTGTTCAACCGAATTGTTCGGTTTGTGCGACCGAACCATAATAAATTCTTACAGTTTGGTTTAGTGGACCGAACAATTCGGCTGAGCAGACCGAATAATTCGGTCGTGTGTACCGAATAAAATCGTGGTTCCATATTTACCGACCTTTTTTTTTTTCAGTGAAGGTCCAGAATTTTTGTCATTTATGTCGCAAAAATTCAAATTTTTGTAATATTTCGAATTTCGTCAAATGAGGGCACTGAAAAAGTACTGAATTTTTTTTGTTTAGGAGTTACTGCATTTCTTGGGAATTTACTTAATAATGATTGTAAAAGCACTGATTTTTGGCCAGCCTCTTTTAGTAGACATCATGATCCTAGATTATCCGAATGAAGAATTCGACGGTGGCAACGATCATGGTTTACCCGGCTGCAGGTGGACGGATTCGAATCCGCGTGGACGTGTGAAGGAATGAGCCAAGGCGAGGCGATTGTCACGAGCGTGTTAACACGGTTGCAATTATTTTACCACCCCTCACCGCTTTACCCTCGCGCGTGTCGGCGCCGTGCTGTCGAGTCGAGGTATCGGTCATACGAAGAAAAGTACAGGCTTGATACCCGCTCGGATTTAAGTCGAGTAAAAGCTCCTTCCGCTCACCTTCGCTGCTCATTCTGTCGTGCTAAGGAAAAACGCCGTATGAACATTCGAGAGTTGCCAAATTTTCTCCGATAAAATGCTTATTTTTGAGGAAAGCTATGAATATTTTCCTTTGAAATGGAGATGATGCAGGTGTGAGGAATTTGCAATTTGACTGTTGATTCTTATGTAAAAGTTCTCGAGAAACACAACGGTGCCACTGGTTTTCTCTGAAATCAACTCCCAAGCTCAAAAAAAGCTCTCAAAGTGAGGTCAAAATGGAGGAGATATCCCACGCTATCCTGAAAGTCCACCTCTACATATAAACAAACTCTCCATGCAAAGATAGGGAGCAAATACATTGACAGGGCTGCCACTTCATTTGGGGACTTTAAAACTGAAAACACGGCAACCCTGCGAATGTATTTGCTCCCTATCTTTGCATGGAGAGTTTTTTTATATGTAGAGGTGGACTTTCAGGATAGCGTGGGATATCTCCTCCATTTTGGCCTCACTTTGAGAGCTTTTTTTGAGCTTGGGAGATGATTTCAGTGAAAACCAGTGGCATCATCGTGTTTCTCGCGAACTTTTACGCAAGAATGAATGGTCAAATCGCAAATCCCTCACACATGCAACATCTCCATTTTCAGGAATTTTAGTTGAAATTGCGAATAAAATTATCTAAAAAATTCGAACAAAAACAGTCATAAGTTGACCAGGAAATTCGTGTTTTATCAAAGGAAATGTGGCAACGTCTGATGGCTTATACGGCATTCTTCCTTAGCACGGCAGTATTCGCCGTCGCTCTTAACCCGCGTTTCCGGTCGAGCATGAAAATAATCGGTCGACATGAGAAAAGTGATGTCGGTTTCATTTTGCTTCACTGAAACAGTATCACATTCTCAACTACACTCTTGGCTGATTTTGGCGCCTGATATAAGAGTAATGGAGATGTTGCATGTGTGAGGAATTTGCGATTTGACTGTTGATTCTTAACTAAAAGTTTGCGAGAAACACGATGGTGCCACTGGTTTTCTCTGAAATCAACTCCCAAGCTCGAAAAAAGTCCTCAAGTTGAGGCCAAAATAGAGGAAATATTCCACGCTATCCTGAGAGTCCACCTCTACATCAAGACAAACTCTCCATGCGAAGATAGGGAGCAAATACATTGACAGGGTTGCCGTGTTTTCAGTTTTAGAGTTCCCAAATAAAGGGCAGCCCTGTCAATGGATTTGCTCCCTATCTTCGCATGAAGAGTTTGGGTTGATGTAGAGGTGGACTCTTAGGATAGCGTGGGATATCCCTCCATTACGCCCTCAACTTTGAGAGCTTTTTTGAGCTTGGAAGCTGATTTCAGGGAAAACCAGTGGCACTATCGTGTTTCTCGCAAACTTTTACATAAGGATCAACAGTCAAATCGTAAATTCCTCACACATGCAACATCTCCATTGCACTCGCTGTAGGCAGGCCCGCCACAAGGGGGGGGGGGGGGGATACTGGGTCCCTGGTACCGGGTTACCCGTGTTACCCGTGAAAAACCACTACGAATTCACATGCAATCCTTGTTTGATAAGAAAAAGTGAAAATGTACCCTAAAAATTTCGCAAAAGGTGAATAGATTTTCAGAAACACGCTGGGGCACTCTAAATGCCCGTTTGTCTTCTTTGTCTATCAATTGAAACTGTGTGCATTATGACGTGAGCCCTGTTATGTACGTATTCTCATGAAATTCATGGCTCTTGTCTTAATGTACATAGTTTCGTTTGGCAGAAGTACGTTCAATTTCAATAATTATCATCCCGCTAGAAATACCCCTGCCGTGCCCTGTTTTTGGTCACCTTATGGCGGTCGGCATGTTACAAGCAGTGAGAAACTGTAGGAGTGAATGACCTCTCTATACATGAGTGTGGAACTCGGTCAGTATGTCATTGTTTTAACAATGCGAAATTCCCGCGATCAACCAGCGATCGTCTTCAAGGGTCAATGACCCACCAGTGTGGAACTTGGTCAGTGTGCCATTGTGTCAGCATCAACACCAATCATTTTGAAGGGTCAATGACCTATGACCTACCAATGTATACATTTGTAACTCGGTCAGGGAGGCGTTTGGCTGGTGGTACAACCACTTCAGGGTTGCCAAGTTGGGTGATAAAATTGTATAATTTAAATTGGGAATGTGCTGCTTTTTCAGCAGTATCTACCAACTATGAGCCACTTTCATCGGAACGAAACTGATAGCGAATGATCTTATTTGGTTTTATTTGGAAGTGAGTCACTGTGTCACGAGGTGAATCCCTACTTTTAAGAGTGAATGACCTCATCGTAGTTTGTATACTATTAAAGGCCGTTAAAGGTGAACTTGTCTGTCTATGATAGAAAACTACAAAAACCCTCAAAAACATTCCTCCCTGACCGAGTTACAAATGTATACATTGGTAGGTCATAGGTCATTGACCCTTCAAAATGATTGGTGTTGATGCTGACACAATGGCACACTGACCAAGTTCCACACTGGTGGGTCATTGACCCTTGAAGACGATCGCTGTTGATCGCGGGAATTTCGCATTGTTAAAACAATGACATACTGACCAAGTTCCACACTCATGTATAGAGAGGTCATTCACTCCTACAGTTTCTCACTGCTTGTAACATGCCGACCGCCATAAGGTGACCAAAAACAGGGCACGGCAGGGGTATTTCTAGCGGGATGATAATTATTGAAATTGAACGTACTTCTGCCAAACGAAACTGTGTACATTAAGACAAGAGCCATGAATTTCATGAGAATACGTACATAACAGGGCTCACGTCATAATGCACACAGTTCCAATTGATAGACAAAGAAGACAAACGGGCATTGTAGTTGAAGTTGAATTTCTACGGACGATTTGTTTTGGGCGGAAAATCCAGATTCAAGACTAGAAAGAGCAATGCAATCAGTCGATCACATTTTACTTGCTACCGATACATTCGAGTTCATTCGAGGGATTTATCTCAAAATCGGTTTTTTATTTATTTTTGGCAAGGGATTTATTTTTCATTTTATTTTTTTCCTTTCGAGTAAGTTTTTGGAACTTTTTGATGATTATTAGTCTTAGTGGACCTTGGGAATTCATCAAAGGTTTTTGCCTATCTTATACTTGAATTACATTTTGCAATAAGGAACCACTATATCTGGCTCATTTTAGAAACAACGTATATGCCATTGATTTCCCTATGTAGACAAGTGCTTTTATGGAAGAGCCAGAGATAGTGGTTCCTTATTGCAAAATGTAATCCACTTGATTAAAAGGAAGTGACACGTCAATTTCCTCGACCGGATTTTTTGCCCGAAAAATGTTTTTTAGGGTTTTTGTAGTTTTAGTTAAGATAGTGATACTCTTTTCTCTGTGTGCGCTGTCGTGCCAGTAGAAGAATGCCGCACGGGTCTTGAAACGTTACGAAAGAGCCTCCCAAAATTTCGCCCCTTTTTCGGTATTCGATTCGACTATCGAACCAAGGTTTAAGTGGAAGCTTATAATAACAGAAAAATCAGGAAAAAAATTTCAAGATGAGTATAGGAACCGTTTTCGAGTTTAGGGGGGGGGGGGGACAAAGGGTCAAACTCCGGCCTTATTTTTCGCTATTTTCTTGTTGAATTGATGTGTCTACGGGGTTGTTATCGTTGTTTACACACTTGTTATATACACCGGTTCCTATACTTATTTTTACACGCAAAATCGAGCTTTAATGTTGACGAGTCGATATATCGATCGGTTATATCGATTTTTTAAGATTCTTTACGGAAAATCAACGATTTTTTGCGATCGAAATTGTTCATTTGTAATTCATGGGTGACTAAATGCACCTAATATGACTGTAGTACACCGACAACTACGTATTTTTTCTTGTAGAATCGACCTTTAACGTTACCGAGTCGCTATAGCAATTGCTTATATGGAAAAAAAACCACTTTGGATATAGAGTCCAGACTCTTGAAAACGTTGACAAGAAAAAATACTCTTGATTCAATCGGATTTTTGCTTGATTCAAAACGAAATCCGCTTAAATTAAGAGGCTTGGTTCTTGATTTAAGCTAGATTCTAATTGAATCAAGAGTACTTTTTCTTGTCAATGTTTTTAAGAGTCTGGACTCTAGATACAATGTGTTTTTTTTTTCTAGCGTGCAGAATGAATAAACACGCATGTTCTTGAGGTTAGGAGTATCGGAAGCAGTCCTTACAGCTCCAGTGAAAAGCATCGAATGCATACAGGAGCTTGAATCTCAACTTCTCAAGCCGTAACAGTCGGTGCAATGGTCTTGACGATTTTGAAATCGCACTTGACAGTCTTTTATGAATATTTGAAAACGAATTTGCATAAAAATGGGTCCGAGACCGAGAGGCACGGTTAAGCCAACCTTGACGGAATACCGACAGCCTGATTCATTTATCAGCGCTCGTGTACTTGCAGTCGTATCATGCATCCGATTTCGGTTCAATATCTTGATGGTGACGAAACAATTTGATGTAATGCGCGAAAATAACGCACGTCTCTGTTCATTAATGCTGCAACTGCACTCCGAAGGCCTCTCTCGCAATTTTGTACGTACTTTCGCGGCCTTCACAACGTGCGTAAAAAAAATTGTCCCAGCTTAATGAAGTGTCTTGCTAAAGAAGAACGCCGTATGAACACTCGGGCGTTGCCGAACTTCCTCTCGAAAAAATCCTTACTTATGAGGAAACGAGAAAAAACACTAAGAAATAGCACGAACGGTATGTAAGAAGGTGGAGAAATGGTGCTGGGTTTACACCATTTTGCGGTGAAAACAAAGCCAATAAATTCCAAAAAAATTTCAATTAGAGTCAAAAAATGTGTTGCTCTCACAGTCTTGCACTGGCACTCATTAGAGGTAAAAAAAAATTGACTTTAATTGAAATTTTTTTGGAATTTCTTGGCTTTGTTTTCCCCACGGAATGGTGTGGACCCGGCATCATTTCTCCATCTTATTTGAGGAAACTTATGAATATTTTTCAAATTCTTAGGATCACGAGAATTTGCAGGCGTCTGAAATTCGATAAATTCCGTATGTAAGTGAAAACCAGAGAGTGAACTGGAGACGGGGATACCCTTGGTTCATAAATTCAATGATTTTTAGAGGAATTTGACACGATTACCTGATCTGCTGAAACACATGTGTTTGAATGGGACATACTGCCAGATAACGTCACCAGGTGGTACATTTTCTTACTTTTTAATCAAATTTCATTTTGTTTCCCATATCAGAAAAAAATCATGGAAGACACTGCAAAATCAGCTCTTTAACCACTTTCGGATGAAGCAATATAAAATTTACGTGCAAATTCACCATTTCGAGTGCGATGATTTTGTTCTGTAATGCTTAATCATTACATTATGAAAAGTAATACTTAAATTACAGAAGTTTCCCCGTATTTTTTTAACGTTATTAACCCGCGAAAATAAAATTGAGTTCTAAGCTGCGTATTTTGAGCTTCCACGCAGTCGCGCATGGCTTAAAAAGAGATGATGGCATCCGAAAATATTCTTCTGTGACTACAATCTCGATCGTTGACGAGATAAAAACTCTAAAGTAGGAGTTTAAGCCACTACACAAGTAGCGTTAAAATTGGTAAAAAAATTCAAAAACTTGAAACCACTCACTTGCATAAATCGTAAAATATTTAAAATTCGGATTTTAAATAATTTATAAAATTTGGATTCGGCGAGTTTTAATTATTTTACGATTCATGCAAGTGAGTCGTTTAAAATTTTTAAATTTTTTACCAATTTCGATCGTGTGTTTCCACTGCTGCGATTTATAGTTTGTGCAGCCGTGCATCGGAAAGTCCACGAAAATTCCTGTGAACTAATTTTAATGCACTATTTACTTTTCGAAGAGTCAACGATGAAATTCTTTGAAAAGTATCAAGGATCCATTTGATATAGCTTCTCTCCGAAAATTATCATTTTATCAAAGGAAATTTGGCAGCGCCCGATGGCTCATACGACGTTCTTCTTCAGCACAACAGACTAGCTTGTGAACTCACTGCTCATCGCAGATGATTTGGTGATTTTCTCAAGATCCATGCATCAAAGAGTTTCGTTACTTTCAGCTGTATTTGTGTTCAGCAGAGCGATATTTTTAAGTCTCCTCAAGAAGGCTACTTTATTGGATCTTGTAAACCTCGTTCTCACGTCTCACCCTTGAAGTAATACTATTACGTCGGCCATTTACACACTTCTGGACTTATTTGACCGCAGATTTATTATATTTTGACCCGCGATATTCTAAAGTTATCAGGAGAAAATCGTTTTTTTGGCAGTCTTTCGTTTTGTTGAATAAATCGTTATTGCGCCAAGAGGACGGACGATTCATCGAGGCGAAGTAAACTTTCATCGTTGATTAAGCAAAGTTAACTTTTTTCAGCGACAAGAAGGTTAACTTGTCATGATTATATTAGTCTAGTGTGGCGGAATCCTTCGATTTCATTTTAATCGCACGTTTTCTTGTCAAGACAAGACAAATTTCCTTGCCGTAGCAGGTTCAGTTGTCGCATAGTTTCAACAATAAGGCTAACTTAATTTTTTTTAAAGAACTAAATTTAGAAAATCTAACATATTTATACATGTAACTCTCATTTGAATTAATCTCTAATCAGTGATAACGGAAATAATTACCAAATTGTGCTTGTGAATGAAAGCCTTGGTAAGCATATTCAGTTTTGGCGCCCTCCTTCATAAAATCTATTCGTGCGGCAGTACAGCATGATAAACTGCTCGCGTTTGAGGTGAAGGCGCCTTCTGTTTTCTAAGTCGGAGTTCCACGAAATGAAGCCAGAAGGCATCATGCATGCACCAGTACGCCTTGATTGTTTCCGCCACTGATGTGAGAGCCCCCCTTCCCATCTGCCCTGGTAAAAATTGGCGATAGGAGCTGCGTTTCAAAATACCATTGGAATTCTCATAGCCGGCTAAAGAAGGCAATAGAAAATCATACAGCTGGCTGTAGAAAGCGAAGCAAATCATATAGCCGGGCTATACGAAGCGATAAAAAAGTATACAGCCGGGCTATAGTTCCTATCGCTGGGCTTTACACTTTATCGCTATCGGCTATAGAAGGCTATAAGAAATTGTGTAGAAATTTGTGTGCTTTGGAAATCATTCAGTTTGATAAGGAACCACCATAATATTTACAAAACACACATTATATTTTCCTTTAATACATATTTTTTTCATCAATTAAAATGAGAATAATCCTTACAGGATGCGCAAACATTTCAAAATCATGAGTTGAAAAACGCTGACCCCGCGAGATTATACATTGGAGCCTAACACAGAGCGGTGCGGCGCGGCGTGCTGCCAGCGATAAGCGCGCACTAGCGCCTACAAACCTAACAGGGATACTTCACCCATTGCGCAATGCGTGAAGTATCCCTGTTAGGTTTGTAGGCGCTAATGCGATTTTCGCGCTGGCTGCCCGTCCGCCGCGCCGCAGCGTGCCACGGCGCTTGAAGCAACTATTTCACACCAGAGGTATTGCACAGTATCATACGAAATTGGAGGCGCTCCATCATATTAGGAATGGCAGGCATCCTTCAAAATTACGGAACTTTCCGCGAAAATAAATCAAGATACTATGGCCCGAAAATAGAGCGGTAGTCTAAAAACTCACTAAGTCCTAGCATCCGTAATTAGTAACATTTAGCATACACTTTATCGCCTGGCTGTTGCTTAATCGCCATCGGCTATAAAAGGCTATAAGAAATTGTGCAGCCGGCTATAGAAGCTATTGAAAATCTAACAGCCGGCTTTAGGTCTATGGTATTTTGGAACACAGATTTTACTGTAAATTTTTACCAGGGTTAAAAGACGGTACTTAGGAAAATTTTAGAAACCTTCTACTTGTGATATTGCCGATTCCTTTTGAATTTTATAAAAAGACATCAATTATACTAATTACTATGAATTGAACTTACGACAATGCAAGTATCTCTGGCAACTTCGCAATGGTCATAAACGAGCTTGGCGTATCAAAATCATCATAAGGATAGGTCAGTTTTAAGACGTAAATGTGAAACAATATAGAGCTATCCCGTTTATTTAGGTGGAAAAGGTGATTTTTTTTTTCAGAAAATTTGAGACTTCAGGTGTGCCGTGGTCATCACCCCCCCCCCCCCCCCTCCCCATCTACCACCATGACTTTCCTTTGCGTTGTATACTGGATTTGTAGCTCTCTGTTTTCTAATTAAAATGGACTTCAAAATTGATTGAATCCTGAGTAAAATTCTGTCAAGTCTGAAAATTTGCCGTATATTTTATTTTACATTTAAACTCATTTAGTTTATGTTAAAAATTTTTTCGAGAATCCCCCATAGCAAGACCATAAAATACAATTCTCTATTGGTGACAATATTCATCAAAGAGCCAACATGTTTTTCAACGTGTATTATACGGTTGTTCTCAATTCGCCTTCAACTGCGTCCGCAGCAATTGTTGTTTCAAGTAAGTTGTGCGTGCTGATTTTAGCTTATTACATACTCGACTTTCTGAAGGCGTTTTATGTGCAGAGCACCTTGTCGGAGAACAACAAAAGTGAGACTGAATGAGTCGCACAATGCTTACTTCGTTCGTTCTCTCACCGACAGATTGCGCTACTTGCACACATAAAACGCCTTCAGAGAGTCGAGTATGTAATATGCTAAAATCAGCACGCACAACATATTCGTAACAACAATTGCTGCAGACGCAGTTGAAGGCGAATTTTTCAGTGAGAAAAAAAAGAGTATGATAGGTATTGTCTGCACGTAACGAGAGGGTATGTATTCGATCGACATGAATCGAACGAAAAATAAAAACGTGAACCAATCAACAGCGATTCAACGGACAAATAAATGAAAAAGCGGATCAAAGTAAGTAGAAAACTTGTATTTACCACGAAAATTTCAAATTGCGATACCTCGAAATTGGGATCAGCCAACATTTTGATTTTTCGCAATATTAGGTCCACAAATATCACAGATTCATCCCTTGCAAACCGGTTTTGGATACGTTTCTGACGCTTTTTTTTTGCCTCAAGACCACGGTGTTGTTGGGTTTCGAGTGTATCGCGATTGCAATAGGCGGCGAACTTCATTCGTTTCAAATTTTCCAATTGATTCAAGATTAGATAGGAGCGCTGATCATTCATGCAACCAATATTTGTAAACAACTATCAAATTTTCCATTTCTCAATTTCCTGACAAATTCTTTATCTCCCCCCCCCCCCCCTTGCATCCAGTTGGATAATTGAGGAGCTCCACTGCCGTGCTAAGGAAGAACGCCGTAAGAACATTCGAGAGTTACCAAATTTCCTTCGATAAAATGTTCATTTTTGAGGGAAGTTAGGAAATTTTCCTTTAAATTTTCAGAATCTGCAGGTAAAATTGTGAACTAAATTATCTGAAAAATTGGGAGGAAAATATTCATATATTTACCAGGAAATTCGCTTTTTATAAAAGGAAAATTGGCAACGCCTGAAGGTTCATACAGCGTTTTTCCTTAGCTTGACAGTCCAGTGCTCCACACTCTGCAGACTGAATGATAGCTCTTTCAACCATCTTCCCAGTGAGCATTAGATACTTCTGCAGAAACACAGAGTCTCACAGAGTCAGAGAGATATTTCCCCAGACAAACCAAGCAGTGGATAACAGACAAGATACTTGAAAAAATACCGTCTCAAAATGTAAATAAAAAGCTACTGATTTAATAAATTATTTCGTACAATGATAAAAATTATACACATACGATTACATATAAAACTCATATAAAATTGAGAAGCGATGTACAAGAGGATCACTACACTGATCAAGGGTTGATTTTTCTAAACAATTTTTTTTCAGGTTTTTAAAACCACATTAACTTTCCTGATAGTAAACACACAGCAGAGTGTTCGCGTTTGGTTGGACGTTTACAAAGAATTAAAAAGCCAATAATGAGAGAGTTGACCATTAAGTCAGCAACAGTAGGTAATCTCAGAGCAGAAGCTTAATAACCTACATATTCAAATTCCGGTAGAAATTTTTAAAAATGCCCTAAAAAGCTCAAGGATCTGAGATTTGAACAGATTTTGCGGAAATTAAACCTCTTCTTGGGCTCTTTGTTCAAAGTTTTCCCAAAATCTCTACAAAGATTGCACCACGGATTTTTTGTTAACAAAAATTCAATTCCTTGGCCACAGAGGTCGCAGGAAGATACATAATAATTACCGGTTTAAATCATTTTCATTACTACACTGCACTGGAGGTTAACTATATCTTATCACATAACAATTAAGAAATAAATGAGAATAAAAAAATAAAAAAAAATGAAAAATGGAAGACGGAGAACCTCGAACAATTTTTCGAGACTAAAATACTCCGAAAATAACTGACCGATGGGTGAGAATTAACAAACATGCATCTTCGTGAACTGCATGATCGCTTATTCCCATCAAGACAGAACAATTAAGTGGGAAAATCAATATCCTTGCACTAAATAAAGTAATCAAGCATTTTGCAAATACGGTGCAATGATAAATAATTTGCGTGTCTTGTATATTCACTAAGTATGGCAAATCAACTAATTGGCTTTGTACACATAATAGACATATTAGAAATTGGTGTCGTAACATAATTGAGAAGAACGAACCCAGAAGGATTGTCTTCAGATGACTGAGAGATCATAACACCAACCTTTGGTATAAGCAGCATTGCCAGGCGTAGAAGAATTCTCAAGCTGCGGGTGATGAGGCCGTTAGCTAAGTTAGACAAACAATCGTACCAAAAATGTTTGGAATCAAAATATCTTGCGTAGTCATTATTTAACAAGACCCAGGTTGGAGTGCTCATTTCTTCGTACAAACCTGACAGCACAAATGCAACTTTAGATTCAATATGATAAAATTTAAGTTTCACACAGTTTTTACCCACGGAGAGCTACTCTTCAGTAGGTACAAAACGCGTTTTGGATACCAAATGCCTGCATAAATAATAGAAGAAATTGAACGTAAGAAAAAAGGGGGATAAGAGGTACTGTGTTCACACTCTGGAACTAAAATTTCCTTATCACAATCTCTCACATAACAGTGAGCCTTTTACAAATGGAATGAAATAATCCTTGAGACGAAGATAAATCACAAGTTCCTTTCAGTGGGGGAATTCAGAGGTTATGCACAGTTTGTGACTGCAGGGTCTCCGGTCTATAGTAGTGTGCGTGCGCTGCAAGGGAGGGGTGAATCGGTGGTGGGAAGCAGCGGACTTGTTCGACTGAGGCACTGTCGTTTTCGCTTGATTTCAGGTATTTGTTTAATGTTGCGAATATCTGAGAGTTCAGCACCTGGAACCTACGGATTCGGTCTACCATCCGTTTGAGGTTCTGAAACAAGAAATTAACAACATTCAAAAAACCTAACTCAGGAAACAGATGGATGCTTTAGATAATTAATAATTTTAAATGTATTTACTCCGGATCAATTTATCTTTTTTAGACAAGATCTGTCTTTTATTTTGGCAAATCCTGATTCTTGAATTGTTTTCACTACACGTAGTTGTGTATTGGAATACCTACTGAGGCCATGAATCTCAGCAGAGGAGTCATAATGGGACAATGGGTCACTCATAAATCTACTTGCAACAGGACAGATATTTTCAGATGCTATCTTAGCTTTCTGGGTAATATCCATTAAACTAGAAGCTCACATTACGCAACTTTAAACTCGATTTTTGTAGGTTGTTATCGTTAGAAAAATCTTGGAAAATTCCTGTGAACTAAACCGGGTGTCTACAGCCTTGTCGGGAAAAATTTTCCTGACTTTTCAAGGTTTCTCATGACCAAAATAATCACAATTTTCTGCTTTTCATGTCGATTATTTTGACACATGGAACTAAAAATGAACTTTTTTTGGATTGGTTAATTACACTACAAATGATAAAAACATAACTCCGAGCATTGAGCCCTGAACCTGACTGATGAGATTTTTTTTAATCGTGTCAACAACAGTGATGTTTTTTCAGTTTCCAAAATTCAAGATTTTTCAAATTTCCAATTTCTGCCATGTAATTCCTTGAATTTTCCCCGATTTCTCTGACTTGATGAAATTTTCTGAGGATTCCTGGTAAAGTATAATTTAATGGACTTACAATGCCTTTGACATTTTCATCTTTCCCGTCAACCCTCTGAACTCTTAAAATATGATAACAGAAGTCGAGGGCTTCGAATCTGCGTTGCTGTCCTAGAAGAACGATCATTGTGCAGCCGGCCCAGTGGAGACCTTCACCAAAAAGTTCCCTGAAAGACGACACGAGAATAATAAGTAAAAAGAAAGTCAACCATCAAGAGATTTAAGCACATTAATCTTCGTACAAATATTATCTACTTGAATTAAACATTCTTCGAAAAGGGGTCTCGTCCTGCAAGAGCGATGGGTGAAGTAGAACACTGATTTTTGGAGGGAGGTCCTAGAAGACTTTCTTGCATCTACTTGCACTAAATTATTTGGAGTTATTATTGCAGGAACATGCTGAGGCATACAACTTGATGAGATTAAGAAAGAATGAAAAAAATCTGAACACATCCACACTTGGACACATTTAAACAGTGCAACACAGCAGCAACGCCTCTCTCATCTAAGTTTTGAAAGGAATCGAACCGTTCAAAATTTTCTATGAATTTTTTACACATCAATAAACAGATGTGGTAGCTTACCCTCGATCACAACTCGCCACTTAGTAGCGGGCCATTGTGGAAAATTCGTAATTTGAAGTAAGCCCATTACTAAGTGGCGCGTGGTGATCGAGGGTAAGCTACCACATCTGTTTACCATTGTACCTCGATAAAAATGAAAACTATCACGTTCTTACACATCATAATCTGTACTGCACTATAATTTGAAGAAAAAAGAATGTTATACTTTTCTTTAAAAAGAATGAAAAGGGCTCAAGTTAAACGGAGACGAAGTAAGTAACATTTTGGAAAAAAAAGTTGGAAGTAGTTTTGAATTTAACGGGCCATCTTCCTTTCATAACTTCAAAACCAAGGGAGAGAATAAACTAAGAACAAATACTTACTCTACAGTAAATTCTGTCTCTCCAACAGGAATGGAATAAACAAATTGCAGAGCAGACCACAGCCTATGGAATTCAGTGCACTCATCAATATTCATGACTCCGTTGGTGGGCGGAACTCCCACCCAGATGGGATCATCAAGGAACCCACGAAGGCGTGACAAGACGATTTCAAATATCGACAAACCGCAGCACAATCTCTCGCGCGTCAAAAGGTCTCCTTCTTTGGCAATCATAGTTTGCTTGAAGAAATATAAAAAGAAGAAAGTAATGTTAGAAACTAAAAGACAAAAAAAAAACAGCACAAACAAAAGAAAGAAAAAAAGGTCTACAAGACAGTATGTTGGAATTTTTTAGCCAACGAGCGTAAAAATTCAGCACAAAGCTGAAAATCTCAATACAGAGGGAAAAAGCTCATACACAAGCACAATTTATACTTAAAGAGTTACGCTGTTTGGTGCAACACTAGTAACAACCATTTAGGAAGGCAACTCCAGATGCATTTCAGCCTTGTTGGGCCAATCCTTAGTACAGCGCAGCCTCCTGAATTTCCTGCTATCAAGCTCGGAGAGGTCATGAAAACCAGACCGAGACTTGGGCAAGCGGTCGCTGGCACAAGTAAACTTGCGCCATCTAGTGAGCGATTATCCAAACAATAAGATTGTAAAAGAAGGTCTCTTGACATTATACAGAGCCACGCTTTTAAAGAGCAATCTGATGAAACTGAATTGCTCCTATAATATTAATGATCTCATTCAATAAATAGAATTGGACGTATTTCTATCAAACAGAACTATGTGCATTAAGACATGAGCCCTGAGACCCATAAGAATACACCCATAACAAGGCTCACATCATAATGCACATAGTTCCGTTTGATAGAAATACATCCAATCTATAATACAACGTTGTTTGGACGGATTAAAACTGGAATCAGCCTTAATGCATTTGATGTTGTCCAATTTTCTCACAGAACAATGAGAGTCATTCCATCCTACCTCATCGTACTTTCATTGTATCTAAAAGTAAGGTGAAGCATATTTTTTTCCTTTTGATAGATTGCCAACTTATAAATTACTCACCTTGGCGGATCCAAGTTTTTCTACATGTGCGACAATATGAAGAGAATCAAATTTGGCTTCTAGCTTCCGCAACTTAACTTCTGGTTTCTCACCCTCTGGAAAATAAAGCAAATGATTAGAAAATAGTCTTTAAAAAAATCAGAAATCACTAATTCAAACAGAGAAGCTAAATACTATAATGGACCTCTCCAAAGGCTATGGAATGAAGTACTGTGCGGCATGTTTACTCTATTAAATTTGCGAGGAAAACAAATGAGAAGATGAGGCGTCCAGAAATGTGGATTAAAGGTCCACAACAGGATTAAAGTGTATACAATTAACATTGGTTAAATGGCAAAATTACGAATGATCTGTCATTTTTATAATCTGACTTTCATTTTGTTTAGTTAAAAATATTTGTTCATGTCTCATTAAGGATTTGATTTCCAAACTTCTAATTGTGTGAATTGTACTTTGCAAAAGATTTTAAAGGGACAACGTTCCGCATTTTTTCCGAGTAATAACCTTGTTCATGTTTGGTATCATTTATAAAAATCCTTTCCATGAAAAATTTTAAAGACACTGTCTCATGAAATTGAGAAAATACACTTCTTGGCTGGAAGAAAAAAATTTCAAGATTCCGCAGAAAAATCCATTGGCTTTTTAGAGTTGGATAAAATTCTCTAACTTTTCAAGACCCAGAAATTTCAATTTTTTGGAGGAGATCCCGGACTGAAAGTCTCATTTCGAATAATTTTCAAACATTTCAAGCTTTGAATTGAGAGAGTCTTTACCTTTACAGAACGGCCTTGGCAAAATATTCTGGAATGCAGCAGCATGGACTAAGTCGCACGTTTCTTCCTGGGAAAGTGCTTGCTCCATGAGTAGACAAAATAGGATCGTGTTGCCAAACTCACGGAAGTTGTGAAACAGTTCCGTCCTGGCATCTGGATACTGAACGATATCGTTTAATTGAGCGTGATAATAACCGAGGACCCCTGGAAAAAAGAAGAGAAATCATCAATTAATTTTCACTCACCATGACATGCCCATGACTTACTGACCACAGCTCATGATCGCTTTTTAGAACCAAAATCAAGGACTTTTCCAGGAATTTTAATGAGTAAAATCAAGGAGTGTTAAGGATTTTTCAAGGATGTACAAACATAATTTTAAAAGCTTCAAAGAATACTTTAAATCAAGAAGATTACTTGTCTCTTGCTCACTGCTACATATTCATAAAAAAGTAAATAAGTGACACTTGGATGGCACTATTCAACATTTCAGAGATTGCCATGTAACAATTAAACAAAAAGAAACTGATCTTCCAAACAATTGTAAACAAAGAACAAAAAAATTATTCTTTCGATTCGCTGCCTGGTGAACTATTGTATTTAGTTTAGGAATTTACTTTCCAAACTTGCAGATGCATCCATCATTTTGTAAGAAAAATTTTTAGGAGAAAAAACACGACTTAAGTGCTTCAAATCATATCTCTTCCTGCCGAGCAAAGCAAAAACATTATATCTTATTCCATATTTTGCACTCTTCTTCCTTCTACTATGTTCAATTCGGAGGAAAATCTGATCCTCAGTATGTGTCATTTCTTCAATTCGTAATTTCAATGATAAGCCAAAGCTGTTCTGAAAATCTGAGTTTTATGTGTCCAAGATTTGTTTGGAGACCCGCACAAGATAAATGATCAATAAAATTTTAAACTCACTTGCTTGTAAAACGTGCAAGTGACGTCATATCGTCGTATCGCAAACTTATACGTGTAAGTGGGTTTAAAAAAAATTTGTATTGAATATCGACGGTGAAACTACCAAACCACGTATCTCGGTTTGCGACGTCGCAGACTTCCCGTCATACTTTATTTTTTAAATGAAAAACTACTTAACATCCAGTCTTGAAAATTTCTGTGATTTTTCCTCTTTGTGCGGAGAAAATTCCGTTAAATTTCAAGGAGTGATATTGATTTGGTCTACTTCAAAAAAATAAAATGTGAGCGTAGATTTTTAAACACCGCAAACGAGATACGTGGTTTGGTAGTTTCACCGTCGATATGTGTCTGTTAGCCTTCGTTTAATGATACATTTTCTTGGAAAAAAAGTGAAAATCTAGAATTGAGCAACAGCGTGTTTTCTTTCCATGGTAGATTTTCTGGCTCACCCTCTACTTTTGTCACCATAGGAGTAAAAACAAACTTTAAAAAAAAAAAAAAAAAAGTAACGGCAGATTAGAAAAGAAAGAAGGTAACTTGAACAAACCTGGAGATCCATAATCGTATCGTGGAAGCTTGCATGTTTTAGGCATTGCTTCCATCAGGGTCTTAGTGAACTGAAGGAGGTTTCCTTGGATGAGTAATTTGACGATTTTGAGGAGCTCTTCCATTACTACTGCGATGCCTTGATAACCTAATAATCTGCACATATTGCGCATGTGGCAAGGACCGACAAAACCTACAACAGAAGCGAATATGAGTTGGAGTGCAAGGATGAAAATGACATGAAAATATAAATTAAAACTCACAAACAGGCAATTAAAGTAAAAAGATAAAGACATTTTGGTCTTAATTTAATGCATTTATAGTAAAATGCTACATTGTGTTTTATTCGCTTTTATTCTTGGATTCTTCAAGCCTAACTATGTCGTTTTTTTCAGTTTTAGAAAAAAAAAATCAGATCTGCAGGAAAAAAATCTCCATGCCAACAGAGGTCAAGTTAGGGACTTTTCCGCTGGCAAATTTGTCTTAATATTTTACAAATGCATGGAGGAAGATAATGTGGATATTTCAGCGCAAGTTAGACCCTCAAAATCTAGAAAATTGAAGGAGGCATTAATCCTGTATTGCCAAAGCAATAATTGTTACATTCCAGAAAAACATCCTTTAAGTGTTTGCAATAAGTTAAGGAAAATATTCTCCCGGAAGACAAGGTCCCATTTCACAGATCTTATCGCATTTATTGTTAATTTTGTTTTTAATAAAAATCCCAGCAGGATTGCCACAGAATTAAGAAAATTAAATTCCCTGATATTTCCCTGACACATTTGGTAAAGTTCCCCGACTATTAAGGATACGCGAGATGGATGTAAAGCTGTAACTCGAAATAGTTTTCATGCAAAATTTGTTGTTCGATACCTCAAATCCATTGTAGAGAGCAAATAAAGGTGGTTCAACAATGTTTCCTTGACACTTCTGTCCTTTTCCCAGACATTCCCAGGTTTTCCCTAGCTTTGGCACATTGGCAGAAAACCATAAGCTTTTCCAAAGCAAAGTAAATGAAACATGGCTGCACAAAGTTTCCACAAATTCAGCAACTTACATACCAGAAAACGTATGTAAAATTTTTTAGCACTAAAGAATATCGATTAAGCTCTTATTACACTGTCATTGCTAACCCAAAATTGAAGGATTGTAAAAAGTGGTTCTTCCGCCCAAGTATTTTTCTTTTTATTGCAAAAAGAACTGGTCTGGGGCCAAATGGGGCCTTTGCAGGCACCTATACACGAAGGCCAAAATTAATTAGTGATGGTTATTTGGAAAAAGGTGACTGTCTCCTTACCTGTATACTGACTATAAATTGTAGTGTACGCAAGATTCAATTGTTTGCTCCCCCAGAGATAAGCGTGGCCCATTTGTGGAGGCTTGTCTCTATGCACAGGGTTCGTAAACGTGATTCCACGGCATTTCACAAACCTGTAGACATTTCAATTTTAAGTGAATGAAATAAAATAAAAGCACAAAACAAGCCACTATTCTGAACTGGAATGAGAAGGCTAAGGAGGATAAGTTTCTAATTTTAGACAGTATGCGGAGCAATTGAACATGATTTGAAATCAAAAAGCGCTCCTCAATATTTCTCAAGAGGAGGGGCATCCCTGTATTATGTGCTGTATTATTTGCTGATTTTTGGAGCCTTCACTCCCTTTCAACACTTTAACCCTCTTTGACAGACCCGCCTAACACACCGCAATTATGAAATTTTTCAGTGCTGACCTGATGCAAACATTTTAAAAAATTGTGAAAAATTAACAGAGAAGATAGGGCTGGGTTGCTAGAAAATACAGCAAAGTTAAGTATTCTGATATATGAACATTCAAGAGTTGCCAAATTTCCTTGGTTGAAACATGAATTTTTGAGAAAAATGCATATCGTTTCTTGAAATTTATAAGATACCCAGTTTGGATTAAATTGCAAACAAAATTGTCCGAAAAAATTAAAAGAAGATGATCACAAGTATCCCAGTAAATTTTTTACTTATTGATAGATTTATGGCAGCATCTGATGCAGTTAATAGCATAACAGCAGCATAAAAATTTTCTCTTATATTTTTCTTTTCTTTCTTTCTTTTTTTTTCTTTTTCTTTAAAGCACTGACTGATCAAAATCCCTAGGTCTAAAATATATTAGAGCTAAAAGGCAAAATTTCTGATTTTTGTCAAACGAGCATATAATAACATTAGAAGCTAATGACATTTTTTAGCTGAAGAAATGAAATTCCATGTTCAGCAGGAATTCCCTGCCTTTTCTGGGTTTTCAGAGACTTTTTGTCTCGACTTGTCACCCTCTAGATCAGAGGCTTACTTACGGAAAACTTAACACATACCTGTTAGTTGCAGCATTGTAGCAATAATTTGGTAGAAAATCGTAATTAAGCTCCCAAAAAACGTGTAAGGTAATCCTGCCATAGGGAGCTAAAACGTTGTGATTAGCCTCTCGGAACATGGCATCGTATTCATCAAGCGTCAAATGCTTGCTCAAAAGTTTATGACACAGTCTGTTCACTTGTAGCAAACCATCCAATTCCTGCAATAAGCAAATGTAGTAAAATTACAAGATGTGGTAAATATTGAAAAAAAAAAATACTTCTAGCGATTAGAAATTAGTACTTTACAGGACTGTTCCTTCATCAAAAATTTAATGTGGAATAAAATGAACACACTATTTTCAAACTCAACTCGGATATGAAAAATTCGAGAGCACATTTACAACCACGGTTAACTAAAAATCAAAGTCAGATAAGGTCAATTCAAAATTAGGGCTGAATTTTCGAACTGGTGAATGATTAAAACTTGATAGCGACTCAAATCGAAGGATAACTGTCTAATTTTGCTACAAATTTTGTAAACATCAGCAGCCAGGACTTAACTTACGAGATTTAATATTCTATCCTGGGATCTGGGAGGAAAATTGCTCAAAACTTAACACCAATTAACTTAGAATGTCACATTTTGGTTAATGCATTATTCAGAACTAACATTCCTGTCTTTTTTTCATGTTTCAGGTACGTGACGTCAATTTTTGGGAATGGAAATCAATTTACTCTTGACGTGCATGTAAGATAAACAATTTTATTATTGCTTCATCAAATGAACGTTTTTATGTGGAGGTAGAGTATGCCTTGTCCACACGGGCTTGATTCTCGAAACTTTGGGCGAACTTGCTCCAGGAACTCCCAGGAACATTTAAACTCTACAGCTATAACTTGTTCCTGGAAACACTGATTTGTGGAAGTAATTTGCCCTTTTGCTTGTGTGGATAGGGCCGTACTTTAGTAAGCAGAGTATACTGCCAAGTTAGGGAAAACCGCTGCATGAACCTTTGAATGTTGCCAAATTCCCAGGCAGTAAACATTTATTTTTTTTAGGAAAGTTATGGATATTTTTCTCCCTCGGGGGCAGAAAGAGTGCTGAAAGCTGGAAGTTGTTAAAAGGCCTGAGAAGGGATATGAAGCGTGACATTTTATCTCCAATGTCGATCCGCCAGTTAGAGGACCATTTTAGTCAATTATTGACGAAATGGCGACCAGAGTTTCAGAAGGCACGCAGATAAACACCAATGAGGCCTCCACTTTGTCAGTCCAGCTCTCTGATGTGGTTAAAGCCGTCAGGGAGTTGAAGAGGCGAAAGCTTATGGACCCAGAGATATTCCCTCAGAATTAATTAAATGTGGGTCCAACAGACTATTCCATTGCTTAAGGGACTTAATGGATAAATGTGCCAGGGGTGATGAAGTCCCAAAGGAGTGGAAAGAATATTGGATTACAGCTACCCACATATAAGGAGAATAGGATGATCTCAAAAATTATTGTGGATTGTCGGTGACCGGAACGACCAGATGGCAAGATATTTAAAGCTAAAATTGAAGAGGAATGCATGCATCACGAGGCTGAAGTGCAAGCGGGTTTCAGAGCTAGTAGATCAACCATCAACCATTTATTTTGTATCACCCAAGTTATTGAGAAGAAGATAGCGATTGGTCAAGAATTGCACTTGATAGTGCCTATAGTAAAATTCTGGATTGGGTAAAAAACCTAACTCAAGGTTTTAGGAAAAATACCAAATCAAATCTCTGAAATCAATTGTTTCTCAAGGATTGCAATATCTTCCAAGAATTGTTGAACTTCGGTGCCTTCTGCATGTATTGATTCAATTAACAGACTGATATAAACACGAATGAATTCATTCCGATTCGAGATTGGAAAATTATGTTCTTGCCACCTGTCTTGGACACATTTCCCAATTCTTTGATTGAAAGTGTCGAATTTTTGTCGAAAAGGGCAGATAGTACATCAAGTAAATTAATACACATCGACAGCTGTTGATTAAGGCTTTCCCCCTCATTTCACAGAAAATAAAAACTTTGAAAACTTACAGCAACACCTGTTATGTCTCCCCCTTCAAATTTACAAATGGCAAGCTCAAGAGATTTCTGCATGTCAGCGTTGATGCGTTGTGTAATTAGTTTGTTGAGGTCGATTGATCTACCCAACAATTGCACATGTCGCTGCTTCAACAGTGTTTCATACCGGTTTGCGCGCGGATATGCCAGCAAATAAGTTCCCATGGCCACACACTCAACACGAAAACGTTTATCTAAGAAAATACTGAAAGAGAGATAGACACATTCAACATTAGAAGAAAGATCCAAGAATATTGTTTACATACAATTCTTATGTTTTACAAAACAAACACACCTTCTAATTTTTTTCTTCTCATTAGAGATTAGAATTTTTCAGGCACTCTGATTTAAAAAAAAAAAGAAACAAATAAAACATTTGTGACTTAATACGTACAACAGTCAAAATTATTTTTCAAAAATACCACTCGAGTGATGATACATTGTGATTTAATAGCTAATTATCATGTTAAAAAATCAGTGAATAAGAAATAAAAAAATTACTGAAAAGACAGAGAAAATTAATTTCATTTTGTAATTAAAACTCGCTGGTTTAAGCAGGTTTGAATTTTACAGGTAGAAGAATATTGAACTTAAAAAAGTTCTCAACAACAAATTAATTATGTATATGTTGTCAATACATAGCCAATGAATCACCGAACGTCACAGAAGGTTACTTTTACAGGAGGCTTCACCAAAAAAATGCATTCTATAAAGAGGAAAAAAAGAAAGAAAATGCGAAAGTAGGGAAATAAAATAAAAATTAACAGGTTAATAAACAAATAATACCTAGCTGCGAGTTGCTTATAATGAGCAAATATCTGCTCACTAAGTTTGTAAACGAACTGATCGAAGCACAGATTGACTTCTGCCTCAACTTCATCATATAAAAATTGTTTGCGGAAGACAGTCAGAGCATAGTGAGCACTGTCATTGTAGAGATCTAACGGGTATAAGACAAACCTGAAAAGAAGAGATACAGAAATTAATTCATGAAGCAATGAATTATAATTTTGAATTGACCTTAATTCCAAAGAAGTTCTTGCAAACATAAAAAACAGGGTTCTTTAACTGAAGCCCTAGCAGATTTAACTTTAAATTTAAGTTATCACAAACACTTTTTTTTACATTTTATGAAGTATTTTGTTACAAATTTTATAGATAGAACAATCACATCAGTGGTTTCAGAAGAGTGGATGAATATGAAAAGAAATCAACTACAGAAAGAAGCGTTTTCTACTTACTCCATCATTGAAGGCTCTTTTGTACGTAGAATCTGATCGGTCAAAATCCACGGCATTGACATTTCAATTGGAAACTGTGAAGAAAGAAAGTAATAAGTTATTTTTCAGATTTTGAGAAGAATCACTCAAATGGTGCATGGATAGAAATTGTGTTGTACGTCAAAGGAAACCAGTATTGGATCACGCTCCGGATAAAAATGTCCTTCATTCATTCTGCGTGGAGTCTGATTTCAAGACTTGAGCCCAATTTTGCTTACTCCATAAAAACATCAACCATATATTCAAAATTTAAACAATGAAAAAATTGAAATTCTTCATCATTCAAATGACAAAGCCAGCACAGATGTTTTCGGGATAGATAAAACACTTGCTGAGGCTTAAGACCAGCATTTTTATCTGGGACGAGCTTTAACTTCCCTTTAGATCGATTTCAGTTGTTGCTAAAACTGCATTGAGTAACGATAAAGCCCGAAGAAAAAAGAACATTTGATGACAAAGGTGCATTTCATATTGCTCAAAATGAAAAAAAAGTTACGTTGTAAAGAACCTTCCTTAGAGTTCTTGAATGAAAACCTATTATCATGACTACTTTTACGGAAAGTTTTTCAGCATTCAGCAATCAATTATCACATGAAACTCGTCTAAAAATTTTGGATGCACAGTAGTCCAGAAAATTTAAATTCATTTTACGTTAAAGCATATGGTACCGATGATTTAACAGACAAATAAAAACTCATTTCACAAGAGTCTTTCAAAATTTTCTGGGATTTAATGTAGGTTCAGCACTAATTCCTGTTTCCAGGAATTCTGGACAGCATGATGCAAAAAAATAGAAATGCGCAAGAATAATATTCACCTGTATGCGTTTTTCCATTGTGATGAGATCGCTGCACTCTTCATTGTGTTGATGTCGCACTGTGCATTTCTGAAATACGAAGACAAAATGTAAATACATCAAAAAGAAGTTGAGATTGAAATTTGTCGAAGCCGTGCAAAAACTGAGTTTCTATCCTGGCTATTTCTGAACATAATTAGGTTGTTACTTAAATGACGCTCTTTTGGTTTAAATAAAAAAAATCATGCAACAGGTATTTGCGAGCAGATGACCGAAAGATGAATAGAAAGTTACTTAGATTAATTTTATGGCTCATTTTAAATGATGATGTAAGTTTTCTATATTTACCTGAATACGTCGCCCCATGGTCATTTCAAGGTAAAATTCACGATACCAAAGCTGAGATAAATCACAGCATTGTTGTAAGGACTCTGAAATAAAGCAAAAAGTAGTTCTGTAGAGAAAAATTGCATTAAAGCTGGTATCGTACATCAACTCACTTTATAGGATCCGTTGTGCACTAAAAAGAGGTTAGGATTAAAACGAAGAAGACTTCAAGTTGGTCAGTTGGTTATACAATCATTCAGTATGTTCCCTAGAAAACTGCTCATCTCAGAAAAAATTGAAGTTTCTGTCGAATGCAGGAAAGTAATTTTGAAGATTACTTGCGTCTTTTTTTTACTTCATAATTTTATTTTGAAAAGATAAGACACAAATTTCGAATATTTGGAAAATGACCAACTGTAAGGTTTACAAAAATTCATTTAGCACATTGAAAGAAAATTTTCAAATTTTTGGCGATTAAACTCTTTTCAGGAACTGCATGACGTTCATCAGAAACATTTTTCATTTGTGAAAATTTTCTGCTGAATTCCGTTGGCACCGTTTTCTGGATTTTTTTCTTTCAATTTGGAGTTTGGCATGCTCATGGTGGCCTGAATAAGCTTCAAAAAAGGTGCTCTCACCACTAAAACTAAGAAGATAATTCCAATTGTACGATGTTTTGTGGAATTGGTCTATTTGCATCAGATACTGGCCATCGATATCTTTCCTCAAAGTTCTTTTCCCTCCTGATTTATCTGCTATCAAGGACTCCAACATCGTGCGCACCATGTAAAGCTGGGTTGAGGAAGGGCCTGAGAGAAAGAACACAATTTTTAACAATTCCATAAAATGGAAACAAAAATATCAGTTCAATAATTAACTGGGAATTTTTCTGAAGCTCTTCAACTGCTCTGAGTAAAAAGTTGTTACAGTTTACAAAAGAAAACAGGGAGTTTAATGCTCACTATTAAAAATCACGCACTGATTATTACTGAAGTACTGTAAAAAAAAAAAAATTTTGGTTGTTTCATTAAAATTTCTCCATTCCCTGCGACTTTTTGTGTGTTTCGACTTGAAGCTATTTCCATTTTCGGTGCAACATGGTTAGAAGTCACACACCACTGGACCGTCATCACCGGTTGGAAGCATACAACCCCATCAACACAGAATTTTTCAAGATTCTAGACTTTAACAGATGTGTAACAAATAATTTTAAGAGATTTCTGCCTTTAGAGGATGGCTATTGAAATATTCTAGTTATATTTCATATTGTTAATTATGTAACGGCAAAAATTTAATAAATTTCAGATTTTGTTCATCTTATTTAAGTGGTACATAATTGAGTTACATACCAACGTTCCTTCGAGGAACTTTGATACCAAAGCCAGAATCAGGATCTTTCTTTCCTTTCAGCGCAGGATCTGCTGATGGCTCAACCCCTCGCTGCCAATCAGCACATGTTTCTCGAACAGAAACCAAAATACTGCAATGTAAAAATCAAAAGAAAATTAAGCAAGGTCAACCTCATAATAAGGCCAGATCATAGACTCAAAAACTAAAATTCTGTCTACATGCATTAAAATTAAATCGCAAGAATTTTCTTCAGGGAAGAGCGAAGGTAATTGTTTTCTTATGAATGATTCATTCTAAAATGTAACCTTTCATTTGTGATTTAAAAAAATCAAATCGTTCAGCTTAACACGGCCACAATTCAACCGAGAAAATGAATGCAAAAAGTAAACAAAAAGCTGACAAGAGCTAAGAGCTTTCAATTATTTGAAGATTTTTTTGGTGCATGTAACAAAATCTATTACATACAGACTGATCACTAAGATCTTAATTTGTTTTTGGCGCCACGCCTCTTTGAATTGAAAATAATTAGATGTTATGGCCTGCAGAAAGAATTTCAAAGTTCTGTTACAGAATACCTTGCCATTTCCACGTTTCACCAGACTTTTCGAGAACTTGTCATCCTGAAAAAATGCTTCAAAGAAAGGAATTGAAGAAATTTAAAGGAAAGAAAGGAATAGATAATGTACCTTCTGATTAGGTCTCGTTTGTTCTTTATAGCTTTTCTGAGAGGCTCTCTGAGAATTACTTGCACAAAGTCCTGGAGTTCGGCATAAATATTGCGTCTGATGGCTTCTGTAAAAAAGGTTTCCATACGAGACATTAAAACTTGCAAGCCTTTGATCATCGCAATCACCTCAATTAGCGCAAATTTTTCCTCTTCTGTGTAGTTGTAGCGTGTTGCCTGGACAAAGGAAAGTAAAGATTAGAAACAACGAAGAGAAATTCACAAAAATTTGAGGAAATGTTTAAACAAAACTAGAATCTAAAGTGCTGTCTGCATTTCAAAATACATTACACTAAAGAGACAACAGGACGAATCGAGAATTTTGAAAAATACACATTATCTGCAGTGCCACCGAATGTGGAAATTCTCTTGCATCCTAGTATCTTCTAAAATGTTTTTTGACTTTTCCTTGAAATGCTGAGCTCCTTGACTCTGTTCAAATTTCAAAAAGCTTTCATTTAATTTATTCAGTTAGCGAGTAAGTTAAATGAAAAACTCAAAAACAATGCTATGACCAAGAGAGGACTTTCCAAGAATGGTGCCACACTTACTCTTTCATATTCTTCAGCTTCTTGTGGGCATTCTTTATTTTGATGATGATCCGTTGGATGTAACAACTTCCATGAGTAAAGCTCTGTGACGACGCTACTCCATTCCGACAGCAATTGTAAACCACGCAAGGCTAAATCTGCTGTTTCCTTGTTTTCCTGATCTGATCTCATTTCTTTGAATGTAGTGTTAACCTGAAAATTATCAAAAGAAGAAAAAATGGATCAGTTATTTTTAGATGAAAACTTGCAAAGAACGAAAAAAGATAGAATGCTTGATATACTGGATTTCAATGGAAATTCATTCCCCTTTGAGAATGCTCTACATTACAAACTTATTACAATACTTCTCGCTTTATTTGCAGGATACTGTTCATTCACACTTCTCATTTCTGAAACACAGGTATAAAAATATGATAAAAAATGTAGGAGGAATTTGAAAAAGAGAAAGAGGAGGTACCTCGTTACTGTAGATAGCAAGCTCACTGATGTACTTGACATGATCTTCTCGTATTTGCGGCAAGTGCACCATCAAATCAGCTTGGGGACTGATCGTAACAGAGCTCGATAAAGGCCATTTCCCAGGGTCAAAATGCTTTGAGCGCTTGATATAGTTGAATGGCGCTATTTGCATGTCACCGAAGAGAGGGACAACCTCTAGATTCTGAAAAAGGAAAAAGAGAAAACATCAGACACAGAAAGTTGATTTAGACGGTGATTTAAAAAAAATAAGATTAGAATGTTAAAGATTCATAAAAAATATTCACGATGAATGAAGTTCGTGAAGGAGACAAAAACCAAAATGTGAGTAGGTAGTAAAAGTTTGATTTTTCAGATATTACAGTTTACTTGTTTTTTTCCTCCTGCACCCCTGCCATTTCCCTGTGAGAAAATTGTTAAATCCTTACAATTTGATAGATTTTAATCCATCAGATTTTTGTGCAGTTCTGTGGCAGGTTGTCACCTAGAATTATCGAATTTTTAGTTTCATTTTCTTCATTTCATTTTTACAATCATCACAAGATTCGTCCTTATGTAATTATTACAAAAAACAAAAATAGAAATTTTAGAAAAAACTAGATAATAGGACTAAAGATCCAAAATTAATTCATGCCATACAGGGTTCAACTATCATACCGAAAGAACTGGAAGTAATACGAAAAACACTGGAGCTAAAAACAATTTGGAATTATTGACTGCTTTATCAAAAAGTGTACCAAGCCTAGTGTAGAAAATTAGACTGTGATGAAATTAGACAAAATGGTACCTTGAAAATTCTGTCAATTTTACTGAGATTTAGTTTCTTCTTTTGGTCGAGTTTGTTGATATTGCAGAGCTCATTGTCCATCAAAAACAAACCAAAGCCCATAACCTGGAAACCAAGACAAAACGATGTTTTTCCAGAAAGTATTTTCTTGTAATTTTGACCGAATTTGAGAGAAGGGACCTTCTTTTCCCTGAGAAAATATTCCTTAACTTTTTGCAAATGCAAGGAGGAAGGAAATCTGGACATTTTGACACAAGTTTGACCCTAAAATCTTAAGAATTGAAGGAGATATTAGCCCTGAAGTTCCATAGAAAGTTCTGGGGCTGTAGAAAAACGTGGTTTGGACGTTCGAAAAAAGTTAAGGGAAAATTTTCTCCCAGAGGACAAGGTCTCTTTCCACAGATCTGATCACAAATGAGGACTTGGATGATTCTGACTCAAACTTATTTTTATCAAAGATGGAATATTGTGAAACCTGAGAAAAGAATACTGACTTCGAACAGTCTTGCTATGAAGTCAAGAACAGCGCTGAAGAAGGACTGACAATTACATAGGCTGTCCCAAAACAACTGGCACTAAGGCTGTCATTCGGGAACTACAATAGATATCGACATGCGGTTTGCGGGAGATGATAGCTCATACTCTTAGCTCTTAAACGAGCCTAAGTTGAGCTAGTTTGGTTAAAAACTCTAACGAGTTACATCAATTTTCCCGAGACGTGTAAGAAATACCCCTACGGAATTTTTCGGTAATTTTTCATTCCGTTAACTTTGCCTCCGCAAGTCCGCAAGCTGTGCAATTGGTTCAGACGTTATGAATCAAGTTCCCACTTGTCTGGATGCAAGTTTGAACTAGTCAGCAAGTGTTTCCATCACAGCCGAAAAGTTTTTTTCTGTTTGCAAAGTCAGTTAAGTGAAATTGTCGATAACGCGTTTTTTTGTATTTTCGTCATGAGTTCACCCGCAGGGTTGAAGCAAGAGCAACGATACACAATTCGATATTGCGTTCGTCGTGAATTATCTGCTTCTGAAACACTTCTGAGCCACTGTCTAGACATGAGCAAAAAGACAGAATATTATCAACAGTTTACAAATCGCCTGAACTTCAGTAACATTTCTTGAATTTAAAAGTTTAATTTAACATGTGAGAGCGTTTATGGCAGCGAAAATTTTTAAAAAACACTTTTTTAAGCGCTAGTGTTAAAATCTCAATTTTGAGATCTTCAGAGTCTTTAATGCACATAAAGTAGAACGACAGTCAATTTGTAATGAAAGATCATGATTCATGCCGCTTCAAGATTTGAAAATGAAGTATTCTTCAAGCACTTTTTGAAGAATTTGCAAGCACTCTGAAAGGCCTTTTGAATTTCTTTCCCAAAACACAATTATTCTCCTGTAATAAGAGCCTGGGTCCTCTATTTACGGTTCTCTTTTAAGAAAGACAGCAATATTGTTTATAAAAAATATGTTTTTCCACAATTTGCACACTGTAAAAATTATTCTTCATTTCTGTAAATCAATTGCTAACAATTATCAGTAGAGAGTAGAATTCAACCACTTTCAAGGTCTCATAAAAAAATGTCAAAACCAAGCATTTTCTAAGGTTGAACAAATCATGAAGATAACATGACATGATACTCACCTTAACCAGCATGTGCTTTTCAGTGGGTGTCAGGTACATTTTTGTTTCAAACATGTGCACACACAGATTGACAACATCGGACAGAAGCTCTTCATAACCGATTATTTTTTCCAAATTCTCTTTCACTGTGTCTCGAATTTTGTTCTGCGTTGCAAGAAACATAGATAAATTCTGTGACTCCTGCAGGGTATGTGAATCTGCCATTACTTTCAAGAACTGGGCGGCACTGAAAAAAGAAGGAATGGTTTAGGAACTTGTCAAAATATTTTAAAGCTACGGTTGAGGTTTGACATCAACAAGAAGGAAGGGAGAAAGCTAATCTTCGTCAAGGACAAAGGACTTGACTCTCTACAATGTGACACAAGATTGCCACCGAGTTTAGAAAAGGAATTTTCTTCACACATTTGGATAAAATTCCTCGACAATTGAAGATATGCCAGATGATTCAAGAGACATAATAAACGTTAATTAAAACATAAAAAACTTTACTTTTTATTTTTGATCAGCTCTTGCAGAGACTTTTGCGATATTACTTCTGTTCATGCATTTTTTAAAAATAATCTTCAATCAGATACACAGGAGAAAACTTCAAAATGGAAGAATCTTATAATACTTTACAGACATAAACTCACCGGCGATAGGTAGAGTAATCATTTTTCACACTTGATTTCATGTTTTTCAGTTCATCTAGCACCGCAAACATATTGATAAATTTTCCTAAGGTGAGCAAGTAGGCTTCTGACACAAAATCCTTCCTCTTTTCAGCATGGCACAGCCTTTTTACTTCTGCGCAAAATCTTTCGATGGCTTTCCGCTGCGAAAGAAATAATTGAAGTTAGAGATTAATAATCACTCTAAATTGATCTGATTATTACTTGACAGTAAAAGTTAAGTGATTAAATTTGCACAAAACTTAGGAAACCAAACTTTCACAAGTGTCTTTTATGGTCAGTATGCGTTTCAGCAACTACCCTCCCTGGCCGCCATCAACGTTTGACAGTCAACTGATGATAGTGACCACAGAAGCTGCTGAAATGCGTACTCAACATAAAAACATGATTCAAAGTAAGGCTTTTCTAATTTTTATACACAGTTTGATAGAAGTAAATGAATTGAAGAGTAATCGAAGTGAAATATGAAGAAAAAGAGTGATCAAGTGAAATTCAAATTCATTATCAGGATTTGTTAATTCCAAGTTTCGAGAAAATTAAAGCACAGACAGGGCACTCATCAGTCGCAGGGCCTCAGAATCTTCACCAATGTTTCATCTATTATGATCGAAGCAAATGTATGTAATTCATTGAAACTTCTACTGAATATTCTTCATGATCTTACAATCTTCTAAATAAAAATTTCTGAAAATTCACTCAGTAGTTTCCTTTCTAAAATATAAATTAGCAGTGAAGACTCTGAAAAGCTACAACCATGAAGTGCGCATTTTCCTCAGGGCAACGGTTCAGAAAAGTAATTATAATTTAGCAAGTGAGAATTCATCATCATGAAATCAACTGAGGTCTAAACCTTAAGCCTATCCTTGAAAAAATGGAATTTTCCAATGAATATTAGCAAAAATAAGATGGAAGTGCAGCAAACGCCAAAACTGAATGAAAGGCAAAAAGTCTAAAGAAAATACTATTCACCTGAAAGTACATGAAATTACGCAGCTTGTTCACTTCAGGAGCCAACACTTCAACCGTCTTCTCGTAGATTTCCACCCGGTTCGGCTGCTCGTTAGACTTCGGTTGCGGGATGGCTCGAGAGCAACATCGCCACGTGTACAGCATGACCGCATGTTCCAAGCCATCTTCCAAAAGTTCATTCTAGAGCATTACACATAGATATATCACACATTGCCAGGTTGCTAGATTGACAACTTTAAATTCACAACGTTACAAAGCTCTGCTTTTTTAAAACAACCAAATCCAGTGTCAATTAAGCTTCAATAAAAAAACCTATTGACTGTTTTCAGGGCACATACTTTAAAACTTCAAAAATGGTCGATCTGAAATGGACTTCTTGGATAGATTGACTTCAGGGTTCAAGTGACCTTTCATCAAAGAAATACATATATTTCTGATTCTATTCTAAAATAGATACCTCTACCAATTTTTAAAATTTTTGCCCTTGAAAAACTTGCATGGAACTGTCTTGCAATTATTTTAGAACAACCAGTGCGTAAATAATGACTTTCAAAATATTATAATGAATTAATACACGAAACATCCGTTAAATAGTATCATAATAAAGTGCAAAGCATTGCTGCAAAAAAATGTCATGTCTTGCTTGCATCCATTCAATTAGATAGATTAACAGGGGTCAAGCGGCAGGAATACAAAGCTTACCAAACTGGCGTGAACGGTGGCTTCTTCGATGTACTTTGCTATCCCGGTGACGAAGCCATTCCGGTCTTCGAAGTTAGTATCAAAGTTAGCCTGATAAATGACAGAGCATGGCTGAGCTTCGATGCATGGTTGTTCATCGGGTAACGTAAGCTCATCTAGGGCGTCAACGTTGGATAAGGCATCAGTCAGTGTTACCTTATCAGCCGCCATTTTCAGAATTTGATTCCTCTGTGCAAGAAACCAAAAAAGACATAAAAATGTGACTTGTCAAATAAGCATTGCGGTACTTGAATTTAGAGAGTTGAATGGTTTTGAAATATACCCACTCTAGGTAAACAATTAAAAACTGAGAGTTCATTGCAAACCAAAAATAAATATTCTTGAGTGTAACAAAATTTAATACAAGAGGAGCTTGATGGTGGAGGGTAGATACAATTGATCAAATAACTTCATGCCTTTAAGAAATAGAACAAGTTTGTGTAAAACTATCAGGAGTAATACTGCTAACTTGAGGTAGAGGTGTCATCAGCTAAATTGGCACTTAATTACATTTTGTTTGCAAGCAACTATAATGCAGCTGTCCATTAGGGATTGAGGAATGACTATGCTCACGATCGGGCTGCAGTCAATCCCCGATCGCTCTTTAATGATTGCATCTCAATTGCTTGCAAGTGGAATATAAACAACTGCCAACTTAGCTGACAACACCTCTAGTTCGTCAACTATTAACGAAATCCGTGAATAGCTGTCCTGCGCGTTGCTGAAATTTGTATTTTTATTAGCCAATCAGAACCTGGTGGCCTGTTGATGGGTTTCACTCTCTCAACCAAAATCGCCGACAGGTTTGATAACGTGGTCCGTAGCACAGTTACAAAACAGTAAACTGTTGACCAAAATTGATTTATACTTAATTACAGGCGATTTTGCATAAAAAGCTAGGCCGTGTCCATTTAATCACAACCAGAGATTGGTTTTGATGATGCAGTTCGTAAACTGTTTACGGCTTTTGTCAACAGTTGACGAACAAAAATTTCCTTTTTGAGGCACAAACAAAGTTCAGACATTCCTTACCTTTCCCTAGCATGGCGACATAGTTTCAAGAATTGGCCTGCATCCATCGATTGACGAAATAAGATAAGAGGAGATAAAGAGATACCTCTTGGTCCATAGCGGAGTCTCCAAGACAAGTCCAGCGACAGACAACAAGGCGTGTTCCGTCACAGGAGTCTGATGTTAATTCTGTTGTAACAACTTCAGTGATGGGAAATTCGCTACGTTCTCAAAGAGGAATCGGTAGTATTAGCTTTGGTGGTATGATTTGGTTGAAGGAAAGGCGATTGAAAGGGATACAAGAAAAGTGACTCATACCTAGGAGGTTCTGTTCAGAACTTCGGTTTCACCACACTTCCCATGACTTCCCGAATCTCGTTGATCCTGAAATTGAATCCTTGTCTTCGGTAAAATCCTTCCAAACGAGCGCACAAGATGACGGATAAATAAATTGAAATTAATTGAACGTTCTGGGGACCGGCCGTGGTTGCCTGTGATAATGCATGTAAACAATAAACATTGGATTTCGTACGGGGTTGTCACGTCGTGCAGAAAAAGCGCGGCAAGTATCTTTCAAAGCGGGAAATTCAAAAATACGCTCGTGATAATCATGGTCTCCTTTTCTTTCTTACTGAAGAAGATAGCAAGTGGCAGATAAATTTTGGTGAGAATGAGAAAATTTACTTTAAAAGCCTTAGAAAAAACTAGAAAAAAAATGGAAAATCTTAAAAATGATGCAAAAGTTTAACTCTGAATCTTGAACTTAAGAGTCTTGTCAATACAATCCGATAAATAAATTGTAGAATCAGATTTTCCATAATTCATGATATTCTTTTTTATAGATCGAATTTTTAGGTAGAATTGACTAAATTATTTGACTGACTTCTAGACTACTACGAAAGATCTGCCATATTCATTTTTCATCTGTTTAAAACGCAAAGATCAAGATGGTTGATGATGCTCTATCTCACTTTTTTCAGGTGACAATCGACTTTTCCCAGTACTTGTTGAAGGGAATGATACATTTTGTTTAAGATTCAACTTTGAAACGTTTGAACTTTAACGTTGTTAACATAGAATTAGAAATAGACAATTTTTAACTTGTCAATTTCACCGCAAATAATAGAAACATGGGAACCATTTTTGCAGGTATCTATCACTCAATTAAATATAATATTGCAATTCTTATTGAGACTTGCCCCTGTTTACTATTCAGAATTTAACTTAGAGCATTGAATCCCAAACCAGACTGGGAGTCAATTTGATGGAGTCAACGGCGCTGATGTTCGTTCAGATTGCAAGTTCCAAGATTTTTCAAAATTTCAGTCCTTCTCGTAAAATTCCCTGAGTTTCCCTAACCTGAAGGAATCGCCTTAAAATTCTTAGTTTTTCAGACTTGAGGACACCCTATCTTTGATGTAAATACTTGAATTTTCGTGAAAAACACTTGAGGCATCACGTTCAAAAATATTTTTCTTGCACTTCAGAACTGTCAAATCACATCAAACAGATTGAGAGGAGTTAAAAAGATACAAGATGGCACAGAGAATATTGCCACGAAAAGCATACTGTCAAATGGATTCTCAATCATGCATCACAGAGGAACTTTTCACAAACGTACAAACACACACAAAAAAAAGGAATCAAGAGTGATGGATAAGTAAGAAAAAATATTTAATTATGATCATCCAGACTAGGTATGTTACAGATTAAAGAAATTTAATTTACAATCGTACTTACAATAACGAAGTGTCCATCAATTTACAAAGGTACATAAAAGAAAAACATTTAAAGATACTTACAAGTTGACAAATATTTACTTACCGCAGAAAGAGGTAGATAAAATTTTAAAAAATAACAAATTAAGAGATCAACCGCTCAAATGAAACAGTTTTACACAGGTGGGCAAGTCTCCAGAAAATCATACGGTAAGATAACTGAGTAAGATTACAGTAGAATTTCAAAGACCTTGTCGATCATTTATTGACCTTTCCAATGTTTACTGCAATGCAAATGCAGTGCAGCCCAGCTGATCTTCAATGTTTTGGTAACTGAACCTCTAGCAAAGAACTAAAAATAGGGTAACTTAAAATACAAAAATTTCACCATTATGAAATGTTTCTACATTAAAGTAATCAACAAAATGACCACAAAGCAGCCAGGTATGTTTCTTTAAAATTCTTTGTCATTGATAATTCATTACAGTTGTCTGAAGTGTCAAAGTTAATTACACAGACAATGGGCACAGCACACATAAATGGGAGTAGTGGCAAGGAATTGTTGCAGAGTTGTAGAATAGTAATTCTCTTGCAAAATTTTATGAAAAAACCAAGAAGGTTACTAATAAGTCAACAAAATCGTTTCCAAGGGGAGAGAGAATCATAATCGGACCAATCAAAAGCCGACAGTCAAGTGGACATGCCAAGATGACGTCTAAGGCTGAGATTTAGCCAATTAGCAAACACTGTTTCTAACGCCTGGCTATGTCATCAGCGCCTGCAAAAAATACCGTTTCAAACTAATCCCATTTTTGGCGTTTTCAAAACAAAGTTTCCTTGCCACTCAGGGTTCAAAAAATCTGAAAAAATCCCTGGAAGCTAAGTTAAGTTCACTCTCTACTATTAGAAAATGGTAATAATAATAATGATTGGGGCCCTTGCCGTTGCACTCTTCTCCCTCTTGTTGCGGAGGAGTGCGGCGAGATGAAGCACTTCAGAAGATAATAATAATAATAATAATAAATAAAAAAAATTAGTGTCACTGAGCCATTTACAGAGATAATTATGTTGAAAAAGAGTGGTTATCATTTTAATTATACGGGGTCTAGTAAAATATAGTGCCGAGCACACCATAAGAGAAGAAGATAGTAAAAATTAAGGCACCAGGGTAATCAATAACAAGCAGCAATAAATCAGTAACGAATCGGTGCAAAATATTATCAGAATGCATTTTGACAAAAATTATTTTGATTGCTTAAAAGAAATAAGACAGATTTTAGGAGTCTAAGCGTGTCATGACTGAAGTCTCTATTTATCTAATGCACAGCATTGTCTACATCATAGCTCATGCAACTCATGTTGGAACAGATCACATATGCTAAACAACAAAAGAAGTCTCAAACTGTAAGGGCCAATTAAACAATTTTGTCTGAGCATTCACAAAGTCAGCAGCGACCTCAGAGATAATTCTCGCACTGTTATTTTTTCCAGTTAGACCATTATTAACACAGAATTCTAACGATTAATAGTAATTTGTTCTTAATTGTAAGCACAATGTCACCAACTGCAGAGGTCTTCTTGCAAGAATCACTACTGAGCAGTCTACCAAAGGTGAGGAATTAATAAATTATAAAATTATCAACGATCAATTACATGAACTTTCATTGCTTATGAAAATTACAATCACAGGATGGAACTTAAGTATAGTTCTACAAAGAGTTATTCAGAATCGTTAGATTGGATTCCTTCTTTCTCCGGTGGGTGGATCTTCCGCAGAAACATGTCAATGTCCTGGGTGTCCAGCAGATTTTTTGCTTCATGTTTAGATTTCACAGGTAAATCCTGAAAAATGAAATGAAATGACAAATAAATTTCTTGAATACATGCAGAAACATAGTTGCAATGAAAAACAAGACTCGTCAGCTGACTTTTGCAATTTACAGTTCAGCAGAAGTTTGTATAAGACTAGGCTGAACAAGCCTTGACTGGACGTATGGGATTACTAGGACTAGAATTTTCACAGATCACCGGTCGGATAAAGGGGTTTGATAGGAGTAAAAGAGAGAGGAAAGAAAGAAAAGAGAGGGGGTGCAAAAAGAGAGAGAGGAAGTAAGAAAAGGCTCTGAATCCCTTTTCAAATTTTGAGAAAGCCAATGCTTTTGACTGAAAGGGCTGGATCCCTTGACTTCTAAAATACTGGGACTACAAATTTTTCAAATCTCTTTCTTCTTCCTCCCACCTCCCTCGACCAATTCAACATTATTTTGATGACGCTTGAGAAGAATACTGCCATGCTATGGAAAACGCTTCATGAATATTCGAGAGTTGCAAAACTTCTCCAGATAAAATATGTATTTTTGAAGAAAGTTATGCATATTTTCCTTTGAGATTCTCAGATATTTTGGACTGAATTGCAAACAAAACAAACTGAATATGTTTGGAAATTAATATTCACAATTTTCTAGGAAAAATTATTTTCCATTGAAGAAAATATGGCTGTGTCTGAAGGCTGATACAGCGTTTTTCCTTAGCAGAGCAGTACAGGAGCTGCTGCTGTAAAGGAAATCATCTTTGACTGGCTCCAGCCGATACCTAAAAAAGGGAGGTGTTTAAGAGGAATTCATAAAAAGACCAGGGAAAGATTCCTGAGAAACATTTTTGAGTTCACAAGAGCAGAGTGTCTACAGACGGGGCAAGAAAAAAAAACCCTGACCTGATCAGGTTTTCCCTGACTAAAATAAATAAAAGTCCCTGACTTAAAATCAACAATTTGCATGCGTATAACTCAAAACAGAAATTTTGTGGCTTTAATTTCTCTGCAATGAGATGGTAATTTTACTGCGTCCATCATTGATCAATCAACATAGACTAAAATTGCAATTTCTCATCAAAAATTTTCCCTCTTTCACTTTTTGGAGAACACAGAACCCTGAATCTCAAATCAAACTTAAAAACTTCCCATTTTTTTTATTGTGTGGACAAAGTTCATGTTATGTTGTTCAGGTTTAAAAAATCAAGATTTTTTTTTTTTCTTGTCTTTTCTTGAGATTCCTTGACTTTACCCTGCGGGCCGATTATTGACAGTTTAAAGCAGGGTGGTAAGACTTCGAAACACAATACATTGCATGGTTAACATAAGGCTACGTCTTGTCTTGTCATATCGACATAGATTCAATGATGAGGCGCAGATCTAGTGGAATTTTTTCATAATTCCTGGTTTTCCAGACCTGTAAATATCCTGCAAAAATAACTGTTGCCTTATACTTTCACAGTGTTGGATAGCTTCTTACAAATGAATATACATACCGAGGTGGAAGTATTTTCATCTGATGAGTCCACAATTTTCCTTCTCTTGACCTTGTATTCGCTTATGTCCAAGTCTTGCTCATCAGTTGTACATCTGCTGTTGGCTTCCGCCCTAGGACAAAAAAAAAACAAACTTAGATTCATTCATTTTTTTTATTAAAGACGATACATGGGAGCCTTTTGCAAGGCTAATAAATGTCAATTTTTTCTGTAAATTTTAGATTTTACTTGAAGGGAAAAAATTTGAACAAAACCAAGTAGCTTTAAACTAACCGATGACCATGAGTAGTAGTTAAGCGATTTTTCTGTTTTATTTATTCTCCTCACATATCGATGACAAAGGTGCAAAACCACAAATCTCATCAGTTGCGAAGTTCCAAAATTTCCGCTATTATATTTATCGATGAGAGACAAGCCAATTTTATAGCTTGAAAATTACATAGAATATTTAGCTAAAAGAGAAGAAACATCAAGGAAGTTTTTAATATAATACGTTCAATAGTTTCCCAAAGAAAAAAATAAAGTATGACAAGAGCTCAGCAACGTTACAAAACAGAGATTCATCTTTTTGCACATTGGTCATTGATATGAAAATCATCAATTTAGATTTTACAGCCAAATTTATTACTTGAGACTATCACAGAACACTCTTTAAACAGAGAAGAAAAATTTTGAGAAATTTCAAAAAAATAAGTTGGTCCTTTAACTGATACCAAAACGTCTGTGCGATTTTTAAGTACTCTAAAAAAATTTAAAATCTAATTCCTCACAAGTCAAGACAATTTTAACATGTTCAATCTAGCCACCATGCTCTAAGTGAAATGTCATTCAATGTTTTTCATTCTTTCATGTGACTTATTAAACTCATTGGAAATTTGGTTTTAAAATACAGGTAAAAATAGAAAATGCTTATTCTTTTTTGATTTTTTTTTTCGTGCTTTTTATTGAAGAACTATGAAAAATTTTGATATATAGACTCACCCAAAATTTGAAGAGACACTGTCAGACGTAATTTCTCCATCTTCTGGTTCTGAGTCCTGCATTGAGCGAACAGAGACATTCTGTACTTTTGAAGCGTCCAAAGTTCGATGATCATCGGGGCTTATTTTTTCTTCTTGCTGGCGCTGACTCTCTTTGAGTTTCCAATACTTGACGTAATCATCGTATAGACCTTTCTCTTTAAGGCCCATTATTACCTCTTGACTTAATCCTGCAATGGGGCTTGGATCAGTTCTCTCCGATTCTAAAGGAATCGTCGTCTCCGTTTCATGGGTCACTTCTAACTTTTGCTGATGGGAAAAATCGGGGTTCTTCAGATTATGACTCTCTCGAGAACGTCTGTGCTTTGCAGCATTTCCAGATGATTTGGTTTCTTGAGTATGTCTATGAAGGTAATTCGAGTGTCTATCGCCATCTAGCGCTCTCTTTCTTGACGAAGGGTAATGGTCTTGTCTTCGATTTCTTTCACGGATATCTTGATCTTTGAGGGATGTAGAACTATTACAAACTTTATATTTGCTTTGGCTGTGCATTTGAAGTTCTTTAGGAGACTGCCTTGTTCCTGAAGACTGAGATTTTCCGGAGAAATCTCTATGTTGGTGCTTAGGGGGTATAATTTTAATAGGACTCTTTCTCAATGGAAAGTAATGATCCTGCCCTCGATTTCTTTCTCGGTAATCGCGAACTTCAAGGGATGTAGAACTGTGACGAGCTTTGTCTCTGCTTTTGTTATACGTATGAACTTCTTTACAAGACAGTCTAGTTTCTGATGATGTAAATCTGCTTAATGGATCCCTGTGTTGGCCACGTCGTTCGTTCAAATGTACAGCTTCAGGAGATGGAGATCTTTGGGAGCAATTTGGTTTTTTTCTGCTGTATGACTGCTGTCCCTCCCAAGATCTCTGTGATCTGGAGAATGATTCTGAGCTCCTCCTGTCTTCACTAAGGCTATTCTTATCACACAAATGTCTCCCTTCTGGGGATTTTGCATAATGCCCTTTTCCATCAGCGATGAATTTTGCACTTTCACATTGCCGAGCTTCTCGAACTGGGGATCGGCTCTTGTGTTTCAGTTTTTCATGAGGTCCTTTTTGGTCAGGCCCATGCCAAGCTTCTCGAACTGGGGATCGGCTCTTGTGTTTCAGTTTTTCATGAGGTCCTTTTTGGTCAGGCCCGCGCCTAGCTTCTCGAACTGGGGATCGGCTCTTGTGTTTCAGTTTTTCATGAGGTCCTTTTTGGTCAGGCCCATGCCAAGCTCGAACTGGGGATCGGCTCTTGTGTTTCAGTTTTTCATGAGGTCCTTTTTGGTCAGGGCCATGCCAAGCTTCTCGAACTGGGGATCGGCTCTTGTGTTTCAGTCTTTCATGAGGTCCTTTTTGGTCATGCCCGCTGTAGGGTAAAGATTTTTGTGTTTTCCATTTTTCTCTACCATGGGTGTGAGATTGATATTTGTCTTGTCCATTCTTACTTTCAGAGGACCTAGAACTTCGGTCCTCTTTTTCTGCACAAAGTGATCGATCAGAGGCATGCCCCATCTTGAGAATTTGAGTAGCTCCATCATCTCTTTCTTGATTCGCTTTCTTCCTGTAAACATCTTTAATCATATCTGTTGTCATGTCATCATGCACTGATGGAATACTGAGCAGTACAGCCTCTTCAGTTACTGTATTTGTTGAAATAGTTATCAGCCCGTCATCAATCTCATACTCAACACAAAAACCATAGTTTTTCAGAAATTCTTCGTTGGCTTTGTGATCTACATCACTTTTAAAAGGAAGGGAGTTTTCGTCACTTGAGACATAAATGATATTTTGGAGGGACTCTTTTGGTGTGTAGATAATACTTTCCTCTCTTTTGTTGGTGCTGACAGATGGCTCTGAAAACTGACAGGTTTGTTCTGATTTTTTCTGAGATGCACAGATTACATTCGTCTGGTCTTGGTCTGATTTGGACTCATCGATGAATTTACCTGCGTCAAGCAACAAATCGTCGTCATTTTTATTGGATGAAATAGACCTACGAATTGACAAATCAGCTTTCAGAGGTATTTCTGACTCTGCCTTCTGTAAAATGTTCAATATTTCTGGGGAGGAGAACTTTGCCACAGGGAAATTATCTTGAGTGGCCTGATTTTCAGTTGTTGCAGCAGCCTGCTCCGAAATGTTAGAGGAAGAGGAAGGCACAGTGGAACTGCAACTTTTTTTAATGTCTTCATCAGCTAGAATATTAATCACAGGCTTCATTGAGTTTGGTCCATGAGGTGAGAATTTGGGTAGTAACGGACTGACTTCTAAATTTTTCTCGCAGGAAAATTTTTCTCCTTCCCTTTCTTTTTCTTTCGCTGACAGTGGTCTAACAGGAGATGGAAAGCTGGAGATCGTGCTGGCATTTGGCTTACTATCAGAGCTGGAAGGTGCAGGAGATACAATCATCGGTGAAATCTTCATGTTTTTCACACCGTCCCGTTTGTTGGGGTTTGGTTTGGCTTTTGGCATTGTGCTAGTTTCAGGACAAGACTTAGTAGGGCTGCATTTGGATTCAGTCTGCTTTTTTGGCTCCAAAAACTGTTGTGTCCCTCTTGATTTTTCCTGTATTGCACAGATTGGATTCCCTGCATCTTGACCTGATTTGGGCTTTTCAATAACTTTAGCTGCATCAAGAAACTTATCATATTTCTTACCTTTTTCTGATGTCTTTGGTTTATGAGGCGAGAGTTTTGGTAAAACTGGGCTGATTTCTGCATCTGTCTTGCAAGAGAAATTTTCACCTTCTGTTTTTCTTTCTTTTGCAGCAAGTTCTTTTGGAGATAGTTCTGGAGGTGAAAAGCTTTTTGTTGGGCTGACATTTGGTTCAGTGACGGAGCTAGAGGGTTCAGGAGATATCTTCATTGGAAAAATCTGCATGGTTTTCTGATCCCCGCATTTATTCGGACTTAATTTGACTTCTGACATTACTTTGGTTTTCGGGTTAGATTTCTCAGGGCTGCTTTCCGATTGCTCCATAGGCTGGCCGGTCTCTTCTGATTTTTCCTGTGATGCATTATTTTGGTCTAATTTTAACTTCTCGATAATTTTACCTTCATCAAGCGACACATCATCATTCAAGCTATTGGGTTGAATAGAAATGGGCGTTTGAGCATCAGTTTCTGAAATTTTTTTGGACTTGACCTTCTGCGAATTTTTCGATTGGTTGGCTTTCGAATCTGCCTCAGGAGAGAATATTTCTCCCTCCATTTTCTTGTCAATTGCTAACACTGGTTTAACTGGAGAGCAGTCTGTGGACGAAGAACTGATTTTTGAGCTGGCACTGGGCTCATTAGTGGAGCAAGAAAGTGCAGGAGATAACTTAGCCGGAGAGATCATTATGTTTTTCTTCTTGCTGCTTTTTTTAGGGCTTAATTTTACTTTTGGCATTGTGCTGTTTTTCAGATCAGATTTACTTTTTGATTTTGTCTTCTTTTTTGGTGGCGAAAATTGAGAGGTCTCTTTTATTTTTTCTTGTGATGCACCGATTGTATTCTCCTGGTCTTGATATGATTTGGACTTTTCATTAAGTTTACTTACATCAAGCGACAGTTCTTCATCGGTGCTGTCGAGTAGAACCAACGTGAGTGGTTGAGAATCTTTTTCTACAATTTTTTCTGACTTCGCCTTCCGCAAAATTTCCGATTGAAAGACTTCTGAATCTGCCTCGTGGGAGAGTTTTTCACCTTTGACTTTCCTTTTTCTTGCAGTTTGTGGTTTGAGTGGAGAGCGTTCTGGAGATGAAATGCGCTTTTTCCTGGCATTTAGTTTACTGACGGATTTAGTAGGTGTGAGAGATGTTTTCTCGGGAGGGATCTGGATGTTTTTCTTTTGGCTGCGTGTCTTGGGGCTTGATATGGCTTTTGGCACTGTGCTGGTTTTAAGGTTAGAATTTTTAGATCGCACTCTTGATTTGGTCTGCTTTTTTAGCTCCGCAAACTGACAGCTCTCTTCTAATTTTTCCAGTGATACAGAGACTACACTCCTCTGGTCTTGGTCTGGTCCTGACATTTTGATAAATTTACTTGCATCAGGTAACTTCTTGGTCCTATTGGATCGAATAGGCCTAGGAATCTGAGGATTAGTTTCTGCAATTTTTTCTGACTTGGCTTCTTGCAAAATTGTAGATTGAGTGACTTCTGAATCTGCATCACAGGGAAATTTTTCTTCTTCTACTTTCTTTCCTTTCGCTGTCAGTGTTTTTACCGAAGGGAGTTCTGAAGATGAAGAGCTCAACATTGGACTAGTATTTGCCTCACTTACAGAGCTAGAAGGTCTAGGAGATATTTTCACAGGAGAAATCTTGATGTTTTTCTTTCTGCCGCTCTTTTTGGGGCTTAATTTAACTTTCGGCATTAACCTAGTTTTAGGATTAGATCTCTTAGGGCTGCTTTTCAATTGCTCAGAAAGCTGACTGTTCTCCTCTGATTTTTCTTGTGATACACCAGTAGTATTCCCCTGGTCTTGATGAGATTTGGACTTTTTGATAAATTTACCTATGTCGAGTGACTTATCATCACTTATCCTATTAGGCTGAGTAGACTTGCAAATTTGAATCACTGGATTTTGGAGAAGTTTTGGATCAATTACTGAAATTGTTTCTGACTTGGCCTCTCGCAAAACTTTAGATTGGCTGACTTCCAAATCTGTCTCACACGGAAAATTTTCTCTTTCTATTTTCTTTTCTTTTGCTGACAATAATCTACTTGGAACGCTCGAGCTTGAAGGTTTAGGAGGTACCTTCACTGGAGAGATCTTCATCTTTTTCTTTTGGCCGCGTTTTTTTGGGATTACTTTGGCTTTTGACATTGTGCTGGTTTTAGGATTAGATTTTTCAGGGCTGGTTTTAGGATTAGACTTTTTAGGGCTAGTTTTAGGAACAGATTTTTTAGGGCTGCTTTTTGATTGTGTCTGCTTTTTTGGCGGCTCAGGTTCTTCGTAGTCACCTCGGAGCATGGCCCGGAGTTTGTGATCCCAGGACTCCTTCAAAGGTGTTGGTTTGACAGTGTTGACCGGCAATTTTGAGCAGCTGAGTGAATTAGAGTCTTCATCGCAGCTCTTGGAAGGGGTTGACCTTGGGGAGCTCACAATGAGCCCCAGTCCATTAATTTTGTCCCAACCACCACTAAGTCTAGGCTGAGGTGACCGCGTTGCAATTGTAAACTTTGACTGCTCAGGTGGAGGAACTGACTCTTGGCAACTGAGAGGTGATGCTTCTTTAATACAGCTTGGTGGAGACATGATTGATCTGACAGAGGGCGGCGTACTTGGATCTGGCTTTACAATATCATGGTTCACTGTATCGGGAGTGGTGGCCAAATACCATGATGTTTCCGGCGATTGAAAGAGTTCTCCTCGTCGAATGCTTTTGATGCGTTCACTGGGTGGTTCACTTGATTTTAGTGCTTTTGGTGACGTGTTGGCTTTTCGCTGAAATGAGTCTTTGAAATTTTGAGGTGTGCCAAAGTCTAAGACGCGTACATGATTTTTCTTGCGTCGTGGGGTGCTTAAACTCTGTCGATGGTTGTTAGGGACTCGCAAGGGAGAGATTGTAGCAAATTCAATCTGTGACTCAGTCTTTGGGTTGATTTCATCAAGTACATCGGTATCAGTCATTTTTGGAGGAGACTCTTTTTCAGTTCGATTTTCAATGGAAACGACTGCACAATTGGATGCAGAGTCAATTTTTGTGGTGTCTTCTGCGGTTTCCATTTCAGGCAGGTTTGATGCAGAAGCAAGTGTAGTTTCAGGTCCACAGTTGGGTGCAGAGTTAATTTTTTCGGTGTCTCCTGCAGTTTCCATTTCAGGTAGGTTCGATGAAGATGCAAGTGTGGTTTCTGGTCCACATTTGGGAGGAGACTCAACTTTTGTGGTGTCTTCTGAAGTTTCCGTTGCAGGCGGGCTCAATGCAGACGTAAGCATGATTTTAGGTCCACATATGGACGCTGACTTAATTGTTGTGGTGTCTTCTGCAGATTCTGTTTCAGCGAGGTTCAATGCAATTCCAACAGGAATATCAAAATCTTCTTTAGGTTTAGTCTGATCTAGATCTAAATCTGGTTTAGTTGGAGTTATTACTGTACCACTTAAAACTGAATTTATACTTTCTAAAGGTGCTTTGCTAGGCACTGCGCTTCTTTCATCACCTACTGATGACATTGATTCAACAGGTTGTCCGAATGATTCAGCAGTTGTGACTGGATCATTGTTGACTGAGCTCATCTCTAAACAAGGATCTTTCGCTGCATCAAGGCTGCAAGCCTCAACTGAAACTGGTTCTTGAAATTCTGCAGCTACCTCTTTATTTTTCTTTGCTTTCTGAGGTGGTTCTTCTGGAGAGGATATTGCTGTTTTCATCTGAACTGAAAAATCAAAAAGGAGCTTCATTACATACTGCAAGATTTCAAAACAATTAGGGAAAAAATTACAGATATCATGACAATTGAATAGTTCTGATGCAGAAAAAAATAACCAGAACTATATCCTAATCAAAGGAAAAAGAGACCTTTCACCAAAAGAATTCAAAATTGAGTTACAGGACAAACCCCCCCCCCCCCCCCCCCGCCACCCACAGAAAATGTCAAACTTGACTGCAGTAAAGGCAGTTAGAAGTTAACAGTTCAAAAAACTTGGTTTCCAGAAAAAGGAAAAAAATTGAAATTCTCATTAGCCATGTTTAGGGTGCGAAATGAGCAAATTAAAATTATTGTGATTTGTGATGAGATCTATACCCTGAATTGGCATAGAAATGTACTTAACAGCTCGAAACTTTTACTTTCTTCAGACACTAGCGACCATTATTTTTTTTTTAAAATCTCAAAATCTGGTTTTCCGACTCAACAAAAATTGCTCTACTGAGAATTTTGCTTTCATAGACTAAGGTCCTTGTTCCCATGGACAGCCACACATGGATTACATTTGGCATATGAAACTACTACAAGGTTGCCGATGGTAAAATGACACATGAATATTTTTTAATCTTCTTCTTTTAATCCTTTTTTTATCCTTCTTCTTTAACCCATTTTTCAATAAGGATATTCTACTTTCAAATTTCATAGGAAACGAATGCACATTCATTTGTGATACTTCCATAAACTTACTGAGAACAGTAACAGTTTTTAACAAGGTTTCTAGGAGATAGCGAACGGCAAACTTAGCCATAGAGTATGAAGTTTAGTTAAAAGCTGAATACCTGTAACCGCAGATACAGTGTCAGTAGTTTTCAGGGAAGATTTTTCTTTGATTCGATTTTCAATGGGTTCGACGCCACAGTTGGATGCAGACTCAGTTGTTGTGGTGTTTTCTGCAGTTTCGATTTTGGGTAGGTTTGAACCAGGCGTAGGTGCAGTTTCTAAATTTATTGCAATTTCAACAGGAATATCTTTATCTTCCTTAGGTTTAGTCTGGTTTGGGTCTAAATCAAATTTAGAAGGAGTTATTGCAGAATCAACTGAAATTAAGTTAGTGCTTTTTACAGGTGTTTTCCTAGGCGTTGCACTTCTTTCATCGCCCACAAATGACATTGCTTCAACAAGTTGTCTGTATGATTCAGCAGCCGTAACTTTTTCTTTGCTATCAGAGCTCGTCTCCAAACGAGCATCTTTTGCTGCATCAAGAATGCGAACCTCAACTACAAGTGGTTCTTTAAGCTTTCCAGTTGCCTCTTTCTTTTTCTTTGCATGTTGGCGTGGTTCCTTGGAAGATCTTGATCTTTTCATTCGAGCTGAAAAATTTAACAGGGTTTCATTTTTTACTGACAGATTTTAAAAGTAAAAATAAAGGGAAACATTGGGCCTGTTGCAAACTTTTGCTAAAGCAAAAATAAGAGTTGTTACTCATAGAAAATGGCTCAAAAATCATGGTGAACGCATCGACAAAGTCTGAAATGCACTCCGTACTTCACAATCTGCGTAAGAAATTCACGTTTTTTGAGCTTCCCGCTTCAAAAACGATGCTACAGTACAGGTGAACATTTCATTAGAGAAGTTGTTCCTTCCAACCTCTGTGCAGTAGGATACTGCACAATATTCAACATGGCCGACACCAATCCGCCAAAACTGATGTGCCAGGACGAACTTCTGGCTATTTGTTAACAACCTGGCATGTTTAAATTCACGTTTTCCTCGCGTTGATAAAGATCTGTTTTGATAGCGTTGGTTATGCTGAGTATTGCAAAACATTCTAGTACGCAAGGATTGAATGGAACGACTACTCTAACGAAACGTTCACCTGTGCCGTAGTATCGGTCTTGAAGCAGGAAGCTCAAAAAAACGTGAATTTCTTAAGCAGATTGTGAAGTCAGGAGTGCATTTCAGACTTTGTTGATGCGCTCACCGTGATTTTTTAGCCATTTTCTATGAGAGACAACTCTTATTTTTGCTTTGGCAAAAGTTTGCAACAGACCCATTGCAAGAATCATGACAGCTGAATAGTTCGGATACAGAAAAAAGAACCACAACAATCACATAATAAACCTAAGACCGCAAGCCTCTCCGAAAAAAAGCTGAAGATTGCACATAAATAATTTTTATCTTTTCCTACCTTCTAAAGATTGTGACTGCTTTTTTTCAATATCCTGCTTTAGGCTTTCATATAAAATATTATTCTCCCATACGATGATAGTACTTTTAATGTCTGTTTACAAAAGGGGGGACATTAGAACAAAAAAACTCAAAACAGAAAAATCAACAGCTCCTTGAAAGAAGTGTTTACAATTTGTTGTTAAATGAAAAAAATACTCACGAATTTTAAAACTAACAAGAGTTAAGGCAGTTCAAAGTTAGCATATCAGAAACATGGTTTCGAGAGAAAATATTTGAAATTATTACAATCTGCTGGGTTAAAGGTAGGATTCTTGCAGAATTAGATGGAACTAGATAAGTGGCAGAATAAGAGAGAGGTACGATATTTACATGATAAAAATCCATTGCAGAGACAAATGGGAATAAATACCTGGCATTGCTGAGTGTGGAAAAGTATTCTGCATCTCAGTCACAAAATTGGTGGAGTTAGTTGACCCCGGCATTGGTGCGATGTTGACAAATTCATTTTTAGCTGGAATCTCACCGAAATGTAACAGCGTTCCATGCTGATTATTCGTTACTGCACAAAACAAAAATTTTACCAATTAAACGCACAATAATTAAGGGAAAACCGGATCAGATCTTTGAATCAAACACCTAAAAATAAATCTTATGACAATAAAGAACAAGAACTCAGGAGAGAACGTTAAGTCTCGCATGAAATCACACATACAAAAGACTATTGTCGCGACAGAGAATGTATGCATTTGTCTGTGTTTTTTTTTTGCAGATAAAATGAGTTTGAGACGGCTGAAACATCATGCTTCAACAAATTTGAAAAAATTAAGATTATTTTACAAGTTCACCTCTATTGTTATCTTTCAATCCTCTCTTTAACCTTTTTCATTAAAAACAGTTTCCACACTTTCTTCAGTTTCCGATTCCCTGCTTTTCCCGGACTCCAAGATGTTTGGTTCTTCTGAGATTGAAGAAAACTTTCATTTGTATTATTTTTCCTTTAAATTACACTCACTTCTGCTAAACGTTGCTTGCAAAATTCCCTGACTTTTCCCATGAATTCCAAGACTTTCCAGGTTTTCTAGACCACCCGAAACCCTGACAATGGCAGACTACACAAGGTTTTAACCAGAAGAAAAGATAACATGTTTCCTCTTCGCACTCTCAAGAAGAAGAAGAGTCAAACGATGGGATGTTGGGAAATCAATTCCTGAACGAGATATGAACAAATATTTTTAACAAGGATCGAGTGGAAGTTAGATCATACAAATGACATCATTTGCAATTATTTCTTTTAACCAATGTTAATATCTTGTTAAGAAGTTTTTCTGGACTTCTTGTAGTGCTTTTCATTTTTTTCGTGAATCGTTGAGGAGGAAACATGTTATGCGATGCTCCAATTCATACCTTAGACGTATTTTGTTTGGCGTAACAATCGTAACTGTTTCGCATCAGTGTGTGACATTCGTATTTTGTTTGAGTGTTACCGGAAATGAGGGGGCATGGCTTATTTAATTGGAATTTTTTTTGCACAACATGGCAACGCTGTCGTAACATTTTGATACGTATCACTTGCAACGTGCTCGGAGCAGGTTACGACTGTTGTGTATATTTGTCAACAAGATTTCTAACCTCACTTCTAGCTGCTTTGCTCTCCTTGGTTGTGAAAAAGTGACGCAAATAACACAAAATTGGTAACAGGAAACAATTGCTGCGACAAACAAAATACATCTCTTGTCTCGAGGCCCATTATATGATTGAGAAATTTCCTCTCCCTTCTTAACTATTGATAGCCCTGAATCAAACTTACTGATTTTTGAAGACACCGTTGAGCTCACTTCTGTACTAGTCGGTATGAACGAGTAATATCCATCCGCGGTCTGCATCACCAGCTGTTGTGACTCGACCAAATTCGCAGCTTCCGCTAGGACAATGATACTTGACTCCACTCTCTGTGAATTTGTCACCTGCACCGGTTGTACGCTTGACACCTGCAAAGGCGATATCCTCGACAATTCTACTGGTTGTGCACTGGACCCTGTCACCGCCACTGTTGATATCGTTAGAGGCTGGGTGCTTGATACCTCTGCTGGTTGCATATTTGTCAGTTCTAAAAGCTGCGGTGTTGAAGACTCAGTAGAATGCACTGCGCAATTGACTGAAAGTTGTTCTGGCAAGTGGCTTGCAGGAATTTGCGAGGAGATTGCACTTGCCGGTTGCATGGAGATCGTTTCCGGAATTTGCATGATATTTTCCGGTGGCTTTTGGAGCTCTCCGATTTCTGATGTGCTACAGGTTTTTGTGAGTGATGCTGTCTTTTGTGGGCTGGGGATATTACTCGGACCTAGAAGAGGGGAGAATCAGTAGCTTAAAAAAATATTTCGGCAAAGTTCCAGACCTATGTGAAAGAAAAATTATCATATTGCTCCATGCAAAGCTTATAAAAATAATCAGATCTTTGGTTTTGTGATGTTGACTTGCACTGTTATTGCAGAGTTGTTTCAAAGTTTTTCCTTATGAAATTTTGTACACTAATACCTGAGATGTTGATGAGGTGTGGCTTTGAGGGACTTCTAGAAAAATACCTCAAAATTGAGAAATTTTCAATTGAAAAATCAACGGTTGAACCATTCTTGAAAGTACTGTGCAGCAGGGAGATATAATAAGCCCGTTCTCATGATTTGTGGCCAACATGGGGCAGATCTTGAGTTGTGAGGTAAATTCCAAAGTCGATTACCTTTTTTTTATTTTCTTCATGCTCAATACTTCAAACAAATGGAAAAATCACACTTTCTGTTGTGGAATCAAGACATTTTCACATGAGAACTCGGCGGTCTGTTGGAATTTTGGACCTTTATAAAGCTGAAAGCTGTGCACCTCACAAAATTCAGTAGATATTGTATTCTGAAAACGGAACTTCTTTAACAATTGAAATTCAACCAGGAAAATAAAGTGAATTGTTTCTTTCCTTCATTGGTATGAAATTCACTGAACCTTCCTGACTAAGCACGACATTTTTCAATGCATTTGCCTGAGCTAGACTTTCTTCCCCTTCAGTATTGCATTAAAACACATTACAAGTCATTTCGCAGCTTTAATTATAATTTTTGGTTTTTTCCTGATTCTGATATCCTTTTGGTATAGTGTGGACCCATCACTATTCTACCATCCTGTCACCCTTTCCAATGGATATTTCTGAACTCAAGAGTACAATTTACACACAGTTTCCAATAATATTTTTTTCCGTGTCAAAAAATAGATCATTACGAGAGAGTCATTTTTTTTTTCCAAAATACAGAATATTTGTGCGATACTATGACTTACTGACTAACAAGATTACTGTATTGTAAAAATAGTGCATTTTCATCTTCATCTGACCAATTTCTTGGCATGGCGAATAATTTTTGTTTCTTCATTGAAAAATTTTAAATTTTAAAGGACCATAATTGTTTAAATTTTATTACAGTGCATATATTTAGTATTTTTTGAAGCAAAGAAGTTGTAGGATTTTGATAATATTGTAATCATGTTGGTTCCCTTCTGCTAAATTCAATGCAATAACTTCAATTAAAATGATTTGATTTTCGATGAGAACTTACAAATTTCATTTTGGGCATTTTGCGATGACGGTTGTAAGTCTGCTGAGGGCAAAACCCCATTTCCAAAGTCCGCAGTGGGCAACACATCGCCATGAGCAAGATTAATTTCAGGAATTGTTCCTGACTTAGGTATTTCCTGGACTTTTGGCGTATTATTTGGAGAAGAAGGTGCCGGAGCAGGTGTAGGTAATTGATCTGCAAGGAGAGTTAATTTCAATAGTGCAAAATATTAGACTTGGGTCAAACAGAATACGAGAACATAATCACAGAATACCAGTGGAGATACCCTGCAGAGGGTTCAACTCGAAGAAATGCTCCATCAGCAAACCTAAAAAATACCATTTGAGCACTTGTCTTTCAGATTTTGTCACCCTTGCTATCAGATGAATTTATTGAAAGACTCGTTTTCATAACATCTATGAATTATACAACAGGGTGTCTACTAAAACAGGCTGCTCAAAAATCAGTACTTTTACAGTACATTCCCGAGAAATTCAGTACCTCCCTCAACAGAAAAATTCAGTACTTTTTCAATACCTTCAACTGCTAAAATTTGAATAATTTCAATTTGAATTTCTCGCTCAAATTGCGACAAAATTGAAACAAATTCTGGACTTTCTTGCACAATTTCCGCACTTTTCCAGTACTTCCGGACCACCCCTAAAAAATCAGTACTATTTTCCGACTTTCTGGACTTGTAGACACCCTGTACAAACAGTTCCTTCTTGAGACCCCAAGTCCAATCGAGAGGCTGAGAAGCCAAGCTAAGAAAACGAAAATGCACACATGAAAAATTTGATTACAACAACTTTAAGCACATTTCTATTTAAGTTAGAGAGAAAAGAAGAACTGACCTATGATTTCAGCGAGAACATCGTCGAAGACAGGATCCTCGTCAACAAGCTGATTGACGAGTGATTTGATAGCCGTATCCAGCTGCTCTCCAGCTGACTTTCCTATGTCTTTGCTTTTGTCTCTACTCCTCGTTCGTGGCTTATCCGGGAAATTTAAAGCTTTGTTGATATTTATGGAGATTTTTGAACAGAGATCAGGTTTGTCTAGGAAGAGGTTTGTCAAGTTTGGTAGATTTGGCTTCTTAAAACGCTAGAAAGAAAAGAAAAAAAATACGATTAGTATACTCTCTTTGTTCATATTTTAGAGGATTATTGCACACTTATTGATAATCAGTATAAAGAACTTATTTCTCCATTTATTCGATGATTCAGTTAAATTAAATCACATAATTTTCCTGGTAAAACAGCTTAACTGCGTTTCAAAATGAGCCTTGTCATGGACTAAAAAATTGGGTTGTGCAAATGAATCCTTATCGGTGAGCTATTGATATACTTTTTTTCACAATACCAATATAGTCTAATGTGGACACTATTTTCAGAATCCGCCAACTCTAGCCAAGATGCAAGATCCCTTAGTCCAACTAAAACTCAAGAAAATGCACCAATTGGGCTTCAGTTGCGATTACCACTTGTTCAGAAAAGTTTATGATGTGAGAGACTGGACAGAAAAATATCCTTTGTTCAATTATAGAAATGTGACTGGATCTGTGAGAAGGGTACCGATCTCTCAAAAGAAAATTTTCTGAAACTATTGCAAATGCACCGAGGAGGAAAATCTGGAAATTTTGGCGCAAATAAAACCTTTAAGTCTGAAATATAGAGGGATATATTAGTCCTGAAGCTCTACGACAAAAATTCTTAGACTAAGGAAAAACGGTATTTCAGTGATTGCCAAAAGTTGAAGAAAATTTTTTCCAGGAAGTTAAGGTCTCTTTTCACACATATGGTCACTAATATGAATACTCAGCTTTTGGGAACAGTTGGTCATACGTGAAAAGTCTCAACAACTTACATTGGAATCAACTGGTGTTTGGTTAGCGGATCCTTCATCACTAAAAAAATCATCATTCTTCACTATGAGTGGTGATTTACGTCGGTTTCTTGTGTTGCCTGGCAGAGACTCCAGGCTTGTAGTTTCAGGAACCGGCAAAACAGGCCCCACACTAAAAGATAGAGAAGAAAATAATTAGTTAGGATACTATCAGTGTACCTTTGGTACCTTCCCAAAAAAAAATAATCCAATTTTGATCCTGGGCTTCTCAAATATTTACAGGGACTAAGGCCTATATTACGGATACTTAGAGAAAAGAAAGCGTAGTGGGTTACATACCCGCCCCTGCAACTTTGATATAAACGGAAGTTGGAAAAAAAGGTGGGCACTCTCTCTGTAACTTACAGCATTCTTTACAGCGCTCGAGCATTTCATCCAACTGGCCATATTTTTGTGTTTTTTAACGGAAACAGAGCTTTAAAAAAAAAGGAGAAAACAACCTCAAGCTCCCGGCCTCAAATTAAGTCATATAGATGAGATATCTCCATTTATCGGGACTTTTTGACCATAAAACAGGCACTTTCTTAGCAACTAGCTCTAAGTTTCTCGAAAAAAGGTGGATATTCAAAAGCCGAGTATTATAATGCCTCGGGATTTAAGCAATTAGGGACAGCACTGGCTTGAATATTTTACACAGCTTGATATTTTTTGTCAAAATTTAGTTTTTTCTTTACAGCAGGACCATAACATTGATTTAATATTTACAAAGAAAATCACAAAAGAAGATAAAGTGTAAGCAAATACGCTTGAAAATATAATGTTTTCGAGGGTTCCAAAATATTGTGTGATACCATAATAATCAAAGCCATGACTTTCACTTTTTTCTACCAATTTGATTTTCAGTAGCATTCCATCTTTTATAGAGCTGTGACACTCTTGATTGATGAGAGTACTATTAAGGCTCTAGTAAATAATTTTTGTTTTGTTTTTGTTGCAGGTAATATTATGTGGCAGAATATATCTTCCCAGACCTGTCTTCAGTTTTGTAAGTACCCATTTATAGGCCGTTCGGTAGATTTGAGTTCATGATTGAGTTTGCATTCATAACATACGGAAAAAAATAATCCTAAAAAACAATCAGAAATTGATTCATTGGCTCACGTAACAATTTAGTTAAAAAAATAAAAACTTTATTGCATTCAATTGCAGAAGTATTTTCACACAGATTTTTGAGTCTCTCAATAGGTGTTGCTATGGTTCAGCAGTCAAACGCCACTTTCAACTGCTGATCGCAGAGAAAAGAACAAAGGCACTGAAATTTTAGAATCCCATGGAGCTCGTTGCAATCTGAGCACTCAGCTCCATATTAGAAAGTGCATCTTTTCTTTTATTTTGAGTCGGAAACAATAAGCAGGTTTAATATTTGAGAGCAGCGAGCAGTCGTTCATTTGGCACATAATGCGCCGTAAGTGTCCGATGAAGAAACCAGAGGAACTGAATTTCTTTGTCCTAACCTAAATTTTGCTCATGATGGTTGATGGGGTACTGACGTCACCATTGGCGAGGCATATTCGCGATACATACGAATTACTTGAAAGTAGTGTGCAGTCGTCCGTTGCGCAATTTGAAAACTAATCAGGAACTTGAATATAAAACATACAAGGTTTCATGCCTTGCAGGTGTAAATATAGGATAGTTTTTTAAATTGCGATTCGCTTGAAGCAAATTAATGAATACGTAGAAATTAAAGAACTTTATAGGCACAGAAAAAGATGTAATGGGTTCTTCCAGTGACAGCGTTGATTAAAAAACAATTACCGGTAATCTAAATACTTTCAAGAATTATTTATCACGATGCGAAAATTCAAATACGTTCCTTTCACAAAAATGGCTTCAAAGTAATCGAACAAGCACTTGGACTTGATACAGCCGCTTGATTGTTGAATCAATATCGAATGACATGATTGATGAAAAGCATTGCTCAGATGATCATTTGATTATTTGATAACGATTCAACAATCGACCTGCAAATATCAAACAGGTGAGTTCTTGGCGATTGCAATGAGCATCCCATATGCATGGCGCGCTTAAAAACCAAAGATCCAAAGAAAACCAAAGCAAACCAAAAAGACTAGCCACAGTGAGTTAATTTTCGGTGTCTCCTACAAAGTTGACATTTTGGCCTTTGCGATATTTTCCCTGATAGGAGACAAACAGTGGTAGAGCGATAAAATTCAACCTTGAAAATTAGATTTGGTTGAGGAGAAAAAAGAAATAATAAAATAATGACTTACTCATCATCAACAGGGAAAGGGAACGATGTAAAAACAGTACTTGATCCAGGGAATGTAGCTTTATCAGAAGCGTTTTTTGTACGGGATTTCTTAGCCATTTTGTGGAATGGAGAAGTCGCCACTTTTTCAGGAGTTTTTGGATCAACCTGAACAAATCGTAATAACTATTATTAGAAGATGACACAACAGAGTATTATGAGTCAGTAGTTTTGAGCATGATTCTGCCTAGTGGTAAAGGTGCCACTTAGTTCACAACTGACTTTTCGCCTTTCGCAATACTATTAAAAAAATCCTTAAATCCTTGCAAGAGGGGTCCTCTGAGTACTTTCCTTCAAAGTTTCGCTGAAATATTTTACCTTAGCAAGAGGTAAACTGAAAAAAAGAGCATCTTAGACATTAAAAATATAGGCACTATTTTTGTGATGCCCGTGAAACTCTATTTTCCAGTATAGCTCTTACTGTGGTTTATTTCTTTAAAAATGAAAGTTTGAGGGAGAGCAAGAGACCTCTCTTGCAGAGGTTTAAGGCTTTTTAATAAAAATGTTTATACACTAAATATTTAACCCTTTACAACACTTTAAAATGTAATGTCAGTGACAGAAAAAAATGTCTGGCAGCAGAACATCTGTCCTCTTAACTTTGAGGGGGAACATAATTAAATTAGTAAAGTAGTACACTTAGTTCCTTCAAACGACAACAGAAAATTCCAAAATTCCGAGTCTTCTAAATCTGTGTCCATCTGGTATCTGGTACAATTTGTTTCGCCGTACCTTTATAAAATTAGTTCATGTAGATAAATACACAGCATATAGTTTTTTGCAGTACCTAGTTACTACATTTTTTTTTTCTTTCCAAAAATAAATTGTTTGCAGAAATTTAAAAAAGAAAAAAAAAATTAGGACCACTCTGAAATTAAGTTAAGGTAAATTTGCTCCCGGAGAATAAGGTTCCTTTCTACAGATCCAATCACACATTTTGATAGTATGAGCAAACTTTGTTCAGTGGCTTACTACTGACAATATTTTACTGTCAAATTTTTCTCAGTCTTAAGGTATTTACCAACCTGATTTGGAACTCTTGCTGCCTGATCATTGTTCCCAGCTTTGAAGTTCATGGAGTTTAACAGGTAGTCGAGTTGTTCTGGGAGGCTGAGTTTTTCCAGTGGGTCATTCTCAAACGTGCAAAGATGGCTTTGTACTGAAAAAGTGTAATCCATAAAGATATATAAAAATTGTTGACATTTAATTGAATTTTGCGTATCATGACAAAAAGAGATACAGGCAAAAAAACAAAAAAAAAGGAGAAGGGGCAGGCACTGACACTACGGCTGCACTGACGCATCAAGGGGCAAAAGTCCGCGAGTTGTGAAACAACAGTCAAACCTTCTTCTACCAACATATTGACCAAACTCATGTACTCAAATTTTGCATTTTAAGCTGCTGTCACATCAGTACGACAGCCATCAGAAAAGCCTTGATTACCACATCCATATCTTTTATCTATGAAAGCTATCTATCCCCAAGGTAAGTGAAACGAAGGTGTGCTCTTGCCGACGCCTTGGACGACGATGTCGATGACCGACATGGCTCATAGTATTTTCCAGTTTCTTCCAAAGAACATAATATACCCAATAGTTATGATTTGGTTCAAAATAAAACAAAAATATTAAAGTTGATACACTTTGGTGAACTTAAGAGTCCATGGAAATTTAAAAAAAGAGCCAGATTTGTGAAATAATAGGTATACTTGATAGGATGGGCACCGAGGACGGCTCAGTATAAATGAACGACTGCAAAACTAGGAATTATCTGTAGGAATCAGTATTGGTGTTAAAAAAACTGCAATTTCAATTTGCTGTGGGGTAACTCTCGATAAATTTTGTTCTATAACTGCAAAGTTAGACTCACCGGTGCGATAAACAGAACACAGATAATCTAGACATTGAAGGAGCGTCAGACCCATGACTTTGGTAGAGAATCTTCTATTTTGCAAATAGAAAGCGTGACACTCTTTCAGATGCTGGGATGTTTGTAGGAACAACAAAGCAGCCTCCGGGCATTTTTCAGCTTCCAGGTACCCTGAAAAGGTCAAAACAAGATCTGATGAATTTTCGGTTTACAATACATGAAGATAACGCAGCTTTAGAATAAACCGTCTCAAAATGTCCCTCAGTCTGTAACACCACTTAAATATTATTAAATACATTCTTCTATTCCTCTACTTTACTTATGTTTATTAGATATATGTTTTATATCTATTAATTTAAATATATTCAAATGCTGTTTCATCAGTACAGCACTTGAAAATTTTTAGACACATTCTTGCATACCTCTACTTTGCTGATGTCCGTAAATTAGCGCTTGCTTGTTTTGTGCTGAGCAAAACGATGTAAGTGCTGCCAGTTAGGAACCCTTTAAGTGTCTTTGGCATGCTTGTTCATTGACTAATTTCACTGGGAAGCTGGGGCATCATCATATAATTCCAACTGAGCTTGCTGATACTCTAGCAGAGCGCAGCAGACAGACTGAAAACTGGAGCTTACCTCAAACCAAGCCTCTGAGAGTAAGTGAGAACTAGGTTTCAGGGAATTGTCTCCTAGAAAACCTCCAACTTTAATAGGGTCAGAACTTGAACAGAAAGAAACTGTCAGAACTTGTCAGCGGTTTTATCTCACGGACATTGATTGAAGGTGCGTGGAAGACGCAAACTTGCCCATCTCGATAACGCAGTTACATTTGCCAGATGCCCTTCAACAAGCCCATCAATCTACAAACAATTTTCGCCATTGGATAAGAATGCAGGGCTTTCTTGCAAAAGCCTACTACTTATCATGTAACTTGAGCGAGGACGAACGAAGTGGACCGTTTGACATCTGTCAATTCCATTTCCAGTGCGTCCTGAAAATTCCATTTCCATAGAGCAGCTTGCTTGTAAATGCGGTTATTAGATATATAGAGAAAAGTCGGAGAAAAGGGTCTGTGTCACTCACCATAAACTAATCGAGCAACTTCAGAGGGCAACAGCGCCTCCATGTTTATCTTCCTTTACAAAGATATCTGTTCAAAAGATCTGACTAATTAAAAAGGCATTCACTTTAGAAGTTTTAACATTACACGTCGGGACATTCCAAATAAAGACACAGTGTAAATTTTCATTGATGAGTTGAAAATTCACAGCACAATAAACAAAAACAAATAAGCTAATTTCTGACTATAACCTCAAAAATTTCCGTCTGATATTTTTTCCCTCCCCTGCGTGCGCGCGAATAGCATCAACCAATCAGGGACGTTCAGCAGTGAACCATTTGGCGCGCTGTTCAAATAATTTGTATCTGGTGTATGTATGTACTTCGTGATGTAATTCGTGTGCCACTTGCCACTGCCAACGGCTGTAAGTAGGTAAATAAGTAGGTAAACACATTTCTGTGATGCAAAAACGTGATCGCGTGCTCACTGCTCAACGTGAACATACATCATGCTAACTTGGAAGTTCAATCTTTTATCATTGTTGGTTTATGCATCTGTGTGATTCTCCGTCTTCTGTCGTATAAATTCAGAGGTATGTTCTCGAGGCATAGTTGAATTTTCGGGTCACAAATGTTATGTGCAGAAGTTTGAACTTGTCATCCTAAATTACCCTCCCCCCCCCCCCCCCCTATCGGCACCTATCTGCTGAATTCCTAATAATTATCTTTGAATATATTCAAATTAGAGAGGCATAAATTCCAAGAAAAACTGTCAGGTGGTTTCCTTTTACAAGAATTACGAAAACATAAATGGAGATTTGCAACGCCGAGATCGAAATGCCGCATTTGTCGACTTAAGCTATCGATCTGTTGTTCGTAAACAGTGCACTGTGTGTCAAAGAGAAAAATAAGAGAAAGTTAAAACTCTCCGTCACAATTGCATAGCTGCAGAAGATAACTGCGCGACTCAGGAGCGGCGCGGCGCGCGCCTTCATTTCCGTGAGACACTTCCCGCATCGCCGCGAAGTTGATATAGATGCATGACCCAATCTAACCTAACTCGAGTCTTCCGAGGCAGTTCCACGCCTTTGCGACAGATTTGAATCGGATCGAAATCATTAATTGAAGTGAATCAATTGATGTCGGGAGTATTCAAATATCTAGATATCAAAAATATTCTGCTGCATTGTTGATTTCTTTTTCGATTTTGAATTGAATCGAAACGTGCGAAAACCGCTAATGTCCATTTTTCCGGTCTTCAGTTTTTTTGAGTTAGCAATACTTTTCGGAGGTTGATGCAACTAAGGAAGTGGCGTTAATACTCGTCTCCGGGTTAGTTTAATCCTATAACGAGTCTTTAATCACTTTTATGGTTGTATCAACTCTTTAAAAGTATTATCAACTCAAAATAACTGAAGACCGGAAAAATGGACCTTAGCGGTTTTCGCACGTTTCGATTCAATTCAAAATCGAAAAAGAAATCAACAATGCAGCAGAATATTTATGACATCTAGATATTCGTTTACTTCCGACATTAATTGATTCACTTCAATTAATGATTTTGATCCGATTCAAATCTGTTGCAAAGGCGTGGAACTGCCTCGGAAGACTCGAGCTGGGTTCGATTGGGTCACGCAACTATATCAACTTAGCGACGATGCGGGAAGTGTCTCACGGAAATGAAGGCGCGCGTCTCGCCGCTCCTGAGTCGCGCAGTTATCTTCTGCAGCTGCAATTGTAACGAAGAGTTTTAACTTTCTCTTATTTTTTCTTTGACACACAGTGCACAAGCTGTCGAATCACTTTGAATCAATTAATGTCGGAAGTAAACGAATATCTAGATATCAAAAATATTCTGCTGCATTGTTGATTTCTTTTTCGATATTGAATTGAATCGGGACGTGCGAAAACCGTTAAGGTCCATTTTTCCGGTCTTCAGTTTTTTTGAGTTGATAATACTTTTAAAGAGTTGATACAACCATAAAAGTGATTACAGACTCGTTTTAGGATTAAACTAACCCGGAGACGAGTATTAACGCCACTTTCTTAGTTGCATCAACCTCCGAATAGTATTGTGAACTCGAAAAAACTGAAGACCGGAAAAATGGACCTTAGCGATTTTCGCACGTCCCGATTCAATTCAATATCGAAAAAGAAATCAACAATGCAGCAGAATATTTTTGATATCTAGATATTTGTTCACTTACGACATTAATTGATTCACTTCAATTAATGATTTCGATCCGATTCAAATCTGTCGCAAAGGCGTGGAACTGCCTCGGGAGACTCGAGTTAGGTTAGATTGGGTCACGCAACTATATCAACTTCGCGGCGGTGCGGGAAGTGTCTCACTGAAATGAAGGCGCGCGTCTCGCCGCTCCTGAGTCGCGCAGTTATCTTCTGCAGCTGCAAGCTGCAATTGTAGCGGAGAGTTTTAACTTTCTCTTATTTTTCTCTTTGGCACACAGTGCACTGTTTACGAACAACAAATCGATAGCTTAAGTCGACAAATGCGGCATTTCGATTTTGGTGTTGCAAATCTCCATTTATGTTTAAGTAATGTTCAGTAATTTATGTTTAAGTTTATGTTAAGTAATGTTTGTAAAAGGAAACCAACTGACAGTTTGTCTTCGAATTTATGCGTCTCTATTTTTATTTGATTATATTTAAAGAATAATTACTGAGATTTCTAATAATAACTGAAGTTTTGAAAATCGAGCACATTTAGGCATCTAATTCTTTGGAATTAATCTCTAATCAACGATGATGAAAATAATTACAAAATTGTGCGCCTGTGAATGGAAGACTCTCCTTGTAAGCATATTCAGCACTTTGGCCCCTTCCCTTCTATAATTTATTTGTGCGGCAGCACAGCATGATAAATTGCTCGCGTTTGAAGTGAAGGCGCCTTCTGTTTTTTAAGTTGGAGTTCCGCGAAATGAAGCCAGAAGGCATCAATCATCATGCAACAGCACGCTTTAATTGTTCCCGTCACTGATGTGAGACCTCCACCTCATCTAGATGAAAGGCAGTACTCAGGAAAATTTAAGAAACCTTCTACTTGTGATATTGCTGATTTTCCAGTGCAGTTTACTTTTATAAAAAGGCGTCCATTTTAATAATTCCCGGAGTTTTTTCTATAATATTGCGAATGAAATGAGAATGCTGCGTAATAATGAATAATCCCTTTAATAATATTGTACTTTTAGTGTTTTTAAGGAAATCAATAAGACAGTCAACTTGATAAAAGCTCATGTATGTACCTTGTACCCACCTATTTCATTTTTCTTATCGATTTTACCGTCGAGTGTTGTTCCATCTTCAGCTTCTTAACGTTCTTGTAAACTCCCTTCATACCATACCTACAATATTTTGCGCAGCAACATGAAAAAGTGAGAAACTTTGAATATTAATCTGTTGTCTCTCCTTCAATTCTGGTGATGATGCTTAAAAGTTTACCGATGCCCGTCGGAAATTCGTTATCCACCGTCGGATTGAGAGGCTCCTTTCGAAGGAGTGATTCACGCAGTCTCTTTCTTGTAACCAAAATAGTATCCCTCGTAATTGAAGGCGGTCCTGCAGAATCGACGATCCGAGGTGTAACACTCGTTGAATTTAGGGGTCAGGGCTTCATAATTATTTATTCAAACTGTGCTTTAGTCAACCCCCCCCCCCCCTTATCGTTGATTCTGAAAGGATGCAAAAGTTATAGATTTCGCATCAGTCCATCAGTAAAAGGCACTTGTGATAGATGTTGCCAGCGGTCTATATATTTGGGAAGCTAATAATTATTAGAAACAATCGTCATTATTGTCCGTGTCCGTGTCATCTTAATTTAGGCTAATAGTGGAGGTTCCTTTTTTAAATCATCATCCAACTCCTCTAGCTTTGTTTGTGAATGAACAATACCGAGAATAAATGCTGCTTATTTATTCCCGCTTTTAGCAGCAAGTCATTCATTTTTTTTAATATTCCAGTTTCCAATTTAAAAGGAACAAATTCAAATCTGATGCTTTCAACGATGTCATCGTTAGTTTTTCCGAGGAATACATATTTTGTTTAAAAGTAAGAAGGTTACCCGGAAAAATCTGTTCTTATATGTACACTGGAAAGAAAAACACGTTGGATTTAGAGTCCAGACTCTTGAAAACATTGACAAGAAAAAGGACTCTTGTTTCAATCAGATTTAAGCTTAAATCAAAAGGAAATCCGCTCAAATTAAGAGGCTTGGTTCTTGATTTAAGCTTAGATCTGATTGAATCAAGAGTATTTTTTCTTGTCGATGTTTTTAAGAGTCTGGACTCTAGATCCAATGTGTTTTTTTTTCTAGTGTATAAGCCGTGTAACTTTCAAACAATGGACGGAGATGTAATCCGGGAGATGTCGAAGAATAAAAAAATTGAAATTGTTTGCATGCGTCTTAGTAATACAGTGGATATCGAACAAAACGACCTTTCGGGCATAACGACGCAATTTGATCGGTCCCGGCTGAACTCCTATTTAGCCAATGTATTTTCGTATTGTTCATAACGACATCGCATATGACGACATATCGACCTTAGGGACGGACTTTCCACGAAATTTCGGGCTGCGCTATTGTTTTTATGGATCTGGGTGTTTCCTTGAAAATTTTTAAAAAAACACCTAGTGCGACACATAAAAAAATAAATAAATAAAAAAATAGATAGATAAATAAATAAAATAAAAAATAAAAAAATAAAAAACTCGACTACAACGACTGGAGCATTGCCCAGCGGAGGCAATGCACCTTAAATGCTCTCTATTTAAGACTATCGATACTTAAGTAAATGAAGGGAAGAAAATTAGTAGGATTTTATGTAGCATGTTTAAATGAGAATGATCCATTCAGTGTGCGCAAAAACTCCACCTTCGTAACAAGTTATTTTTATTTTTTATCTTTAATTTTTTGCTCTTTGATATGGCTTTGGCCTTCGTGCATCAGCACTATCAACCAAGCAAAATGAGAACTGCTCAAATCCGCCCGATTGAGTAATAGCGCCAAACACAGTGCAGTCGGCGTGGAACGCATATACACTAGCGCCTACAAGACCTCGTGGATACTTCACGCATTGCGCCTGGTGCGCGCCACACTACTGCGGTCGGCTCGGTCGGCTTGAAGCGCTTATTAGCGCCTTCAAGACTGACGGAACACTTCAGGCATTGCGCCAAATACGCAGTGCGGTCGGCGTAGAACGCATATTAGCACGTACAAGACTGAATGCGTACTTTACGCATCGCGCCTACACTAAGGTGCCTACTTTGTCGTTGAATATTTGTAATTTATCGGTGTTAGACCTACCGCTCGCGATGGGCACCATTTTGATTAGTGTACACCGCGTGTGACATACACTGGTGTGCACACAAATAAAATAAAAAAATGAAAATGTAGTGTTAAAAATAATGGTGCTCATCTCCTGCAAATAGAGAAAGCCACGTCTTTACACCCTAGCGCCAGCCCAGCTTTACTCTTTGCTGTCCGATTTGAGGTGAGTGCGTAAAAATCTGTTATGACAACTATTGACTATAAAGATTGAAAAAGGCCGGTCACCTCAAGGTCGTTATATTCTATTTCCAGTGTACAGATAAAATAATCTGATGCCGAAAGTCTGAGCGGAAAATGTTATTTGTTTGGACCGCGTTAAGCAGAAAGAACCAAGCCACATCAGCTAATGCCGAATTTAATTGGCAATTGAATTTTTTTACATGAAAACAGTTGTGCAGATTTTCGTGCAATTCAGTGATTTTTCTCCATAGTACGAGGCAACTTCCTTAAAATTTTTAAAGGAATCTGCACAAATTCTCTCCATAAAAAATTAAATTGTCCGGTTAAATGTGGCAATAGCTGATGTGGCTTGGTTTCTTTCTGTTAAACGCGGTCCATTTGTAATAAGGAGGATGAAACGTCCAAAGAACTCACAGACGGAAGGTTTGAAGGGAGTTGAAACGGATATATTCGACCATCAGCAATACTGCCGTGCTAAGGAAGAAGCGTATGAACATTCGAGAGTTGCCAAATGGCCCCGGATAAAACATGTGTTTTTGAGAATGATTATGCGTATTTTTTCTTGAAATTTTCGGACATTTTAGACAAAATTGACGAACAAAATTGTCTGAACAAATTGAAGGAAAACATTCACAATTTTCCTAGTAAATTAGGTCTTTATTTAAGAAAATGTGGCAACGTCTGAAGGTTCATACGACGTTTTTCCTTAGAACGGCAGAATATGGTTTCTTAATCGATGTGTATGACGTCACCCTGAACATATTCGTCCAACTTTTGCTCATTGTTTTTGAAGCATCTCGCATGATGTCTCCTTTTGCTGGTTCAATACCGGTTGCCGCGTTCATACACGCCATTGCCAAGTTTCGACGATATTCCGCTTTTATCTTATATAAAATCCAGTATTCCACAACAGAACTGGCATCTATGCCACATAAACTCCGCAATCAGTTCCGCAACGCTTCCAGCGGCGATCATTCAATTATGCTTATATTCTTAATGAGAAGTAACACCAGCTTGCCACCAATTAATCTTCTTCGCACGAAAAAGAACTATGCACCTTTCAAATACACCAAAAAGACGTGTCTGCGGGAGAACATAGTGGGATAAATGTGTTTTTTGAGAACAGTGTCTGTGTATACTGTCTTTTGGCTTTCAGCCTTCCAATTAATTCGATATTCTATCGCGATTTCCCCCCTTTCTTCTTTTCTCCATGTCTTCTTTTCGGTTTCATGCTTTGGTGTTCGCATGCCCAGGAATATAAACACCTTTTACTCACCGTTCCTATTTTATGATCAATAGATTAAATTTAATGCATACGGTAAGGTAGGAGATTAATATGCATGATCTGCGACGATACTGATAATAAAACACCCCCTCCTGTCTTCGTAGTGTAAACATTCCTTCTTAGGGAAAACGGCAGTCTCTGCATGTTGCGTTAGAAATATTTGATTTTTTTTCTTCTTTTTATCTCGCTGTGATTTCAAAAAGTGAATAATGTAGGAGAACCAGTAAAGTAGAAAAAATGGAACAACGTCAAAGAAATATAAAAAGAGGTCAGTTTTCTGAAAGAGCCGCCAACGGCGCAATACTATAAAACTGGAAAATTCCTTGGGTTAGTTAGCAACATTTGAGCTTTTTGAAAATCATTGTAATAATTTAGACGATCTGAAGACAGTCGCGTGTTTGCATTTGGCTGACAAATGCCCTGGGTTTTGCATTCACTCGAAACGTAATGTAGAACACGGTCGCGCCGCTTCGTGGGTCAAAACTTAGGGAGAAGTTAGGTTAAGAGTCAGGTAGTTTGTGATGTAATATCGGTGGAAATTGTGTTTAACATAATTGGGTCACAATTAACATATTCTTTATTAAAATTTTCTTCCGGTACCGGGAATCGAACCCGAGCCTCCTGGGTGAAAGCCAGGTATCCTAGCCACTAGACCATACCGGATTTGTGATGGCAGGTTCGAATATTACACATTCTGAAATGTAAACACCTCAAATGACAATTTCTCAAACTCTTAATTCTTACCTACTTTTGAAGATAAGATTCTAAAATTTTTTTAAAAAAATTGCCTTGCTTGATTTTTATTTAGAATGGGATAAATTTTGATTTTAATAGTCCAAAAATTCTGTTAACATTTTTTAAATAATTTTTCTATATGCATATGTGCCTATTAGGGAACTTCGTCATCCGAAATAATATCGGACTCAGTGGCTCAAACCGCCAAAAACGCAGCGCGAAGCGCGACACGGGCATTCTAGCGTTACGTAAGTCACGTGACGCTGAAATGAACGCCCCAACGCACCCATAACGCAAGCGTACACCTCCTCTCCCTGAAAGAAATGGATTTGTAGTGTCTTTACTCTCAGTATGAAAGACAGTGTTCGAAATTCACAAGTGCCATCGCGGCTAATGCGCCTAAGAAATCGGCCATGCGGCGCCTAAAAAGTGAAGGCTCTGCTTCAATTTTGCCCCTAAAAATTGCCCCCCCCCCTCAAAAAATTTGATTTTTCTGTTTGGCGATTTTTGAAATTTCGACGCACGACACCGGATTCTAACTTATCACTAAATCATAGAGTACTTGGAGTCGTAATGTAAGTGGGTGAGCTGGCGCCACTTTTAAGCATTTTCCAGGTCCCGAATTCCGAGACTCCTGTGTGACGCCGGGTCACTTTTTCGATACTCAATCGATTGTTTGCGATACACGGGTACCCGGCCATCCGATGTAAACAAAGAAGATAGGAATCACCACGTATTCCATATATTCCATACCGCCATTTTGGATCGAGCATGTATCGAAAAAGTGACCCCAACTCGGCGCACACCGGGCTCGGAACTCATTGAGCAGAACATGGCGCCAGCTCTCTCATTTACATTACGACTATATGTACTCTATGCATGCACTAAATGTGCCGTGATATATAGGCCGTAAGTCAATTTGGTCCCCCCAAAAATCTTCTTTGGCCCCTAAAAATCGAGCCTCATGGGCCACATGGCTCCTGAAACTCAAAAGTTAGTTTCGAGCACTGATAAATGGACTCTAGACTTGGCAAGATTTCACTGTTGCGCTTAATTATGACAATTAGCACTCGCGGGCAAAGCGAATCCGAATTTCGACGGGTCCACAGAGTGACGCAAGGGGGCACCGGCGCATTCATAACAGACTGAATTCGATTGAATTCAACTTTCTATCACAAGTTTAGCGCTCGCTTTCTCGGGCGCCGAATGCTCGGCCGGACCGGACGGACGATCGCCGATTGCTAATCCGCTCGTGCCGTCTGCACTTTGCCCTTCGGATTTTTTTCTCGGGCCTATCAATAAACGCCAGGGCGAGCGCCCCCCCCCCCCCCCACGCTTCGTCTCGCCGGCGAATCTGCCACGCGCGAATTAGCTCGAGGCGCTGTCTACCGAGATCCGTTGACTACTCGTATGATGAAAAGGGAACACTGCTCTGCCGTGATAGCGAAGAGAGCAGTAAGTGCAACATTGTAGTTTTGAGGAAACGGGCTCAGAAGCTTCACTGGAAAAAAAAACATACCTATTGGATCTAGAGTCCAGACTCTTGAAATCATTGACAAGAAAAAATGCTCTTGATTCAAGCAGATTTAAGCTTAAATCAAAAGGACATACGCTCAAATAAAAAGGCTTGGTTCTTGATTTAAGCTTAAATCTAATTGAATCAAGAGTATTTTCTCTTGTCGATGTTTTCAAATGTCTGGACTCTAGATCCAATGTGTATTTCTTTTCCAGTTTTCTGATCGGAAAATTTGACTGAAAGAAGCTTTCGTTCTTTATCAAATTGCCACTAATCGTCCGGAAGACTCTTAAAAATCGTTTGGATGATTAAAAATCGACTGATTTTATCTCAGTCATGCAGAAGGAGTATTTTTCATTTTTATGCTACACTGGAAAAAAAAACACATTGGATCTAGAGTCCAGACTCTTGAAATCATTGACAAGAAAAAGGACTCTTGATTCAATCAGATTTAAGCTTAGATCGAAAGGAAATCCGCTCAAATTAAGAGGCTTGGTTCTTGATTTAAGCTTAAATCTGCTTCAATCAAGAGTCCTTTTTCTTGTCGATGTTTTTAAGAGTCTGGATGAAGGCTATTTCCATCTAAATCTTCCGTCACATTCATACGGCGCAATGATACAACTATTTGAGCTCTCCGGAATGCGTGAGGTATCACGCCGCATTTGAAGGCGTTTTCTAAACAACCATGTTCCGATACCCGGATTATCGTTCTGCATAGTTCATATTCTTTTGTTACAAAATGTTTTATACTTTGTTTCGTACCATGCAGAAAATCTACTGAAATTTGCACACACTGGAAAAAAACATAGGATCCAGAGTCCAGACTCTTGAAATCATTGACAAGAAAAAATACTCTTGATTCAAGCAGATTTAAGCTTAAATCAAAAGGACATACGCTCAAATTAAAAGGCTTGGTTCTTGATTTAAGCTTAAATCTAATTGAATCAAGAGTATTTTCTCTTGTCGATGTTTTCAAATGTCTGGACTCTAGATCCAATGTGTTTTTCTTTTCCAGTTTTCTGACCGGAAAATTTGACTGAAAGAAGCTTTCGTTCTTTATCAAATTGCCACTAATCGTCCGGAAGACTCTTAAAAATCGTTTGGATGATTAAAAATCGACTGATTTTATCTCAGTCACACAGAAAGAGTATTTTTCATTTTTATGCTACACTGGAAAGAAAAACACATTGGATCTAGAGTCCAGACTCTTGAAAACATTGACAAGAAAAAATACTCTTGATTTAATCAGATTTAAGCTTAGATCAAAAGGAAAAACGCTCAAATTAAGAGGATTGGTTCTTGATTTAAGCTTGAATCTGATGGAATCAAGAGTATTTTTTCTTGTCGATGTTTTTAAGAGTCTGGACTCTAGATCCAATGTGTTTTTTTTTCCAGTGTAGGATATTGTCAGACAAGACAACCGCAAGTGCTACCTTTTGCATGCTTTCGTGATTTCGTTTTGGACACACAACAAATATAATTCAGGTCCGAAGTTGGCAGAAGAGGGCGGCACTTTACTTGAAAGCACTGTTTTGATTGGCTCTCTGGAGGAATATTGTCACTTACCACTTACATGCCGCCTCGCCTGAAACTACGTCATTTCTTGCGCACTTACGGCCTCCTTATATGTCTCGTTTTGATGCAATTGAGATGAATTCTGCTGTTTTCGCCTTTTAAGTGATTTTATCTGAAAGAGATCAGACGATTCTCGAATGAAACTCGATTTCGAAAATTCGACACTTACTACACTCTCTTCGCTGTGTCACGGAAACGCTGTCTAATGAGAGCCGTTGAGTACCTACACCTACACATACATGGTGATAAGAGAACACGGATTTGGCTATAAGAGAGCGCGCAGTAAGAGGTGGGACTTCACCATATGTCCAGGGGCGGTCTGACCAAGGGTGCTAGAGTGCTTCAGCACCTCTTAGGGCCCGGCAGGTTTCTTTTAGAGGCCCCAAACCTTGAAAAACCCCCATCAAGGAAGAATTCCGTGGTAAAAATTGGCGATAAGAGCTGCGTTTCAAAATACCATAGGAATTCTTATAACCGGCTAAAGAAGGCTACGGAAAATCATACAGCTGGCTGTAGAATGCGGAGAAAATCATACGGCCGGGCTATGCGAAGCTATAAAAAATCATGCAGCCGGGATATAGTTCCTATCGCCGGGCTTTACACTTTATCGCCTGGCTGTTGCTTTTTCGCTATCGATTATATGAGAGGCTGTAAAAAATTGTGTAGAAATTCGTGTGCTTTGGAAATCATCAAGTTTGATACGGAACCACCTTAATATTTACAAAACACACATTATATTTTCCTTTAATGCATATTTTTTTTTTTCATCAATTAAAATGAGAATAATCTTTACAGGATGCGTGCAAAAATTTCAAAATCATGAGTTGAATAACGCTGACTCCGCCAGATTAAATATTAGAGCCTACCACATAGCGGAGCGGCGACGCTCTGGCGCCTACAAACCTAACAGGGATACTTCACGCATTGCGCAACGCGTGAAGTATCCCTGTTAGGTTTGAAGGCGCCAATGCGCGTTTCGCGCTGGCTGCCCGCCTGCCGCGCCGCAGTGTGCCACGGCACTTGAAGCAACTATTTCACACCATAGATATTGCACAGTATCATACGAAACTGAGGCGCTCTAATATATTAGGAATGGCACGCATCCATCAAAAGTACGAGCTTTCCTCGCAAAATAAGTCAATATACTACGGCCCAAAAAGAGAGCAGTAATCCAAAAACTCACTAAGTCCTAGCATCCGTAATTAGTAACGTTTAGCACACACTTTTTCGCATGATGGCTGTTGCTTAATCGCCATCGGCTATAAAAGGCTGTAAGAAATTGTGTAGCCGGCTATAAAAGCTATTGGAAATCTTACAGCCGGCTGTAGGTCTATGATATTTTGGAACACAGATTCTACTGCCAATTTTTACCAGGGTTCTTTTAGCTAGAGGAGATCACTCGTCAGGAAGGGGTCCCGAAAACGTATCAGCACCCTAAGGATTTTCGAGCCACACCGACACTGTGTATGTCTTACTTTTTTCAATTCCTAAAAATGATTTTATGTTCTCGCGCGCGGGGGGGGGGGGGTGTCAGACCCTCTTAAGATCCCTCCTTTACTTAGGAGACACTGGCAGCGTGGACTTACTATCGTTTTGATGGAAATGGCGTTGCTGCGCGCCTCTCTCGGAAAACTGCGGTGTTTGCAATTGCAATGAATACTGCTGTTTTAGCGGAAGCATCCCATTGCTTTAAAGTAAATAGCGGAGCTTTGAAGAAATCTCGAATTTGACGTCACCACTCTTCTTCCTAACGATAACTCTAGAGAACTGATTATGAAGCCCTTCATCGGGGCATGCACTCAAAGTATTAAGAATTTTCTTGTCTTTGCTTATTGATTTGCTCATTGCTTTGTATTCACAATATCAATCCGGTATGGTCTAGTGGCTAGGATACCTGGCTTTCACCCAGGAGGCTCGGGTTCGATTCCCGGTACCGGAATAAAATTTTGAATTTAGTGCTGTAGCCCAATTTAGTCAGGTTCGATCAGTGTTAGTATTGCTCGATAATGCTTGGGTCGCTAATAAGTTCTGGGGCCCCTTCTCCCTGGCGAGGCCCCCTTAAATAACCTCAGAGACAAACCTTAAGTCCCTCTTTATGTGGGTTTTTCATGGTTTGGGGGCCCCTAGAGCTCAGCGGAGCTAGTAGCTCCGCTGAAAATTCGAGATTTACCAAAATAAATTTGGCAACGCCCGAAGGTTCATATGACGTTTTTCCTTACACGACAGAACAGGGTTCACGTGGAAATTGAGTTGCGCCCTTGCGTTAGAGGGGCGACGTATTGGATTACATTTTGCAATAAGGAACCACTATTTCTGACCCATTTTAGAAACAACATACATGCCATTGGTTTCCCTATGCAGATGTGTGCTTTCATGGGAGAGCCAGAAATAGTGGTTCTATATTGCAAAAATTAATCCTATTGTCACAAGAATCAACCATGCCGCCACGAATATTCACGCAGTGGTGTATTTTGATACATCGATAAAATACAGAAAAAATAGTATGCAAAAAGATTTGAAACTAAATGAAACAGCCCAAGTGTCGCTAATTATCGATATCAATTTATTAAGTCATAACTACATGTGTGCACGTGTGAAAGTGCAGGCCCTCTCTTCACGTCTTACGTGTGCGCTTCCGTTATCGCAGCCGCTCTTTCGACGTGATTAGCTGCACGCATACCGTCCCTTGTGTTGACACACGCGCTTCGAGCTATGCGCTCCTCTCGCATGTAAAGCGGCTTTACAGCAGAATGCAAAAATAGCGATCGAAGTATATGAGAAAGTCACGGCGTCAAAATGAAGTTACGAGTGTTTCGATTATTAGAATAACAGAAATACACAAAAACAGCCCGAATAATTTAACTAAAAAACAAAATAAAACTGGTAACCAAGACTGAACAACACAAGAAAACGGGTAACCAAGGCTAAAACACGTCTAAACAGGAAACAAAAATATACAAAAAATTTTAAAAATCAAAAGCCTTAGACCTCCATTTCGTGATCATTTTTTGGCCTCGTGGTTTGTTGTTTTTTAGCTTTGTGCACCCGTTTCCTTGTGTTGTTTATTATATCAGAATAAATAGATGTCTCAAAATATAGAAACTGTTTCGAGAGAACATCCCTGGGCGTTCCTCAACTGTTTTTTATGAAAAATATATAGGTACAAGTATAATACATTTATTGAAGGATCTATTCTGCCGTGTTAAGGAAGAACGCCTTATGAGCCATCAGGCAATGCCAAATTCCCTTCCACAAATCCGATATTTTTCAGGAAAATTGGTGAATATTTCTCTTCCGATTTTCCAGAGGATTCCGTTCGTAATTTGATCCAAAAAGTCTGAAAATTTCAAGGAGAAATATTCATAACTTTCTTTAAAAATACACATTTTCTGAGAGGGAATTTGGCAAAACTAGCTTGTTCTTACGGGGTTTTCCTTAGCACGGCAGAAAATTGACTCCCTTTTATCGATTTTTATTCTCTCTGTAACAGTTATCTGTTATAACCATTGCAATCCCCTTCCTATTTCTTTCTCACCTCCCGTATTTATCGAGACACCTTCGCTCTAACTGTTTGGAAAACGTACTCTCCAGCGTACTTTAATTTTTCTGTGATGTAAACATAGGCATCAGTGAGGATCGAACAATCGCCTTGTCTTGTGGGTGCTAATATATATGTGTGTCACGCCGACCGCTTTGTGTTTGGTGCAATGCGTGAAGTATTCATACAGCATTGTAGGCGCTAATATGCGGTTCAAGCCGACCGAGCCGACCGTACCGAGCCGAGCCGTGTTTGGTGCAATGCATGAAGTATTCTCACAGTCTTGTAGGCGCTAATATGCGTTACAGGTTACACGCCGACCGCACTGTGTTTGGCGCTGTTATTCAAACGGGCGGGGTTGAGTAGTTCTCATCTTGCTTGGTAGCACGGCAGAATTGACTCCCTTTCATCGATTTTTATTCTCTCTGTAACGGTTATATATCACGACCATTCCAGATCCCTTTCTCTTTCTCTCTCACCTCCCGTATTTATTGAGACACCTTCGCTCTAACTGTTCGGAAAACGTACTCTCCAGCGTACTTTAATTTTTCTGTGATGTGAAAAATAGGCATTAGCGAGGATCAAACAATCGTAAGCGTTTAATGGCAACGCGGTAGGCCGAATGTGGGACTATTCATCATTACCAATATCAAAGAAAGTTGGAAGTGTGACATTGTCGAGAGGCTCTCAGCCGTAATGGCGAGACTTTTCACTTACCTCTCGCATAGCGCGCGAGCTCAGCGCTGACACTTGACCGGAAAAGAGCCATCGCTCCATCACAAACCGCTTTGTCTGAAAGCTCCACTCTCGATTTTTATCGCCAGAATCTTCAGAAACGTAGAATGAAGCAGTCCGGTTGGACGTTTGCGCGTTTGTTAGCGGATCCAACTCATCAGAAAATAATGTTTACTAAGGTTGGCGCATCTGTATAAGTTTTTGCGCAGCTAGTCGCTCACGAATCGTCATTAAATAAAAATCGGGTTTTTAGGTATTTTTACCTTAAATGCAGGGACGTCATTTCAGGCGCAGCGTACGGTCAATTAGGTCAAATTTATGGCATGATGGGGGGCACACAAACCCTAGTTTAAATATAACCCAATTTTTTTTTCAATTCCGTACTTTATTGTAACTCAGAAAAATATAAAAAGATACTTTGCAATCATTCCAAATGTGCAGAGGAATTTTTTTTGGAGGAGAGAGGGAAAATCGAAAAAATCGTAATTCTCGGCAATTTTCACTGCTCAACCGGTAGGTACACTGGAAAAAAAAAACATATTGGATCTAGAGTCCAGACTCTTAAAAACGTCGACAAGAAAAATTACTCTTGATTCAATTAGAATTTAGCTTAAATCAAGAACCAAGCCTCTTAATTTAAGCGGATTTCGTTTTGATTCAAGCAAAAATCCGATTGAATCAAGAGTATTTTTCTTGTCAATGTTTTCAAGAGTCTAGATTCTAGATCCAATGTGTTATTTTTTCCAGTGTAGATTTGAAAACTAACCGATTAAGTTCAAATTTTTCGTGGGGGATACTGATGCTAGGAATATCACCAAGCCAACCTGGTGGAACGGGACTTTTCAAAAATTTTGGAAAAATGACACACTCTTCTGTATGAGCTTTAACCGTCAAAACGCGATTCTGTAATTAGGACAACTGTCAGATTCCCCGATTTCCCCGAAATCCGATGGTGGATGCTGCCGCGATAGCGAAGAGAGCGTTAAGGTGATTCGATGGACGCCATATTTTGTGTCAGAACGGTATGCGATCTATCTCATCAATTGGTTCCATTTTTTCAGCTACTCGTCATTTTTCTCCAATATTGAGATCGCAATTCTGTTTTCAGGAGACTAAAGCACTCACTTACCAATTTTAACGAAGAAATTCAACGTAATAAAGGCGTGGTTTTTTTAGAGAGAAAATATCGCATTCGAGTGCAGTTTCGATATCAGTATCGAATGCGATGTTTTCTCTCTAAAAAAAAACCACGCCTTTATTACGTTGAATGTCTTTGTTAAAATTGGTAAGTGAGTGCTTTAGTCTCCTGACAACAGAATTGCGATCTCAAAATTGGAGAAAAATGACGAGTAGCTGAAAAAATGGGACCAATTGATGTGATATATCGCATGCCGTTCTGACACAAAATATGGCGTCCATCGAATCACTTTAAGTGCATTTCTGTACGAGCCATGGTTAGCACATGCTTTTATATGTCTCGAGGTTCATCCTAGCATGCACTTACTGCTCTCCTCTTATCACGGCAGGATGCCGCATCCAAAAGTTGCCAGACGGAGCACTCGGAATTGGTCTGAGTTGAAGTTGATGTAACCACGAAATGGATCAGTCTAGCCCTATAAAGCGACGGATCCATCTCGGATCATGCTGTGTGTGTACTTAGCGCGTAATTAGGTTCCAAACCTGTTTTTCTGTTCCATCTCCGGAGGCGTTGCGCAACATAATTTCCGCTTCGATGACAAGATGCTTCTCCCTGATCAGGTTCTCACCAGCCGCCCGTCATCTCACACGTTTCGTCTTACGTCCAAGATTTAATAAAAGCACATGTTCACGAATTAGTCGCGGCTTACCTGTAAATCTATGTCGCACAGTGGATCGAGTCAATAAGAGGGATTGGACATAATGGTTGGACGCTTTCAATATCGGAAAACAACGAAGAATATCCAGTAAAAGTCACAGCGAATTGCATACATTTGCTGTGTTCATAACGGATCAAACATAAGCGGAGTTTTTGAGATATCGCAACCAAAAAATGCCCTTTATGAACCCAGCGCTCCAATTTTCATGGAATTTTATGATTTTTCACCAAAATAAAATTCCATCCTGCATTTCTGGAAATGTAGCATTCGCAGATTTTTTTTCACACAGTGAATCGAGGCAATAGGAGAAGTCAGACAAAATTTGGAAACTTTACACGCTTTTAACTTTGTTTATACGAAATATTGAGGTTTTAAAAGTGGTTTCATTGGTTTCCTCGTGAGATTTTCTTTATGGAGCACCCCTTACAATTTAAAATATGACGAAATAAACATAAAAATTTGCAGTTTCAGTCAACAATTTCATGTCCGACCTCTCTCTGATTGACTCCATCCACTGTGTGCCGTAGCTGCTTTGCTGTCTCTTTGAGCGTGACGAAAACGAGAAGTTTTTCGGTTTTTTTTTTTGTGCTTTGGAAGATGTGAATGAATAAAATCTGAATTTTCCCCCTCCTTCCTAAGCCCAGTTTCTAAGAGGGCGAGAATAATGCCGTTTGTATGTCGCTCTAAGATTGGTTCACCAACGGGTCAGTCGCGCTGGTTACAGAATCGAGTTTTGATGCTTGATTCTTTTAGATTACCTATAAATTATAAGATCCGTCCAAACAGCAACTTTCCACGTTCGCCATAAACCCAGATATCTAGCTTTGAAAAATTCGGTTTATGACGTCATTCACTGCGGTAGTGCCATCCTTGGTTTCTTCCACCTTCCTCTCTTCCCAGTTCCACGTTGAGCAACCAGTGCAAAAGTGTGTCTCTCTGACTGATGTAAGCAAAGTGAAATAACTCTGGTAAAAATTGGCGATAGGAGCTGCGTTTCAAAATACCATAGGAGTTCTTATAGCCGACTGAAGAAGGCGATAGAAAATCTTATAGCTGGCTGTAGAAAGTGGAAAAAATCATACAGCCGGGCTACATGAAGCGATAAAAAATTAAACAGCCGGGCTATAGTTCCTGTCGCCGGGCTTTACACTTTATCGCCTGGCTGCTGCTTTTTCGCCATCGGCTATAAAAGGCTATAAGAAATTGTGTAGAAATTCGTGTGCTTTGTAAATCCGCAAGTTTGTACGGAATCACAATAATAATTACAAAACGCACATTATATTTTCTACTTATTTGTTTTCATCAATTAAAATGAGAATAATCCATCCAGAGTGTGCAAACATTTCAAAGTCATGAGTTGAACAACGCTGACTCCACGAGATTAAATATTAGAGCCTAACACAAAGCGGAGCGGCGGTTCACTGGCGCCTACAAATCTAACAGGGATACTTCACGCACTGTGCAATGCGTGAGGTATCCCTGTTAGGTTCGTAGGCGCCAATGCGCGTTTCGCGCTGGCAGCCCGCCCGCCGCGCTGCGCCGCAGCGTACCTCGGCGCTTGAAGCAACTATTTCACACCAAAGGTATTGCACAGTATCGTACGAAATTGAAGGCGCTCCAACATATTAGGAATGACAGGCATCCTTCAAAAGTACAGAGCTTCTCTCGCAAAATAAATCAAGATACTACGGCCCAAAAAGAGAGCGGTAGTCCAAAAACTCACTAAGCATACACTTTATCGTCAGGCTGTTGCTTAATCGCCATCGGCTATAAAAGGCTATGAGAAATTGTGTTTCCGGCTGTAGTAGCAATTGGAAATCTTACAGTCGGCTGGAGGTCTGTGGTATTTTGGAACACAGATTCTACTGCCAATTTTTACCAGGGAAACCAAGGGTGGCATTGCCGCAGTGAATGACGTCATAATCCGGATTGTTTTCTTTTGTTGCGACAAAGACATTTTCTTAGTAGTTTATTTTTTGAGTGTAGTAACTGTCCATATTTTTATGCTAAGGATAGCACGCCTTCAAGTTTCATTATCTAATTGTAAGCTTGTTTCACCGGAGACAAATATCATCTCCAGTTTAACTACAACAGAAACTTGTAGTCTCGTGTAAGTCATCCAGAAGTTTAAAAAATTCCCTAGTTTCTCTTTTGATGAGGCACCGTATGGGAGAAAGAACAATCCTTTTTAAAAGCCGTAAGGAGAACTATTCCAAGAGCCGGCTAAAAAAGTGACGTCATAACTTCGTTTGGTCCATTGTGAAAGAGGCTAGACAAAGAATTAACCTTTATGCGAGACGAGATGTATTTCACTAGAGGCGCGACCGCAAACACTTGAGATCTTTGAGGCAGACCAGAAGCGAGAAATAGCTGATTATGATTTCAGGAGGCCGCTGTTGCAGTTGCCACATGGGCAGAGACCTATTTTTGGTATTTTTTCAGTCCAGGTTCTACTTAAAATCCTTCAATTCTCTCACGGCTTGAAAATTAGAAACCATCGTAAAATGTAAATTTCCAGTGTAGAGTCTGATCACATTGTGAAATCTCAGTGCTGGTTTGAAAAATATGCTGCTTGTTTATAGAGAGAGAGAGGTAAACAAACACGTAGTCCGAAATGTCACTTACAGAAATGCAAAATTTCGTGTAATCGTATGCATTTTGTCTATGAAACTTTTAATATACAAAGACAAGGACAAGGCACAGAAGTGCAGTTTTTGAAAACAAAATTGAGTTATTAATGATTTCAATTGAAACTAGTCTTAATGCATAATCTGTGAAAAATTTTCTCCCAAATTCCAAAATTTTAAGATAAAAAGACAGCGTGAACTTTCTTTCCCCCATCAGAATTCATGTAATTTCAAAACTACAAACACGCATTCTCGAAATAGCAAAAACTGCACTTATGCGCCTTGTCTCGTAGGTCTGTGCTAATATGTGTGTCACGCTGACCGCTTTGTGTTTGGCGCAATGCGTGTAGTATTCCTACAGCCTTGTAGGCGCCAACATGCGGTTCAAGCCGACCGAGCCGACCGTACCGAGCCGAGCCGTGTTTGGTGCAATGCATGAAGTATTCTCGCAGTCTTGTAGGCGCTAATATGCGTTACGGGTTACACGCCGACCGCACTGTGTTTGGCGCTGTTATTCAAACGGGCGGGGTTGAGTAGTTCTCATCTTGCTTGGTTGTTGTGCCGATGCACGAAGTCCAAAGTCCCATCATATGGCAAAATATAAAAAAATAAAAAGAAATTGCTACTAATCTGGAGTTTTTGCGCACACTGAATAGATTATTGTCATTTAAAACGTGCTACATAAAATCCAACTATAATTTTTTCTTCTGATTTACGCACTATGTGATGTTGCTATATGCGGTGTCATCATAAACAATACGTAAATACATTGGTTAAATTGTAGTTCAGCCGGGACAGATCAAATTGTATCGTTATGCCCGATAGGTCGTTATATTCGATGTCCAATGTATTGAGTTCAATGATGACCAAACCGTAGATGACTAAAAGTCCTCGGTGATGTATTGAATGACTAGCGTGGCTTTTAAAAAAATTTCTTACTTGAACCGATGTCCGGTTTCTTGGGTAAAAAAAACTTAGTTATCTATTTATGGACCTATTTAAGCTGAAAGGAACTGTGTGAATTAGGGTTTGAGGGCACCATAGCTTCTTAATCCTTTCAGCACGAATTCGTCCAAATGTGAACTGTAGTTTTTTATCAGCGGGGAATAATATTTTCAAGTTAAACAACTGAGGTATTCATTCATCCTCTCCCGACGCAGTATTTTCTTTCTTAGCAGTGCATTATGGACACTCTAATCCGATGAATAGCGAATTCACTGACGTCACGATCGGATCTGACGTATCACTTATATCCATCAGCCACGAGTCCGTGGATCATTTGTACGTCTTTATGCTAAAAAGAACTATGTGAAAACGAATAAAATCAAAAGGAGCTATGAATCATGCAAATCATATACACGTACGTCCTTTTGATTGGATTCATTTCCACATGGTCGCTTTCAGCATAAAGACGTCCATTCCTGATGCGATATGGCAGATAAGACGGGGATCGGACAGTGAGGCGGTAGCGCTAATCGGTGCTCAAGGACGCGGAAAGAGGGAACAACAAGGGGGGAGGGGTCCGAGGGGGGCGGAAGAGAGTCGGGGGAGAAAAGTAGGAAACAATTAGCTGCCAAGTGCGAGAGGAGAGAACCCAGTGTCCATTTCACTTTCTTCGATGCGGATTAAGAATTGTCCATGGCGCATGGCGTGGCGCGGCCGCCACCAATCCGAGCCGCGCACGCGGTGAGCCGAATCATCGACTCATGGTCCGTAATCACCCCCGCCCCTTTTGTCGATCTATTAAATCTTAAGTGGATCTATCTATACGCACTCCAGGTCCGCCTCCACACTGTGCTAATCTGTGCGAATTTGTGTATCGACGGTATAAGTCAGCAATCACATATAACTCGGTTTGCGGCGTCGCAGACTTCCTGCCATACTTATTTTTTAAACGGAAAACTACCCAACGGCATTACTTTAATACTGCCGTGATTTTTCTTCTCCGTGCGAAGAAAATTCTGCAAGAACTTCAAGGAATGATGTCAATTTGTTCTCCTTTAAAAAAATAACATACAGGCAAGGATTTTCATACACCGCAACCGAGATATGTGATTGCGCACTTACGCCGTCGGTATGACTCTGATGACCAGTGGCGAGGAGTGACAGAAGCGGATCCAGCAATTTGACAACACCGTATTTCTTCCATTTAAATCTATGCCAAATAATTTATTCTTGTTGATATAGCTGTCTCAAACAAAATTCCTCATAAAAAATATCAGAAAACTTTTGAGCTTTTAAGTGATTGTCAAGAAGTAGAAATTTTTCATTATTCCCTGAAATGTTTCAATGAAGTATCACTATAGGCTGCAAATACTTGACATTTTCTGAAACTTGGCACCATTCTTCGATTGAGAGTGACCAATTTTAGTCGGAAGTAATCGCATCAATTTTGAAATCGTCGCTTACTTTTCTTACTCTGCATTTAAGTCTCCAGAAATACGTATAATAACATTGGTTGGTTTGGATTTGCCAAAGAGGTGGTAAGTGAATTTGTGTGGATTTCAGCACAGATTCCGTTTTGTCTATTTATTTCTGTAATTAGCCTGCCGACATTTGTTACCAAAACTGCATATTTTGATGTTTCTTTTCTCACATTCAACATGTACTCTGACTGACATTTAAATAACACCTCTATAACTTGCGAAATACCGAGGTTGATACCAGAACGAAGTGCTAGTTTTCTAATACATATTCAGTGAACTCTTACAGGACTGTTTTGCAATTACTTATGCATGCCACTGAAAAATCATTGAAATTATAGTCGTCGTACCGTCTAACGCAGGTGCGCGCAAAACGATCGTTTCATTTGCACGCACATAAATCAATTGGGAGAAAGTGGTTGCATACGTGTCAGGGGCCAACCGATCTGCAAATTAACACTCTCATGTAATAGATCTATTCATATGCCATGGTTTGCGGTTTTGCATACCGCGATGATCACCTCACTAACACATCGGAGACCTGATTTAAATTTTGTCTTAAAGGAAAAATTGCGCCACCTCGAGCATAGGTATTGCGGTATCGATGACCCTCGAAATGACTTATTTTGCTTTCGTCCTAATAATTGAAAAAGGGGAATTTGGAGATTATATTGTATTTTGTCATACAAATCGACGGTGTAAGTCGGCAATCACATAACTCGTTTGCGGTGTCTGAAAATCTCTGCCGCAATGTTATTTTTTTAAAGGAGAACAAATTGACATCATTCCTTGAAGTTTTTGCAGAATTTTCTTTGCATAGAGAAAGAAAATCAAGGCAGTTTTGAAGAATTGCCGTTGAGTAGTTTTTGGTGTAAAAAATAAAGTATGGCAGGAAGTCTGCGACGTCGCAAACCGAGTTATGTGATTGCCGACTTACACCGTCGAAATGCACTTTGCGATAGTATTTTTCTGAATTTTTTTTTTATCATCATTATTTTTGACTCAGTATCATGTCTCCATCTAAACCCCGGAGAGGAGGGAGAGAAGAGTCTACCTAATTGAATCTTTTCCAAAAACAACACATTTTTGTTCTCGTTTTTGTACATAAGAATTCCTGATTATCTTCAAAAAAATGTACTTACAGTCTTAAGACATATCGCAGCTTATAATTTTTTGTTACAAAAATTGAACAAGAGAAAAAATGAGGCAACTTTAATTATGATAACGTTGAGCCTAACTAAGTATGTAATTTCATCTCTCCTTTTGAATTACGAAAAAAGAAGAATCTACCATATAGCATCGATTATTCGACAAAAATTGCTCCATTACTCTTTGTCCTCTTCATTTATAAACTTCAATTTATCACCCCGAAGTTGCTCTTGGTCCCCTTAGCGCACACCCCTATACGCTATGAGCGTGTGCAAAACTAGAACGCCTTCAGTTTTTGACATGCGACACGCACATCCACAGAGCACTAATAGTTGCATCTAGGGGTTATCAGCCTTGTTAGGGAAGAACACCGCACCGTGCTGTGTGAGCATTTGAATGTTGCTGAATTTACGCCGATTATACATATGACTTTTTGGATGCTCTCATCGTGATTTTTGTGCCATTTTCAACCAGTAACAACTCCAGTTTGTGCTCTACCTGAAGTTTGCAAGAGGACTTTCCTACAATTTTGGCATGACATTAAAATGGATACAATACATTAGCCTCAATCAAAAATCTCTCTAACTCTCAGAATATCTGATGAACATTCGACCCAGATAAATAAGAATTTTTTTTCTGAGCGCGAGGAAGGTCGTTCCAAATCCATCGAATCCCTCGTGGACCGACTGGAGCCTGGCCGATAATGATCCGCCGTTCGGGCATTTCGCGCTTCGGTATCGCGCAAATTGCACGTGCGATAATTTTTTCGGAATGCGGTAGCGTCTCGCGCCGGCCGAATGTGTTCAAGAGCTTTCACCGCAAAATTGTGTGACAGAGAATACGCGAGTCTTTTTCCTCTCAACTACGTTGTTGCCAATTTTCATTTCGCAAAAGTGTACGATGAAAACATACGTGGTAGTAAAGTGATTGATTCTCATCAATGATGGTCAAAGTCATCGCGTTTAACGCTTTTTACTCACCATTGAGCTAACGCCGATTCCTATTGGTTTAGGGACCGTCTCTAAATTACGTAACGCCCTATGGGGAGGGGGGTCGAGGAGACCGTTACGCTATTTTGTTTTTACGTGTTGAAGGGTAGGGATCTGCGTCACAAAAGCGTTACAAGGGAGAGGGGGGTTAAAAATGCCGGATTAGTGCCTTTACATAGTGCCTTTTTTCACTTTCCATGAACAGTAAAGGCACAAATTCTTGCTTGTTTTGGAAAAAAATATCCGACTCCAAGGTATAAAACCGTTCATCATATACTATTGAGGAGACCGAAAAGTTTCATATATTTAGCTACATCCCTCTAGGAACCGAATGACATGTGTCGAAAAATTGTCCGTCAATCCAAAAATTTTGGCTGAATTCGGTTTTTTTTTCGTTTTCCGGAATTTTGCATCTAGAGTTGGGCACTTTTTAATACTTTTTTGGCGCCTTTCGATGTTCTTTTCTATCCATGTGTGGACGCAAAATTATTCAAATAATTTGGAAGCCCAGAACGGCACCGGTGACTTAGCTTGGACGCTTCGTCATGGCGTGTAAGTAGCTTTAATTATGGTTTTTCTAGACTGTGAGTTCTTTCCTACTTTTCCACCGCTGACTGCCCCTTGCCTCCATCTTTATTGCCACCACTTTTTTCCGTCACTGTCCACTCTTCCGAACATACCTCGCCATTTCAACTAACAAGTTCCTCAACTTTATTCTATCACAGTGCTTACATATTAAGAGCATCGAGGAAAGTAAAATTGCTCAACTTTCAATCCAAGTACTTTAACCTTTCCGCGTCCTCCATCCTAGGTCATAATACGCATACGTGGAAGAAAACAATTAAGGAAACCTTATTTTTCAAGGATACGAGACCGTAGAGTTCAATTTTAATTAGCATTCGAATGTTTATCGTAATTCGCAAATATGTATTTACAGTCGTGTTTGGACATTTCTTATCACTTTGGCAGTTTTTTTTTTTTTTTTTTTTTTTTTTTTTTTTTTTTTTTTTTTTACCAACTCTTTAAACACGAATCCTTGATACGCAAAAATGATTCATTCCACTCATCGAATAGTTTTCTTTATCGCTCATTTTTCGTCAAGGATAAGTTAACTCTAAAAAATCAAGATTCTGTAATAAGTTATCGCTTAGGATGGAAGTGAACTTATGAAAAATTCAAGATAAAAAATGAAAGAAAAGTGTGAGGTAAAAATGTTAAAAAATTCAGTTTCGCCCTTTAACCATAGCGACTATCAAAAGGTTATGGGATAGTGGCAGATATAATTTGACACTGATGTCTTCGGTATCGCTAAAAATCACAAATACTTTATTGTTCACTCAAAAATTGACCAATGTATGAGGATCGCTTACATTGTAAACAACATATTTAACCTATAAGACAGTATCAATTTTTACATTAATTTATTTACAATAGTCTCTCAAAAATAAATTAAAAATAAATAAGTACATTTATTTTTGAACTGCACATGTCTTTAAGTCTTTTGAAATGATGAGACAAAATTATTTCACGTTATCATGCAAGATTGAGGAGGAATACTAGTAGTCATACTCTAAAATAGTAAAAACGGGTTTTTTACAATATGTAGTTGATTATTTGATTTATGTTTAAAAAATTCAGTCCGAAGAAATACATATTAACTTTTATGTTCTTTCAAATGATCAAGCAAATCGATTTTAAATAGAATAAAATGGATGCACCAGACTGTCTTCAACCAAGATTTATCAAACACTATTTTCAGAAACTGGTCCGCGATTTTTGCATTCTGCAAACCTTTTGATTTGTGTAGATACCTGAACGAGACTTGCAAACGAAATACTCATAAAATTTTATAAAATTTTAATCAGCTTGCAGTGTTGACTTGTCTGCAAAAATCTAGCGTCTTCTAGAAAATTGTACAGAAGCCCTTTTTAAAAAAATAGAAGGCCTAGAACTATTGGTACCCCTTGCTCTATACCATCATTTGTATCTTTTCAATATGTTCGATCGCAGACTGATGATTCATACTTTGGTTGAATGTTTGTTTCAGGTATGTAAAGATCAGCGTTATGGTCCTGTCATCCATGTGCATATTTAAATTCTACCATTGAATACAACTGAGCAACATTTCCAAATGAATTGGTAAGATTACGTCCAATTTTTGCCTTATGACACGAAAGAGAAAGTTTTGGCACGTGTTTTTTGGTGCGTTGATAACATGTGACTATGCTCAGTGCTATACAAATTGAGTAAGTGAATTTCAGATCACAAATATCGAACAGTTAAGGTAACTTTTTACGTTTCTAAAAAGAAAGATTGGCGGATACCATGTAATTACTATTCCCTTAAAAATTAATTTGAACGAAGTTTCAATACTTTGTAGTACTTTGTAGTACAGAAGATATCCTGTACATCCAAAGTCTGCGAAGTGGAGAACAAAACCAGTCCTAAGTCTGTGAACTGCAGGAGAACCAGCTCCTTATTCCTTGTTTTGGAACGGAAAAATGCATGTTTGGTGAAGGATGTAGGAACTTAGTCTCAAGTGTCAAACTCATCATTGGTGATTCTTTCTACCTTCAAAACATATTATTGTTTGAGTTTCTTTCAAACTATCTGTCACACCTTCTTGCATTACGCCTCGATTTTAAAATAAGAATATGTTCCTCATCCCTTCAACAGTCGCTCATGAGAAACGGAATTGTTTGATCATAAAAATGAATGACGGTCAACTAAAGAAAATGGAGTCACAAATTTTGCCGCCAACTCAAAAAGATATGTAGTTAAAATAATCAAATTTCTCTCACGAGTTCAATCAGTGTCCTTCAGTTTATTACATCAAAACACTGATCAGTAGTTATCATGTTTTTCTGGAAGGGCCGCAGTCCACTTTTTGTATCTTATACGTAACACAAAATCAAGCCTCAGCTCTTCGTGGTGGAAACTCACGACAATTGATGGCACGTAGAAACGTTAAAGGCTATTATAAAAAGACGTGCAAAAGGTAGCGAACCATCAACAATCTAGACCGCCACTGTCCCCTGAAAAAACAGGATTCATTTTCAGTTGACATCTCAATCCGGCAATGAATGTGTGTCAGTCTATCATACTTTTTTCGTGCGCATTTGATTATCAAGTTCTCATTCGAACTACATTTTGCAATTTGGAACTCTGAATTCTAGCCCGGTTTAAGAACAGCGTATGTGCCATTAGTTTCCCTATGCACATAGTGTTTTTTCCAGACGAGCCAGAATTTATAGTTCCCAATTGCAAAATGCGGTCCATTTTCACCAACGATTTTGACTAATTCCATGCTCCTATCTCTTCGATCAGTCTATCAATTGGCCGATCCAGTTCTCACCGCTCGACATGACTGTAGTTCCAGGCACTGCGGCCAACCCAGTCCTCCTTGATCATATCCGCCCCCTTCTCTCCGATCATTATAGTAGGTGCGTTCGTGTTTCCACTGACGATTTTCGGCATGATGGAGGCGTCGATGACTCGTAGCCCGTCCACCCCGTAGACTCGTAGTCGCGGGTCCACCACGGACTCCTCGTCAATGCCCATCTTGCACGTCGACGTCGGGTGGTAGATCGTGAACGTGAAGTGACGTAGGCTGCACTCCCAGTACTCGTCCGAGAACAGCACGTCTAGACTGCGAAAAAGATCGTACCTGTAGAACAGAAACAAAAATTTAGACGTTGCAAGCAGTTAGCAATTGCTGGAAATTTGCTTGCGGCATTCGTGTTATCTCAACAAATCGCAAAGATTCGCATCGGCGTGACAAGGGTTTCATGCGCAACAAACTGGGCTCAGACAGCCTTCATTTTCTCATGATACCCTACGCTTCGCCGAGCAGTTAGTTTAATTGCCTGTCCGACCAAATGCAACCCACCTCATTGATTTCACTACACGCTTTATGTCCAATCAATAACTTAATTTTAAGTTTTTGTTGACTGCAGTGAATTTTAAGTTAATATTTAAGTGATATACCAATAAATCGGCACTTAAATTATGTGTAATGATCATTGTAAGTAAGGAGGTAGAAGAATAAATTTAGTTATGTATTATAATTTTAATTTTGTTGATTTTTAAAAAAATTAATAGAAAAATAATTCATGGTAACAAGCCTAAAGTTCAAAATGACGATTCATCTCGCCACATAAAATACCTAGTTTTTCTAGTTTCCTGCTAATGCAAAGTTAAATTAAATATTAGTTTTGTGATTGAATAATTAAAAATTAGTGAAGTTTTTAAAAAGTAACGGAAACAACGTAAAGTAATGTTAAAAAAAGTTCAATTAAAGTTTTTTTTTTTTTTTTTTTTTTTTCTCGTAGACGGTCTCAAATGTAGAAACCATAGCAACCCAGTTTTACCTTTCCCAAAATAACCTTTTTTGGCTGATGGATATTAAATTATAATATAATGAAATAAAATAAAATACCTGGCACAACCCGGCATAGGAGTGGTAAGCGGCCTAGAGTTGAACTTCTTGAAGGTCTTAGAGCCGGAGATATTGAACGCGATGCGGATGCCTTCTATCAAGACCTGAACGTCTTCTTTGTAGGTGAAGTAGTTAGGCTCGATGATCGGGTAGACCAAGGGGTTCCTGCTTTTCAGACTAATCCTTCCGGTGCTCCTCGGTCGGAGGAGGAGGGGCAAGATGGTCCAGGTCTCGGCGTTGATCAGGGGCTTGTACAGGGTGTTGTAGACGCTGTCGCGGAGCCCCAGGATCTTACGGATCACCTGAAGTATTCAGAGAAACGTTACAGGCGTAAAAATAAGATCGTATACAGAAGAATGCATCAAAGTGGAGTATAGGGCTGCATGAAGCATCGAATTTGAGATTTATGAAGTATATGCCAGACTTAAAGAAGAAGCTCGTAAGGTACGGACGAAAATGAAGTACAGGGTGGAAAAGCAAACGGGTCATCAGAAAACCTACTAACGTGGTGCCATAGTGGCTAATTAGTGCACTGGAAAAAAAACTCGAGTCTGAGATCTAGAGTCCAGACTCTTAAAAACATCGACGAAATGATTCAAGCAAAAATCCGCTTAAATCAAGAGTACTTTTTCTTGTCAATGTTTTCAAGAGTCTGGACTCTAGATCCATTGTATTTTTTTTCCAGTGCATAGTCAGCGAAATCGGGAAATGCCCGGGAAAATTACGATAATGTCAGGGAAAAATGATCAAGTCACTTTTTTTTGCTTTTTAGGATAGGCTCAACGTTTCGAACGACAAATTTTCCCTGAAAACTATTTCTAATTATGTCTTTTTACCACCCAGCTTATCTTCAATTGGACGTATTTTTGTTAAACGGAACTAAGCGCCAAATTGAGTTCCATTTGAGGATGTGAGAATCCCGGATAGCGCGTTCTGTCAAACGGAGCTAAGCGCCATGGAGAAGCTTTCCGAGTATAGGACGGAACGAGCATCGCGTTCCGCAACATCCGCCAATCCAAGCCCCCTCTCCCTTCCTCCCCCTATTGCGCTTAGTTCTGTTTCATAGACTTACGTCCAATTTTCAGGGAAATCAGGGAATTTCATTTTCTTAATTCTGCGGCAACCCCTGCAGGATAATTTCCCCTAAATTCTGCAGGACCCCTGCAGGGCCGAATTTTCCTATTGGCCGCCTATGGGCCGCCCCCTTCTCATTCGTTTTGAAACATCAATAAAAACCATCAAGTGAGCGCGTGTACCTGGAAAACAGATGCATCCATATACATGTTGGAAACAGTTAGCAATCGCTGCTAATGGGTCCGTTGCGTTAGAGTACCTATATTAAGAGAGTATGGCCACTGGGTCCCATGGAGAGGCTTAGGACCCAAAAATGGCGGTGCTTTGTTTTGGTTTTTGAGGATGGGAGGGGGGGTCATCGCCAACTTTTGACGGTTATCACCAACCGCACTTGCTGCCAACCTTACTACATCTAAGATCATTTTTCTCAAAAATTGCACACGATTAGCCTTAAAAATATGTAAAAAAGTCGCAATAGTGCATTTGGGTAAAGTTCTCGTTACGATAAGCGAAGACAACTACATTTTGAATCATTTTGCATTACATTAACTTTATGGCGTCCGCCATTTTTGGGTCCTAAGGGCTCCATTCAGCCTAAGATGGCTGAGCCAATCAGAGGTGGTAACTCCAGTGGCCATACTCTCTCAATATAGGTACTCTACGTTGCGTTAGTCACAGAATCGTGTTTTGATACTTGATTCTTGTAGATCAGCTAAAATTAATAATTTCTGTCTAAACCGCAACTATCTACGTTCAGTATTAACAGAGATATTGCGCTTTGAAAAGTCGGGGTTCTGACGCCATCCGCCGCGGTAGTGACACCCTTGGTTTCTTCCACCTTCCTTTCATCCGAGCTTCACGTTGAGTAACCAGTGCAAAAGTGTGTTTCCCCAATTCATAACAGCAAGATGGAAGAAACCAAGGGTGTCACTACTGCGGTGGATGGCGTCAAAACCCCGACTTTTCAAAGGGCGATATCTCTGTTAATACGAAACCTAGAAAGATGCGAATTGGACAGAGATTACTATTTTTAACTGATCTACAAGAATTCAGCACCAAACATCTGTGACCAGCGCAACTGACCCATTCGCTAGCGGGCTTCGTGTCTTCTCAAAATATCGCGAAGATTCACATCAGCGTGGCAAAGGTTTCATGCGCAACAAAGTGAGCTCAGACAGCCTTCATTTTCTCATGATACCCTACGCTTCGCCGAGCAGTTAGTTTAGTTGCCTGTCCGACCAAAGGCAACCAACCTCATTGATTTCGCTACACGCTTTATGTCCGCAGATGTTCCTGGCGCACCCCTCTTTGCTCCGATATCAATAACTTAATTTTAAGTTTTTGTTGACTGCAGTGAATTTTAAGTTATTATTTTAATGATGTACTAAAAAATCAACACTTAAATTATGTGCAATGGACATTATAAGTAGAGAGGTAGAAGAATACATTTATTTATTTATTTATTTTAATTTTGTTAATTTTAAAAAAAAATTAATAGAAAAATAATTCATGTTGATAAGTCTAAAGTTCAAAATGACGATTCATCTCGCCACATAAAATATCCAGTTTTTCTAGTTTCCTGTTTATGCAAAGTTAAATCAAATTAAATATCAGTTTTGTGATTGAATAATTAAAAATTAGTGAAGTTTTTAAAAAGTAACGGAAACAACGTTAAGTAAAGTTTAAAAAAAGTTTAATAAATTTTTTTCCCCCTCGTAGGCGGTTTCAAATGTGGAAACCATAGCAACCCAGTTTCACCTTTCCCAAAATAACCTTTTTTATCTGATAGATATTAAATTATAATATGGATCGCATTTTGCAAAAAGGAACCACTAGCATTGCAATGTTGCTAAGATTGTGCAACTTCTTTTGTCTTGAGGAAAAACCCGCTATTTTACTCGCTAAAAACTGTAAATTTAGGACAAAAATTACCATCTAAATTTCATAGTTTTTCACGATTTCCGCAATTTTATTGCAAAAGATGAAGTTGCACAATTTTAGCATCATTGCAATGCTAGTGGTTCCTTGTTGCAAAATGCAATCCATGTAATGAAATGAAATAAAATACCTGGCGCAACCCGGCATGGGAGTGGTGAGCGGCCTGGAGTTGAACTTCTTGAAAGTCTTAGAGCCGGAGATATTGAACGCGATGCGGATGCCTTCTATCAAGACCTGAACGTCTTCTTTGTAGGTGAAGTAGTTAGGCTCGATGATCGGGTAGACCAAGGGGTTCCTGCTTTTCAGACTAATCCTCCCGGTGCTCCTCGGTCGAAGGAGGAGGGGCAAGATGGTCCAGGTCTCGGCGTTGATCAGGGGCTTGTACAGGGTGTTGTAGACGCTGTCGCGGAGCCCCAGGATCTTACGGATCACCTGAAATATTCAGAGAAACGTTACAGGTGTAAAAATAAGATCGTATACAGAAGAATAAATAAAAGCGAATTATACACTGGGAAAAAAAAACATTGGATCTAGAGTCCAGACTCTTAAGAACATCGACAAGAAAAATTACTCTTGATTCAATCAAAATCTAGCTTAAATCAAGAACCAAGCCTTTTAATTTAAGCGGATTTCGTTTTGATTTAGCAAGTATCCGATTGAACAAGAGTATTTTTTCTTGTCAATGTTTTCAAGAGTCTGGACTCTAGATCCATTGTGTTTTTTCTCTAGTATGCAGTCAGCGAAATCGGGAAATGCCGGGAAAATTACGACAATGTCAGGGGAAAATGATCCAGTCACTTCCTTTTGGCTTTTTAGGATAAGTTTAACGTTTCGAACGACAAATTTTGCCTGAAAACTATTTCTAATTATGCCTTTTTACCACCTAGCTTATCTTCAATTGGACGTATCTTTGTTAAACGGAACTAAGCGCCAAATTGAGTTCCATTTGAGGATTTTAGAATCCCGGATACCGCGTTCTGTCAAACGGAGCTAAGCGCCATGTAAAAACTTTCCGAGTATAGGACGGAACGAGCATCGCGTTCCGCAACATCCGCCAATCCAAGCCCCCTCTCCCTTCCTCCCCCTATTGCGCTTAGTTCCGTTTGATAGAAATACGTCCAATTGTCAGGGAAATCAGAGAATTTCATTTTCTAAACTCTGTGGCAACCCCTGCAGGATAATTTCCCCCAAATTCTGTAGGACCCCTGAAGGTATTTTCTGACGTACCTCGCCGCCGTCGGAGTTGACGCTGCTGGGGGCGAAGTGGAACTGGACGTCGGGCCAGAGGCCGTCGGGGTCGGCGTATCTGGAGTTGACGAAGGCGAGGCCCTCGACGCCTCCGAGGGAGGTGAGCGGCCCGCGCTCGTTGAGGATGTACTCGAGGGCGACCGACGCCGTCTGGAAGCGGGACTTCTTGAACGTGATCGGGTCGTCGATGATGAACGTGAGCCCGCCCAGCCCGACGTGGTCCTGCAGGTTGTAGCCCACCCGCAGGTTCCGCACCACCTTGATCCCGAGCTCCTCCAGGTGCTCCTTCGGCCCGATCCCTGCAACACCAAACCAGATCATTTTCACGTTTGCACTAAGCCAAAACAAGCGAACCTACTGAAACAGCGGGCTGATTATCGAAATTGGTGGACAAAGAAAACAGGGAGTATGGAGCGATCTTATTCGTCAAAACGGGTGGTTGTTATTGACTGAGAGGTAAAATGATGGACTAACTATGGGATCTCTCGTGGGTTGCCTTTAGTTTGTCCATTACCTACTTCCTTCGCAAGAAACCGTTTTTACCAATAGGATCGCTCAGTTATCTCTTTGTTTTATTGTCTCTAGCTTTGTCCATTAATTCAAAAAATCAGCCTGCATGTCCGAATTTGACGTTTGGACTAAGCCTACAGAAGCGAACCTACTGAGACAGCGGGCTGATTATCGAAATTGGTGGACAAAGAAGACATAGAGAGTATGGAGCGATCTTATTCGTCGAAACGGGTGGTTGTTATTTACTGAGGGGGAAAATCATGGACTAACTATAGGGTCTCTCGTGGGTTGCCTTTAGTTTGTCTAATACTCTCCTACTTTGTTCATCGCAACCACCCGCTTCCACCAATAGGATCCCTCCATATCCCTTTTGTCTTCTTCGTCTGTAACTTTGTCCATGAATTCCAATAATCGGCCCGCAGGGCATCTTAAAATCTGAAAAACTGGGATTTCCGGCGGGAAATATTGAGGCATTTTTTTGGCATCAGGGAAAATCAGGAAGACCGTTAGGAATGGGGTCAGTTGCATTGATCACAGAATCGTGTTTTGATGTTTTACTCTTGTAGATTAGCTAAAAATAATAACGTCTGTCCAAACAGCAACTCTCCACGTTCAATATTAAACGAGATACCGCGCGTTGGAAAATTCGAGCTATGACGTCACCCATTGCGGTGGAGACATCCCTGGTTTCTGCCACCTTGGTTTTATCCGTGTTTTAAGTCGAGCAACCAGTGGATATTGTATGTATTACTGATTGATGAATCCAAGGTGGAAGTAACCAAGGGTGTCGCTACCGCGGTGGATATGACGTCAAAACCTGAGTTTTTAAAAGCTCTTGGATATCTCGGTTCATATTGAACGTAGAAAGTTGCAGTTAGGACAGATCTTCATATTAATAGCGTATTTACAAGAATCAAGTGTCAAAATACGATTCGGTGACTAGCGCAACTGACCTATTCGCAGACACTTTGTTGATAATGCAGTGGTGGCATGGGTATGGGCCGCGTGCGAAAGGCCATACTCTTTCCGAGGAGGGGAAAAACTACGGTGAAATAAACAAACAGTTGCGTTCTAGGGGTACCTGCACTGAAAAAAAATTCTCTGCGTCTTTACCAAGGGCCGTTGGTACCTGTACCATCTCACTTTTTTTCCCAATTATTGGTAATTTTACCAAGACAGACTGGTAAGCTTACCTAAAAACAGGTATTTTTACTGTGTTTTTCAGGTAAGAATACCACTTTTATTGGTAATCAATTCCCGGTAACTTTGCCATTTTATCTCGGTAATTCTACCACAATCGATAAAAAATATTGGCTTTTTTACCAAGGTCCAGTAAAATTACCGAGAAAGTTCAATAATTTTACCGAGATTTCTCGGTAGAATTACCAATTTCATAAGTGGTACTTTTACCAAGAAAAAAACTGGGATCAAATAGAACCCTGAATTCTTGGTAATTTTACTCTTTTCTTAGTAAATACACCGAGATTTTTTTTTCAGTGTGATATTCGAAATTTTTCCCGCGGAGAACCCTCATGGCATGAGGGAAATCCCCCGGACACATTTATTTACCTTTTCATTCAATAATCTAGTTTGAAGTAGTTTCAAATGAATCTACATCAAACTTCCTTTCGTATTGAAAAATGATACGTGAAAACTCCAATTCAACACCGTCAACATTGAGTTAAAATCAATACCGTCATGTAGTTGTGCAGAGGAGTAGAATTTAGAATGAGCTCAGTGTGATTTAGTTCTCTCCTCGTGACTTTTTCTTAAAAATACGTAAAAAGAAAACATTTTGTTTACTCCGAAGTGAACACGTGGGAATATAGTTCAGGTATTTACATTTGCGGTAAACAAGATTTTGTTTTTACAAGAGTTTCCTCCAACGATTAAAAATCGATTCTCAAAAGATATGAAAAATACTGTTCGCCAGGTGCATTTTTCGCGTGAAATGCGGTTAGACATGCAGTTACTCGGTTAGTTTCTCAGCTCTTGCTTTGCCGGAAACGTAAGTTTTTGCTTTTGTTCCTTTTCAAGGCTCATCATTATAGACAGAGATATATCCACTCAAAAGAACGCACCAGACTAGGAAGCTCAAAAATGAGAAGGAGCTCCTATTAAAAAACAGAGGTTTTACACTTGTAATTGAATTTTCCTACAATTTTTAACATGGTTATAACTGCACTCTGTGTGTTTTTTTAAACTGCTTTCAATAAAACAAAGAGAACCACCTCAGGTACTGATAATCTAATGTTCTAGTGCATTATTTGTGCAACACTAAGTCACAGCAATTTACTATCTAAGCGCTCAGTGTTGGATTTTTGATTTTTTTTTTTTTACCTGGTGCGTTACCTGGGTTTTTATTTTGCTAGTTTCGACGATATGATATATCCCATAAAATTAGAATGGGACTGCAGGTAAGACGGATAATGCCAGAAGAAAGGGAAAGTGATGCACGACAAGAAAAGGCAATTAAATCTAATGGAGCGACATGAGTGTGTGTTTTTCGAGTAGACAACTATTCGTGTTCTCCGGTGCGTTTGTTGCCTATGCGACAAAATTGAAGGCGGACCTGACGTGAACGATAGCTGCGAGAGCTACGTTTACGCATTGTTCATTGGTTCTTGCAAAAAAGTTCATGGATGGAGAGAGCTATAATTCTTCGAATAGATACCAATTTGCGATTTCCGGTGTATGCATGTTGCCTTTGCAGCAAAATTGAAGGTGAACTTTAAGTAAGCGATACATACCAATTGGTTAACAACATCGTTTATCGGTTTAATCAAGGGTTATAGAGCGATACAAATATGTAATTTTCGAATATATAATTTTTCGTTATACTCCTCGTTATGTTTGCTGCATATGCGATAAAACTGAAGGGGAACCTCTAGTGCTATAGATATCGGCATATTAATTGCATATCTGCTGATATATTTGAGCCAAGCTAACCAGAGTGGCTTATGTATCCTTTATACTTGTTCCACAGCTTTAGTTAAAATGATCTTCAAAGAGCATTTCTATTTACAGTCTTATGATTTGTTGTCGCCAATTCTCCTGTTGTCTAGCCTTGTGTTGCAATCCTCTTTTTGTAACAGATGTATGTCAAGCTTTGCATCTTCTTCTACACTTGGTTCAGACTCTCAGCATTTTCTCTTGAACCTGATCCAACAAACGCACAAAATATCCGAAACTTCTTCGGTTTATATATCCAACCAAAATCCGAATTACGCTGTGTCTCCGTTGATTCGCTATTTTCACAGTGAATCTATTTCAACAATCACCGGTCACGAAGCCCTTTGCCGATCCCAGAAACAGTCAAAGATTATCCTATTCATTATACCTACGTGCAGTGATATCCTGAATCTTATTATGAACTCTGCTGAAGAGAGCAAAGTTCGTTGTCATCACTTGGTCGAGCTGAACGGAGGGTTTATCCCTAAAAATGGGAGCTCCAAGAACAGAGGATACAACGAAGTGCCAAATTACTGCATTGATTATTCCGAGGCAGATAAAACCCGGCGTATTGGAGACCAGAAAAAAACGTGCGATTTCATCGTCAACATCACAGAAAACGATCTCCGACCTGGCTCCGAAATGTCAGATTCCCTTTTCGCGCAAACACAGGGATTGTTCTATCATCCAATATGGAATGCTGAAAATTACCTAATTTTCGCAGTGCAGAATGAAGAGGAATCTAATTTCCAAAAAGGATCGGTGCGTCACGCCGGTGCCTCTATCAACTGCGACCTCATCTTCATTTTCAAATTGATGTGGCGTCTCTTTCGCGCTTTCAGAGCCGTCATTTGTATCGAGGAGGCGTGCACCAGGTACGATCCATCTAAAGCCGTTTTGACCGCGTTCCCTTCGAGAAGCGATTTTAATATCCCCCCACCAACTCTGGCGGGACAAACTCTTTTCCTAAGTCTCGGCGTTAACAACGATATATCCGACGGAGTGTTCCGTTTGAAGTACTGGGATGATGCCGTGTTATCTGTGATGCGTATGATCGTCGAACATATGGGAGGAAGCTTTGAATTGAGAATCGATCTTCACTGGACACCAAACGCGCTCTTTTTTCCAGAAGACTACAGTTACGCTCTTAAGCAAGGTGCAGACGTATTAATTTTCGAAAGTAGTTTGGAGGACACAGATTTTCGCCACCTGGATGTCGTACCGTTACTCGACCAAGGAGAAATTGTATTCATGGTGCCTGATAAGGGTTTCATGCCATCTTTCCTGACTCCCGCCAAGTGTTTTTCAAAATTGGTTTGGCTCTTGATCATCGGCTCTTTCGTTCTTTTGGGCTTCGTGCACGAGATCTACAGGCGCGTCTGTCTTTTAGCTGAATCCTCGACCGGTGAACCACAACTCGCGGATAACGTCTCAACTATCTTCGCCATTTTCTCTTACATCATCTGTGTGGGCCAGTCCAGGTTGTTGGTGGGCTCCTCAACCGGTAGAATCTTATTCACCGTGTTTACGTTTTCCACCCTAATTCTCTCAACTGCTTTTTTGAGTTTGATGGTCACGTATTTCAGTGAGAAAGTTCGTTACACTCCTTTAAACACAGCTGAGGAATTAAGAGAATCTGATCTATTGTTCCAATTAAGTATCTCTGATGGCGTTGGACTATTAACGAGCGATCCGAAATACGAATGGCTGATAGAACATATGGTTGCTTCCTACCTTTTCCTAAAGTCTGAATTAAATTTAAATCTGGGCTGGAAAGGTTTTGTGGTATACGCTGAAGATGCAGACGAGGTATACTGGGGTGGTAATTCATTCAACTTCTCAGAAGCAACTGTGAAACGAGTTTTCATGGCTATACGGGAGATATTCCGCAGTAATGCCTTCATCACATTTCTACCCTACCTCGCAAGGAAGAATGATCTTCTTACTGTGCCAGACCCCTCGTCTTCGTACGTGACGCATGACTACCACATCGCAACGGAATCGATCATGAGTTACCCGTTCGACATGCGACTGCTGTCGAATTCACCCTACGGTAAAAGAATCAAGGCGATTTCAGCTCACCTCCTTGAAGCTGGGATTTTGGCCGAATCCTACGAGGTGGAAATCGGTCCGCGATATCTAGCGCGGTTGAAACAATTCGACGATGAAAAGGGTGATCCTGCGAGAGCCTTCACGATGGTTGATTTACAATTGGCTTTCATTTGCCTGATCGTTGGACATGTTTTAAGCTCGTTTGTGTTCATAGCTGAACTTTTTTACTGTGATGTAGTATCTCAGAGGAAGTGTCGGAAGATAGCCCGAAGGTAAGAGGTACATACTCTTAAAATCCATTATCTAATGGGCTTTGAAATTTTATATCACCGAATCCCCTTTGCGAAAGACTGGATTGTGTTTTAGTTTCCTTCACGTAACAAATAAAGTGAAGAATTATTATCTTCATTGAGTAAATAACAATGACTGATGGCTCTGATGACATTTTTGTCCTCTGTTTATTACGAAAGTTATATGCAAAATTGCAATTATCTCAGTAAACTAGTAAATTTCACGGAACTCTGACCCCTGAGACTCGTAAGAATACATAAACGACAGGGCCCATGTCTCAAAATCTTTCTCATATTCTATATTAATACGGCAGTTTACTACAGGAATCTAATGTTGTTTAATGTTGAACATATGTATGTTGCGGTTATGAGTGGGCATGTGAAAACGGAGTTTCATTTACACGATTTTATTCAAACACGCATGAATGAAAATAGCTGAATATTAGTTGTAGAAGAAAGAGAATTCAATATTTCCCGCATTTCCGTGAAATTGGGTTTTTTTCGCTATAAACCAAAAATAGTTGCATTCAGGAAGAACACTTAGTTGCAACTTTACTACCGGAAAGTATATCCCGAATTCTTACTACTACTTTCACTCCTTTCAAATAAAGAAAGTAGTGACAATGCCGCGCAAAGCGCCGCTCGGAAGCGCGAGGCGCTTGGGGGTCGGGCCGCGGAGCAGCCAAGGGGTGCACTGAAAAAAAATTCTCGGCGTTTTTACCAAGGTCCGTTGGTACCTTTACCATCTCACTTTTTTTTTACCAATTATTGGTAATTTTACCAAGACAGACTGGTAAGCTTACCTACAAACCGGTATTTTTACTGTTTTTTCAGGTAAGAATACCACTTCTATTGGTAATCAACTCCCGGTAACTTTGCCATTTTATCTCGGTAATTCTACCACAGTCGATAAAAAATATAGGCGTTTTTACCACGGTCCAGTAAAATTACCGAGAAAGTTCAATAATTTTACCGAGATTTCTCGGTAAAATTACCAATTCCATAGTGGTAATTTTACCAAGAAAAAACTGGGATCAAATAGAACCCTGAATTCTTGGTAATTTTACCCATTTCTTAGTAAATACACCGAGATTTTTTTTCAGTGCGCAGCCCCGTAGTAAAATTGATCGATTTTCAAACGTGCATACGATTTCTAACCGTCTCTTGGAGGATTGGTGACAATTTGACAAAGATCGGAGGCTTCTTTCAATAAAAGTTTCCCTTTAGACGCTAGTGAGCCCATTTCCTCAAAACTCCATTTTAAGCGCTCAGCCGATAGGCAGCGCTTTTTGATTTCGACTTTCCTCTGAGTACTAGTATACTAGTGCTAATGCGTTTAAATGGCGCACTAGCTCATCGATGTGTAGGCTTTTTGGGGGGGTCCATTTTTAAAATAAATAAAGCTGTGAAAATTGTATTTTATGCTTTTAACGTAATGCGCAGGTAGTTTCGATCGTTTGTCTATAAGAAAATTTCTCAGCGGTAGAGTAATTCTTATCGAAATTGATCGTTGAACTCAAATGAAGCCTAAAAAAAACGCGCCTGGTGAGCTCAACGGTGAGCTCATTTTCGGGAAACAAAAATACGCGTTTACGGTTTCCTTGGTAACCTTTGTTTGCTATCAGCTGATGTTTTATTTCCATTTCCCAGCCAAGTCGACGGAGTTTATACTTCCTTTCTTCACTAAATACATTGACTAACACCTGAGCGCTTTTCTAATACGACAGTATTAGAACTTCCCCGCTTGTTTGCACTTGGGGCTGTCTTCGCTATCACGGCAGTAAACCAGATTATCAAGTGATGGAGCTTACCTGAGACCATGAGGATTTGCGGGGAGCCGATGGCGCCGGCGGAGAGAACGATTTCCTTGCGGGCGCGGACGGAGTGGCGTATGTTGTTCTTGATGAACTGGACGCGGGCGGCGCGCGGGTTGACGAGGATGTTCTTGCGCTCGAAGAAGATCTGGGTGACCTGCGAGTGCATGGAGACGTGGAGGTTCTTGCGGAGGCGGACCGGCCGGAGGAAGGCCTTGGAGGTGGAGCAGCGGGAGCCCCGGCGGATCGTCCCTTGGGCGATCATGAACCCGGTCTGTTGGGCCCCATTGATGTCCCGGTTCTTGTAGCCCAGCTCCTCGCCCGCCTTCACGAACGCCGCCGCCAGAGGAGACCTGAAAAATATCACCGAAATTTATTTTGAGGTGCTATCTTGTCAGCAATCACTATAAAAGAAACTTTCAAAATGCTCGCAAATCGGACGTATTTCTGCTAAACGGAATTAAGCGGCATAGCGGTAGGAAGGGGAATGCGGGATGGATTGTGCGGAGTGTTGAGCGCATTCCACCCTATGCTTTCAATGCTACTCCATGGCGTTTCGTTCTATTTTGCAGAGATACGTCCCATTTTTGAAAAGACAGCTCTAAAAAAACTGATCAAATTTATGTTTTAGAAATCCTTTTGTGGGTATTTTTTTAAGGTAAAATTTACGAGAGGTAAACTTTTAGTGTTGAAAGTGTTAAAAAAATCCTTCAAGTATTCATAAAGAAATGTTAAATTACATAAAAAGTAGTAGTTTTTGTGCCAAAAACCTTTTCACATAATTTTACGAGACGTAAATTTTACATGGAAAACAGTAAAAAGGAAGGGCTTCTTGAAAACTAGTTTTGAAGAGTTTTTATCAAGAATTTATATAAATTGCTTTTTAAAGATCATTACTACTAGGGTAGTTGTAGAAAAGTCGTATGAATGTCGTAGGCACTTAGCAATACCCGGCTGTTTGTAAGCCATTAGTAATGCGATTATAGGCATAAAAGTTAGAAACGAAAGAACAAGTTAGATTACTGATAATCTACCCTTTAATTTGAGTTGACGCTTTTTAATCCCTATAATACATTATAACTGCATGGTCATCCTAGACGACCCTGCTGTGAAAGTAGTGGCCTGAGTTGGGTTAAATTCGGATAGGCATCTAAACTAGCTGCTTGACAAAGCGTGGAGTCTTCTGCACAAATGAAGGCGCTTCAAGCCGCGATCGTGGTTTGGCGATTGCTGATGCCTGTGCAGGTACATTGTAGGTATACTTGCAGTGCAACCATCGTGCTTGCAGCTTATTTTGCAAATTACTTGTACTTTTTGCCGTATTACATACTGTATATAAAGTGTTAATACTAAGCTTTACGATTTTCTGGAAAGCAACATTTCAGCAAATCTAGTTCTCACCATGTAAAACAAAACCAAATCTGGCACTGCATTTGTCTTTTTGTGTTCATCGTTCTTTACTTCGTTATTTGACCAGCACAAATCATTTTTACACCTTGAAGTTCTTCTCTCTATAGATGCATTCCCTGCTTAGTGTCTGTAAAGTTGCACCATGGCTATTATAAATAAAACAATAATCACAAAAAGTTCCATTTGCTTTTTTCAAGAAAGCTCTTTTGAGCCTTTAACTTTTCGACCTCTCTAAACTGATTGCCCAAATTGGAAAAAGATTTGGAATACATTTATAATAAAGGAAAAATAATCTTTCAAAGAGGCCCCAGACAAATTTGGCAGCAGGTGATGCGGCTTAGTTCCTTTCTGCTAAACGCGGTCCGCTTTTCGCTGCCTTGTTGCCAGAGTCCCAGATCCACAAATGGATTGCATTTTGCAAAAAAGAACCAGAAATATTTCAATGTCGCTAAGATTGTACAAATTTCTTTACTCTTTAAATATAAATTGATCATCTACACAAGCTCCATCTTTACTCTCAATAAACTATGCATTCAAGACGAACATTAGCTTTGTGAATTTGATTTTTTTTAAAAAAATTGTTTCACTAATATTATTGCAAAGAATGTATGTTGCACACAGTGAAAAAAAAAGTAGCTTGGATCAAGCATGATGATTCTTGAATTTGCCGCCAAGAATTTTTTTTTTCTTGCTTTAAGCTGACTTTTTCTTGATACAAGAAAAATAGTGCTTGGGTTAAGCAAGGAAGTAGCTTATATTAACCAGAAAAATTCTTGATTTAAGAAGAAATACTTCTTGGCGGCAAATTTAAGATTCTTTTTTTTTCCAGTGAACCTTAGTAACATTGCAATGCTCTTAGTTCCTTTTTTCCAAAATGGTTCCTTTTTTCCAAAATGGTTCCTTTTTTCCAAAATGGTTCCTTTTTTCCAAAATGGTTCCTTTTTTCCAAAATGGTTCCTTTTTTCCAAAATGGTTCCTTTCTCTAAATGAATGAGTGCTTACCTCCAAGGCGCCTCCTGCACGGTGAGATACCCGCCAGTGGCGTGGTACTCGGTGCCTCCGAGGTACGGATTCCTATTATCCTCGGACTTCTTGAAGTACTTGAGTATATCCGCGTAGGCCCAGCCGTCATTGCCCAAAGCGGCCCATTGATCGTAGTCCCTCGCGTTGCCGCGAGCGTAGATCATGGCATTGAGAACGCTGGAACCGCCTAAAACCTTCCCCGCGGCCAGTTGCAACGGTTGCCGATCATGGCCAGGCAGTAGGCCGTCTCCTCGGGGGGCGGTGCCGTCTTGTACTGCCAGTCGAGCTCGGTCTGTTGGAGGTAGCCGGCGAGGGAGGGCACGTCCGAGATCTCCGTCTCGTCGCCGCCGGCCTCGATCAGGAGTACCATCCAGTCCGGGTTCTCCGACAGACGGTTCGCCACCACCGCCCCTGCCGAGCCGCCGCCGATGACGATGAAATCGTACTCCGGTAGGACCTGCACACCAAGAGAAAGAGGTTTTTTAGCATTTTGGAGTCGAGGAATAATGGATAGTAGCGGGGAACAGCGGGTCAGGCCTTGTCTCCACGAGCCGTTTCACGAGATTTGTCCGAGGGAAAAATCTCACTTACGAAGTTGGGAAAAATATTGAGTTAATCAATATTTTTCCCAGTACCAAGTATGGTACTTGTACCCATAGGACCCACTGAGAGAAGAAGAAGAAGTGAAAACGAATTGTGCGATATTTTGTTCATTACTACATTGATAATGTTTGTTTAGTTAAAATAATGTGTCTAATTGTGAATTGAGTGCATTTATTATTATTATACCGATTAAATACTTGACTTTAACTACTTTATCTTCCCGCGCCAACTAGTCGCAGGACTGTATGAGCCCCGTTCCGTGGAGACGGTAACTGGGAAAAATCCCAGAAGTTTCATTCCTGCGATTCGAACTTGGGACAAATCCCACGAAAACGTCCCGTGGAGACAAGGCCTCAGTTGCGCTCGTCACGAAGATCTAAGATCGGAGATTCAAGACATGTAATGAAATGAAATGAATAGCTGCAGTAAAACAATTCGAACCAATAAGCGGCTCTATAAGTTCTCAGAGATTTAAACACAAGGGTAGAAAAGTAAACGCTTTTTTCCTCTTTTCGCTACCCGGCGGAGCTATCATTTATTCTCCGGTAGGACCAAGAGAACCAAGAGACCGGACACCAAGAGACAGAAGTTTTTAGCATTTTGGAAAGAATGATGGAAATGTGTAGCGGGGAACAAAGATTCAGTTGCGCTAGTCATGAGTATCTAAGATCGGAGATTCCAGCAGCTGATTATTGAAATTATTAGACAAAGCTATAGACAAAGAATACATGGGGAACATGGAGCGGTCCTATTGGTTAAAATGGGTGTCAGTGTTCGAAACTCACAGGCGCCAACGCGCCAAATGCACCTAAGAAATTGGTCACGGCGCACAGTGGATCGAGTCAATTAGAGAGGTCGGACATGAAATTTTTAACTATAACTGCAAATTATTATGTTTATTTCGTCTTATTTTAAACTTTAAGGGGTGCTTCTAGAAGAAAATTTAACGGAAAACCCAATGGAACCATTTTCAGAGCCTCAAAATTGTGTATAAAAGTAGTTATAAGCGTTTAAAGTTTCCAGATTTTGTCCGACCTCTCCTATTGACTCGATCCACTGTGCGGCGCCTAAAAAATGAAGGCTCTGCGCCGCAACGTGGCCCCTAAAAATTGCCCTCTCCCTCTTCCCAGAAAAAAAATCCTAATTTTTCTGTTTGGTGATTTTTCGAAATTTCTTCCAAGTTACAGCTACTTTTCTGTAACTAAAACATCTTGCGTCTAACTTTTCACTGAATGTGCCGTGATATTTAGGCAAAAGTCAATTTGGCCCCTAAAAAATCTTCAATGGCCCTAAAAATCGAGCTTGATGAGCCACGTGGCTCCTGAAACTCAAAACATGAGTTTCGTACACTGCGGGTGATTCTTATAGATCAAGGGGAAAATGATGTACTAACTGCAGGGTCTCTTGTAGGTTGCTGTCGGTTAGTCTATTACTTACTCTCTTTGTCCATTACAACCACCCGTTTCAACTAATGGGATCACTCCATACTTTACATGTCATCTTTGTCTATAGCTTTATCTATCAATTTCAATCATCGGCCCACGAACGTGTAATATATAGCTGCAGTGAATCAAGTCGAATCAACATTGAACGGCTCTACAAATTCCCAGCGACTTAAACGCGAGGGTAGAAAAGTAAACGCTTTTTTTCGTATTTTCGCTACCCGGCTGAGCTATCATTTATTTATGTAATGAGACAATTGCGCTGTAGGGACTGAAAAAGACGTTGAGTAGCGCATTAGCTTCAGTAGAGCTTTTCCCGTCGAAAACTCAAAATCGCTAATTTTGACTTTCTTCTTTTAACTCAGCTCCCCTGTATACTTTGCTCCTGGAAAATAAGATTCCTTTTCACAGATCCTGTCACATATGCTGCAGCGCTGCATCTTATCCTATCTAAGCGTCAATTTGTCATTTTCCAGACGAAAGAACGCAACTACGTGTCAACTTTGCCAAATTTCCGCTCAAAATATATATTTTCACTAGGAAACTTTTGAAAGATTTTTTTATAAAAATTCCACTGTTTTTTGTTCAAGCCATTGGCAGAAATCAGTCTTTTGTATGGATATTTACTGAAAAAAGGTATGACTTATAAACCAATTAGTGGTTCATACGGAACACTACTAATAGTAGTAAAGGCACTATATAATAATAGCACATATACCTTAGTGATGGTACGAGATACCTTAGTATGGTTCACAGACCGAGAATAGCTAGTTCATTTTTGACTGTTAGTGGTGTTCCGTATGAATCTAATTGGTTTATCAAGCCATAGATTGGTACACGGACTGTAAGTCCACTTGTTTTACGTCCACAGACTTTTCTTCCACAATTTTTACGTCCACAGTCCTAAAGCCCACACTATTGTTAAGTCCATTACTTAAACGTCCACTAAGTTAAGTCCACAAATCTAAAGTCCACTAAAATCAAATTCAAGCGTCATATTTTAGTCCGTGTGTAAAATGATGTGGACAATATCGAAATGAGAAAATTAAGAGAGAATGAGGTGTTGTTATCGTAACTCATATTTTAAATGAAATGTTAATTTCTTCTTTTGATTCATCTTTTCAAATTGTCTTTGATAAATACTTGGTTTCATTTCTATCCTTGAAATTTCCGATTTAAAATATGCCTTAAATGTACATTCTTTTTTTTAATAAAATTGATTGCTTCATTTTAAAAACATTTACATTTTTAAAACGTGGTAAATATTTGTAAGACCTTTTCCAAGCAATGGCATCGATATGAATCTCAATGAGCCGTAGTTGTGATGAAAGGAACTATACAAAAATTAATAAAAGAGGAAAAAAAACCAAGAAGCACGCGTTTGGTTGCGCTTACACCACGCTGCAGCACAGTAAAAGCCCAAAACATAAAAGAATACATTTAAATGCTTTGGAAATCATTAAATCTGACACGGAATCACTATTACATTTACAAAAAACACATTATATTTTCCAGTAGTACATATTTCTTTTTCATCAGCTTAAAAGGGAATAATCAATGCAGAGAGTGCAAACATTTAAAAATCATGAGTTGAAAAACGCTGACTCCGCGAGTTTAAATATTAGAGCCTAACACAGAGCGGAACGGCGTGTTAGCAGCGCAGAACGCGCACTGGCGCCTACAAACCTAACGGGATACTTCACGCATTCCGCAACGCGTGAAGTATCCCGTTAGGTTTGTAGGCGCCTATGCGCGTGTCACGCTGGTTGCCTGCCGCGCCGCAACGCTTTAAGCAACTATTTCGCGTCAGAGGCGTTGCACAGTATCCTACAAGATTGAAGGCGCACGAAATAACTAGTTAAAGAGGACTTTCAATTTTGACTGCATCTGTTACTGAAAAATGTTTAATTTGGTATTGGAGCGTTTCCTAAGGCTCCCGGTTTGGTTTTCATCTTATCATATCCGTACAGTGTACACATGAACATATGTTTTTATCTGCTCTTAGAGTCTGTTCTCTTTCATGACTTGATTCATGAATGAAATGTTTTTAAGAATGAAGGTAGTAGTAGTATGCATTTATTTTTGAGGTGGTTCCTGTCATTTAAATGAGAAGAACAAATGTGGACATAACATGTCCACAATTTAGACAATTTTGGACATATTGGACATTAAATCATGTGGACTTAATAAAGACTGGACTTAACGTTTAGTGGACATAAATAGCGGTGGACATTTATTTAATGGACGAAAGGTAGGTGGACATAAAGTCCTGGAAGCCATAGATTTTTCTCCATATTGTTTGTTCATATTCTTGTAAAAAAGAAATAATATTAATATTTTAAGTCAACTTTGCAACTTTGGAATGGAGTCACGTTTCTTCGTCTAGAGAACGACAAATCGTTTAAAAAATCTGTAATTGTGGAGGATGCGGCAAGACTGTGCGGTGTTATGAGGATTGCGTCATGTCAGAGCGGTAGTGGTACCTGCTTGACATCTTGGGGCCTGGACTCACTGGACTATTCATTGGAAAAAAAAAAACACATTGGATCTAGAGTCCAGACTCTTGAAAACATTGACAAGAAAAAGGACTCTTGATTCAATCAGATTTTTGCTTAAATCAAAAGGAAATCCGCTCGAATTAAGAGGCTTTGTTCTTGATTTAAGCTTAAATCTGATTGAATTAAGAGTATTTTTTCTTATCAATGTTTTCAAGAGTCTGGACTCTAGATCCAATGTGGTTTTTTTCCCAGTGTTGTCTACGATGCGGCAATACTGTGCGGTGTTATGAGGATTGCGTCATGTCAGAGTTGTAGTGGTACCTGCTTGACATCTTGGGGCCTGGACTCCGGGTCGACGGAGGTGTATCGCATGAAAGTGAGCCCGATGAGGAAGAGCGGGAAGAGGCCTAGCGTCATCCATCCTGAGCCATACATGGCATTGCTCCCCACCAGATACTGCCACGGAGGCATCTTATCCGCCCCACAGTCGCCGCCTCAGAGCCGGCCGCATTGCTCCGGTTACCCTCTCCAGCCGCCCCTGTAGATCACCCTGCAACACACCAAAAAAACAATAATGATTAGAACATGTTTCAGTCGCCTCAAAAGACAATATCAATGGCTAAAGTGCGAAACCACGTATCTCATGATGGATCCTCCGCGATGTGGAGGCAATGTGGAGGGCGTGCGCCCCCCCCCCCTCCCGTTTGCCCGAAAAAAGAGGAAGGAAAAGGGAAGAAAGACAGAAGGAAGGAATGAAGGAAGGAAAAGGGAGGGAAGATAGAAGGAAGGCACGGCGCGAGGAAGACAAGGAGTAGAAAGATAGGAGGAAGGAACGGGAGAAGGAAGAGGGGTGAAGGGTGAAGTGGAAGAGGAAGGAACGGAGGAAAGAGGGAAGGACGCTTATATGTGGTAATTATTCTTGACGCAACTGCCTCAAATTTCGCATTTTAGATGCTCTAAAATTTCTAAAAATTTTCTCGGGGGGAGCCTCCACCCTTTGACCCCCTTTTGGCCCTCTCGTTCTGAAGTGAGAAGTATCTGAATCCGCCCATTGCGTATCGCAGATCCCGGCCCCACCATGTAGAGCTCAGGTTTTAGCGTTTTTCTTTTAAAAATTTTTTATTGTTTCCGACTGAAAATGACTCAGTGTTGAGTCGAAACGTCTCGGGTTTCATAATTGTGTATTTTTAGCCTTGTTTCCCGTTTTTTTCATCTTTGTTGTTCCACTGCCACCGTATCGCAATCGAGGGGTTGTAACATTTTCATTCCTATTTTATTTTTTAGAAGGGAACTAGCCAACTTTACAGTTTGAAATCTATATTATACAGCTACAAGCAAAATCTTGGAAGCACTATTTCTGACGAACTGCCGGACCGATAAGGATGATCTTTACATGTATGTCATCTGTAGTAGATGTAGATGTGCAAAAAATTATGAAACCCCGAACTTTTAATGTTGTAGAGCTTTTAAAGCTCATGTCACTTAAGTCCAATGTTAATAGCGTGAGAGATACGTCGTTTTCCGCTAGAAACGTCAAGGTGTGGGATTCTACCTGAGTGACTCGAATAAACAATAAAACAATGGAAAAGCTCGTGAAGGGCTCCTCATTCGAAGAGTTGAGGAACGGTGTATCGCTCAGGTTTCAAGGTTCAAGGTCCAAGGTCCAAGGTATAAGGTTTAACTCAATTTTTCCTGCATTCTTCCGGCTTCGATTTGTGGCATTGGTCAATTTACTTGATTGCTGAAGTTCTATTAATATTTACAGCAGATAAACAGCAGATACAAAGTGAGAAGGCAGGCGCTGCGTCGCGTCGGGACGGACCAAATATTATTAACTCTTAACGGTCGAAATCCGATTTTTTTTTTTAAATTAAGTATTTAAAAATAACATAATAAACGGAAATTTCTCCAGTAAGTGGACTGTGAAATTGTGTACATCCAGCTATTCCTCATCATTTACAAATCTGAGTGTTACGTCAAAAATTTTGAAATCGATGCAGCTCGAACACAAAATGGTGTATTAAAATGGAAGAACATTTTTGCCTATACATATGCATATAGGGCCCGCGAAGCGGGCCTGAGGGCGCGAGGCGCCCTCCCGGGGGTTGGGCCGCGTAGCGGTCAGGGGGCAGGGCCCCCTAGTTAATTATAAACGTATTCTGCCGACAGAACACGAAAACCAAGGAAGTTTTCAAGAAATTACATTGAATAGTTTTACATGGAAAAATAAAGTATGACAAAAAGTCTGTAACGTCGCAAACGTAGCTACGTGGTCTATCATGGAAACCAAAAGATCGAAATGTTGGATCACATATCAGCAATATCAAGCAAGTTTTCTGACTATGTATCGAATTGAAATTCCTATTAGATAATAGATCCTAAAATTATTACAAAAATGCACCGCAAGCACGGATGAGCGCAACCTTGATCTTTCTCCATACGGTTCAACACACCCCCATGGATTGTGACTAGTCCAAATCGATCGACATCAAAATAGACTCTAAGCGCTGATAAGACCGCATGTAACTAATCGTAATGCGTAATAAGTATCATTAATTGCGTCAGAGTAGATAATAATTTCGCAAAGAGCAAGTAGGATCTATCTAGGGCGACACGGAAGCGCCGAAGCGGTTGCGATCGGATCTGGCGATGATCCGGCCGATGACGCAATGTTGACCTTAGTCCAAGAATCGGTGCTCGCTTCAGGTGCAAGAATGCGACGCCCCGCCACGTAACCACTCGGCCAAAACGCGAGGAATATGACCGGAATAATGTACCCACGCCGGGTCAATATAGAGTACTGCTTTCGTCAATGATCTAAAAGCTTCGAATTTTGCAATGATGCTTTTGGATTTGACACGAATGAATCAGTGAGAACGAAAACACACAAACTCGATAACTCAAAAATACTCGCAATTTCCATTGAAGTCAGTCAATTTTTATAAAGGGTATGAGGTTAGTGCATTTGTTCCAACTTGGACCTTTAACGTGTCCTTAACACTTGTCTTTCGGCACCAAAAGTTTTTTTCTTGGACTAACTTCTTCACCTACTGTGCAGTTTCGTGTCTGTCTTCATTATTTTCATTTTTTCGAGTTGGTGTGCTTTCATTCTCACTAATTCAACGAGACCAGAGTATCTAAAACGCCTCGGAGAAGTCATGTATTTTTATGATCGGTCCGGCTGGCACGAGAGAGTGCTTTGTTTATAGTCGATCCTCAGACAACTCATATTTTTTCGGAAGCCTTTGGTTAAACTGTGATTGGGGAGGGTCTAAGGAGATCCTCAGTATGGTATCATAGAAAGGACAATTTTTGCAAATTTTAAATACAATTTAGTTGTGAAAATTTGGAAATGGATATCGCTTCAAAGAGTACAAAATATATAAGAAAATACATCGTAAGTTTTGTAAATCTAAAGGTAGGTTCGCACCTTCCTTAAAATTTGTTAAAATCATCGAATATTCCTCTTCCGGTATTTTATTATTATTTGTAGCGTCAAATCATCGTAATTCCTTGTAAGGATCCATTTTCCGAGTTCTAAAATTGAACTTTATTCAAGATTTGCAAACATTGTACTTTTATGATAAATTCGCTTACGATCCTCTTAGACCCTCCTTAATCACAATTCTAACTATGAGGGACCTTCTGAGGAGGGAGCTATTTAAGGAGCGATTATGAATACAACCCTATCATCGGAATTTTGCACTCAAAGTTTAAAAAAGTATCTAAAAACTTGTTTATTGACAGTGAAACTGTAGAAAACGCGTATTTTGATTCCGGTGTTTCAAAAAAGTCCCATCTGTTTAGCACGCTAGTTTTCTGATTTACCGTAGAGAGAGGGACTCATCATCCAAAGGACACGCGAAATGAAATCAGAAATCTCTCTATAATGCTTAACTTTCGTCTCAACATATATCACTTTCAACTTGCAATCATTTTCCACTCCTATAGACAAGATACTTTTAACGCAGATTAAAACGCGTGACTAAATTCTTCCCCACCTTCTCACCATCGCGTTGAATGAGCAAACATTTACAACCTCTCCTCCGTTACTCCCCAAGCTGAATAATTCAAATTTCGTTCTCATCGATGACTCGTGTTTCTTCACGGCTCCCGGCGAGCAACGTTTACTGTCGGTCGTTACTTTGTCAGGGCAAATGGGACACCATTCCCATCGAAGCGTTCGGCTTTTTTACGACACCCTGTACATACCCCCGCGAAGGAAGTGCCACGCCGCGTGGCTTTGAGCCTTGATCACTTTCATTAACCGATTCACTTTCTCCGACCATTGCGTAAGTCGTTTAAAAAATCATAAATTTAACTGCTTGTCCTTCCGTCAAAACCTCCAGGTCTTCATTTGTGTCTGGACTTCTGGAGCCCCTCCCAGGAGCCCTACATCCTCGGTCCCAGTCTGCAGGCATGTCTAACGAGGCGAGTCATTTGATTTTATGGTCAAGTTCGCCTAATTATCAGGACGTAATGACTCCTTGACAGCTGCCGGCCGGCGTAATGACTTTGATCATTCTCATGCAACCGGCATGGCATTCTAACATTGTGCGTTTTGAAAAGACTATAGTTTCTGGGTCTTACAGTTTATCGGCAAAGCTTAGTCTTTAACTTTCTTGTCGTCTCATACATGATTTGTATGTGAACAAGAGGGAAGTACTTGTTCAAAGACTCAAGAAAAACCTGAAATTGTTAAAAAAGTTATCTTTTTAGAGACCCGCACAAGAAAACAGATCATAGAAACACTTAACTTATTTGGGCGTTAACTTTAATATCAATTCGTGCTGAGGATGCCGGAAATAGAGCCGGCAAAACGCGACCGCGATTCATCAAAATTTACGCGCAAGTGAGTTATGTGTTTTATAAAAGTTGGCAAATTCTCTCGCGTGACCTTGGATTTTCTTATCATACTAAAGTTTCTAAGCCGCTCCAATCGCACCCATGTGTTTTTCTTTTTTCAGCAAGGCTCGATTTTCATATTTGATGCAGTTTTCAAGGGGGTTTCTATTTCTAACATCCGAGGAAGGTCAGGAAGAAATCGGATAATTTTTGGTTCAAGATCTTGTGAAAGTCAAAGATTTGAGAAATAAATAAAAACTGCATACCCTCTTTCAAAAATCTTTCCCCACGTAGCATACGCTCGTGTTTACAGGAAAATTTTAAATAAGTCTGTCAATCTGACCTACTTAAGAGCGGCTTTTGTTATGCGGCTTAGTTGGGAGGAAAGGGGACTACAACGCCTAACCGCCGTAGTCCCCTTTTCTACCCAAATCCCTTTAGGGAATTATCACCATTTCATTTTTTACTGTAAATTCCTCTGTCGTCTCTTCATCACCAGGCGTCCCCTCCATGCTGAAAATAAAAAGTTACGGGCTATGTAGACATACCGTCCGTTCCGGGCTCGGACGCCGGAAGTTCCGGGTGCTGGAGCTGTAGCTTCGATTGCTCTCGGTGCCACGCCCGGAACTTTCGGCCTCTGAGCCCGGAACGCGGACGGTATGTCTATAAAGCCTGTAAGTACGGCCTCCACGGTCGGATATTTTTTTCAGTACGTGAGTTTTCTTTCAAGGAAAATCTCATCAAGACTCTTTTTTGGACACTTTTCTTCCGTCATCCTGTGAACATGACCTTATTAGACCACCTCTTAGATCATACTATCCAGTATGATGTCATTTTCAACTTCCAAGATCAGAACGGATACTTCGGTGTCCCACATGTTCCGAAGTTTGTACCCCCACACAGGCGCCCTCGACAAGACCAGATCAAAACAAAGATGTCCTCTTAATCTGGGTCATCTTTTTTCGCATTTGCACTGCCTAGCGCGACTTTCCCTAAAAAAAAAATGCCATCATAAGTCTTTTTTGGCCACCTTTCCTCCGTCATCCCGTGAGCATGACCATATTAGACCAGCTCTTTGATCATAACGTCAAGTATGACGTCATTTTCTACTTCCATGATCAGACCGGATAAACTTTGGTGTCCCACATGCTCCGAAGTTCGTATCCCCTCGCGGACTTCCTCGACAAGACCAGCTCCAAACAAACAAGTCCTCTTAATCCGGGTCGTCTTCATTCGCATTGGCCCTGGTAAGCTCGACTTTCCCTCAAGAAAAATGCCATTATAAGTCTTTCTTCCTTCAGTCATCCTGTGAACATGGCCTTATTAGACCAGCTCTTTGATCATAACGTCAACAATGACGTCATTTTCCACTTCCATGATCAGACCGGATACTTCGGTGTCCCACATGTTCCTAACTTCGTATCCCCACACGGACTCCCTCAACAAGACCAGCTCTAAACAAACAAGTCCCCGTAATCCGGGTCGTCTTTATTTGCATTTCCCTGCCAAGCTCGACTTTCCTTCGAGAAAAGTGCCATCATAAGCCTTTCTTGGCCACCTTTAGACCAGCTCTTTGATCATAACGTCAAGTATGACGTCATTTTCTACTTCCATGATCAGACCGGATACTTCGGTGTCCCACATGTTCCGAAGTTCGTATCCCCACACGGACTCCCTCGACAAGACCAGCTCCAAACAAATAAGTCCTCTTAATCCGGGTCGTCTTTATTCGCATTGGCACCGGGAAGCTCGGCTTCCGTGCCGCTAATTCGCGAGCTCCCCGGACCCCGGCTCGATCTCACTCGGAAGCTGTTGCGACGTCGACGTCGACGTCTCGTTCGTGTCGTCATGTCCCACGCGGGTCGCGACTTCCGGTCCTACGTGCTCGCGCGCGCGTTCCGTTCCGACCTGAAATCCCGGGCCGCGGCCGCCCCAGTCAGCATGCGTTTGCGTTTGAGAAATTCACAGCTGAGCCCGCTTCCGCCAGCCGAGCGCTGTGTTGACACGAGAAAGCCCGCTGAGCCAGCGAGCGATTGTTGGTCGCACAATTCGGAGATTCGTCACCAACGCGATCGTTCATGTACAACTTTTTCACAAGTTTTTGGTTTGGGTCAATCGGAGGAAGTGACCTTTTAAACCAGAATTACCTTATCGGTGTTAAGATTTGGACCGCGTTAAGTAGAAAGGAACCAAACCGCATCAAACCGAAGAAAAACGCCGTACGAACCTTCAGGCGTTGCCAAATTTCCTTTGATAAAGCACGAATTGCCTGGTAAATTTATGAATAACTTTTTTCAAATTTTTTAGAATTTTTTTTCACAAGCTCACCTGTAGTTCCTGAAAATTTCAAGGGAAATTGTTCAAAACTTTCCTCAAAAATGAAAATTTTAACGAAGGAAATTTAGCAACTCTCAAATGTTCATACGGTGTTTTTCCTTAGCGTGGAAATATTGCCAAAAAATCCCGAGTCTTCGGCGGTTCAGAAACCTGAAAAGTCAGGGAAAGTGAGGGATCGCACAGCAATCTGTAAAATCCAGGGAACTTTGCGATGAGAGTTTAACAGGAGTCAACGTAATTGAAAAAAAAGTCGAGGTAGAAATTTTTTTCCAAAGTCGGGGAAAGTCAAGGACTTTAAAAATTTTGAAGTCGCGGAAAAGTCAGGGTATTGGAAAATACAGAATTTATGGAATCTTTGATTCAACCTCGGGTATTACTGGAAATACTGTAATGGAACCGAATGATAGAATTGTGAATGTTCCACACTATTCTGCGGAAAAATGGAAGCCAGAAAGAACCCCACAATTAGAATTACAGTCACAAAATGAACTCCAATGTGTCTTGTGGAACCCACTGAAATTTAATTTAGTTTATTCCACCTCCCTGTTTTTCGGGGCATCCTATCATGGTGTTGAATATAATGTTCTGCAGCATGAAGCACACTTTGCTTATCACCGTAGACTGCAGTTCAATTCATCCCACATCGTGACAGATCATCGAGTTGATTTCACTCGTAGTTTTTCTTAACTTTTTACACTAAATTCTACTCTGGGTCTGAAACATGTAATGTGTTTATTATACGTGGAAACTTGATGAGAAGACTTGTGCTAAGGTACTTTATTTTTAATGCTATTGAATGATACAATGACTTACGAAAGAGACTTTAACGCAAGTCTTGAAAGAAGGAAACTTCAAAACAATACCTTTGTATTCCCTAACTTTTGCTCGGCTAAAAATGCTGCTACAAACTTGAGGTAACTTTTACGCAAAACTAGATGTGGTACGTAATCTATAGATATCTTAATGTTTTACACATGACCCTTATTCAAGTCCCATCGAATGCATTATGTTGTTCTGCCATATCAGTCACCGGTCAATTTATTTCGCCAGGAACAGCAGCACTCGCTCACTCTTTCAGCGACGCGAGAAAAAGTTGTAATCGGTGTCGTTTAGTGATGATGAACTGAGCAGCTTCAACTTAAAATGATTTATGGACTTTTAGATTCTACTCTCATCCTCAGAGCAGCTTTATGCTTAGCTTGACAGTGACATAGTGGCGTTTAATCGCTTTGCGGGGCGAAGAATAAGTTGCCAGCTCCCAGAAAAAAAACCGTATTTCCTGAAGCTTAAGAAATTGAATATAATTCATAAACATTAACATGCCAATTGTTACAGTAAACCAACGCATATTCCCGACGTAGAGTTACAAATCTCCAATCATGCTTTATTATCTTACCAACAGGAAAAAAGTTTTTACTCCAAACTTCATTTTTCCGAATCGTGAATTTCAAATCGTCAGAACTTTGATGAGATTCTAATTTTTTTTGTCTTTTCTTCCATCAAATTTTTTTGAAACATCTTTCAAAACAGTGCGATACCAGCATCTCAAATTCTCGTTCTCAGCCCCCAAAAAACTTTTGCCTCATACGATCACAAAAAATTGACTGCATTCTGCAAATAAAAACGAGTATAGGAAGTCAAAAGCAAGTATCAGTGTAGCGCTGCTTCGATAAAGCAGTTTCTCCTCGCTTACAAAAGAAATGTTAAGTGTCTTTGAAAATCGCCTTGCGAATTCTATTCTCTTCCCTTTTCATTTAATTAACCCTGCAAATTATATTATGAAAATGGCAGTAGCGTAATCCCACTATAATATTGCAATTCCAGCACATCTGTTTGTCCAAAATGCAGTTTACATGTGAGTTTTCACTTTTTACGATATATTGTCCTCAGTAATTATCTAATCTTCACTTTTTGCATCCAGCATGTTCTCTACGCAGTCTCGCCGATCTAAATTACTGCTGGACTGCTCGATAAACCGAGGGTTTCATCATGTAGCTTAATGTCAAAGACTCGTATACGCAACAACGGCTCTCTCGCATGTCATAACCGCGGGACAATGGATGATCAAACCTTCGGATTAATCCTACAGTTTAACGTCCAACGTCATAATGCCGTGCTAAGGAAAAACGCCGTATGAAGCTCCATCAGTTGCCAAGTTTCCTTCGATAAAAACTGGATTTGCTGGGAAAATGGACCACAAGACAAAGTACGAATTTCAGCATTTTGATACATGTTTCTTATCCAAAATTTCACGTAAAAGACGATGCACACAACGAAATTTACCGAAATCAACTCCTTATGAAGATATTTAATGATTCTTGATGCGTGAATTCAAACCACCCGCTCATGAAAACTCAATGCTCTACGCGATTCACATCGCGCGCTAAACGTTATCATGACTGTCTCTACGATATACAAATCTGGCAACCTCAATCTTGACGCTTTGGCTCAGCTGTAGCAAATTGCTTATAGTTTGAACAACACATGGTGGGACATGAACATTGCTCGATTGAGAAGCTTGCTGAAACCGTTGTAGTGGGCGATTTGACTAACGTAGAGCTTTGAGTTTCTTGTGAGCGGGCAGTTCAAATTCCTCGTAACCAATGTGAAATAAAAACGTGAATATCTTCGTTAGGAGTTGATTTCGGCAATATTCGTTGCGCGAATTGTGTTTTAAGTGAAATTCTTGTCAAGAAACATGTAACAGAATTCTTAAATTCGTACCTTGTCTAGTGGTCCATTGTGAATATTTCTTCCCAAAATTTTCGGACAACTTTGTACGCAACTTAATCTAAAATAGCTGAAAATTCCAAGAAAAAATATGCATCAATGTCGTCAAAGAAACATGTTTTATCAAGGTAAATCTTGCAACTCTTGAATGTTCATACGGCGTTCACCCTTAGCACGGCAGGATAGCCATCGTTTCTTCTCGTGATTTTCCCACCGCGAATGGACGAGAGTACTCCTGAGTAATAACCTCTTAGATCCATGGATCACCCCATATGCAGATCTGTTGTTTTTGCTGAGAGTGGTAGAACGCCCTCCCATACGGAAGAAAGTTCCGACATGGAACATCACTCTCGGATTCGAGTGAAGGGACAGTTTCGTTTGATGAGAACGGAGAGCTTTAATTATTCCGCTTGCTTAATCACCGAAGAATGCGTTCGAAGAAAGGAAAGAGTTGTACCTTGAGCCATATTTCACGGATTGACGGCCCAACAGGTTCAAGTGGCCGCTGAAAGCTCTCGGCGAACGTGAAGGTCTTTCGTCTTGTATGCGATCTTATTATTTGACTGTTTAATTTGTGTTGTTAACCATCAAAAGCTTTTTGCGAACATGGGTGGTTTGAGTGCCTACGTCATGGATGTGGTAACTTTTTAGAATAAGGATAGACAAAAGTGATGGCTTAAGTACGGGACCACGTATCTCCATTGCGGCGTTTCAAAATTTACGCCCCTTTTTTACTTGTTCCAAAAGAAACACGCTAACTTTATAGCTGGAGATTTATACCAAATATTCTGCCGACGAAGAAGGAAAATCAAGGTAGGTAGTTGTAAAGAAATCTCGTTGACTGGTCGAAGTCGCAAACGAGCTGCGTAGTTCCGCACTTCGGCCACTCATATGCTCTATGAAGACCCCCCAGGACCAAGACAAATGGCTGGGACTTTGGATGGCGGGAGGAGAAAAATAGAGATTTATCGACTGAATATCTCAACTGCAAAAACTTGTCAAATGGACCGAGCTATGCTCATACCGACAAACCAAAAACTTTTGATTTTTAAAAACACCAATTAAAAAGACAAGTCATAAGATCGTAGACGAATTGGACTGCATTTTCCAATTTAGAACTATAAATTCTGGCTCATCTGGAAAAACACTTATGTGCATAGGGAAACTAATGGCACATACGTTGTTTCTAAACCGGGCTAGAATTTATAGTTCCAAATTGCAAAATGTCGTCCAATTAGTTCACCGATTACTGAGAGCTTTTACCGGTCGGTTACTCGCTTTTGCTATATACTAGGTCGTCAATCCGTGAAATGTGGTTCAAGGTACGAATCTTTGCTTTCTCAAAACGTGCGCGTTACTGATCGAGCGAGCGGAGTAATTAGCTGCATCACGTTGTGTATTTTTCGGTCTTAAGATGCTCTAATACATTTTTGTGTCGGCAACTAAATAGTTCCACTGAAATTCTCCTGGCTCTGCCACTGCTCTCAATGCAAAATCGCAATTCATCGTCACTACTTTCACATCGAAAGCCAAAGTGCGAAACCACGTATCTCCATTGCGGTGTTCCAATATCTCCGCCCCTAGTTTATTTTTTCGAAGAGAAAGAAGTCAACTTTATAGCTTAAAATTCTTACGGAATAGTGTGCTAACGGAAAAGAAAATCAAGGAGCTTTTCAAGAAATTACGTTGATTAGTTTTCTAAGGGAAAATAATGTATGACAGGAAATATAAAATGTCGCAAATGGAGATACGTGGTCTCGCACTTTAGTCATCGACATGGCTCACCTGAGTGCACTAGGCACTCTTAAGTGCAAGAACTTGTCTGGAAAATTGAACCATATGCTCCTACTGAATGGAGCTTTTAAGGCAGTGCTGATTTTTTAACCAACATACAATAATTTTCTAAATAAATCAAAAAGCATTTCATGAAGGAGGATCTGAGGACTGTCCCGTTTCAATCCCGTCTGGGGTTGACTTTGCTAATTTCCATCATATTAAGTTGGACTTACGTCGGAGGATTTGAATCCTATAGACTGAGCTTTAACCACTAAATGACACTCTCGGTCTGTAATTTTGGTGTTTTGAGATCTCCTTTTTTGACCAAGATTTAAAACAAGAATTTACGAGCTCCTGAAATCGTTGGTTTCATAACATTATGCGGTACGTTTATGTGCATTCATCTTTTAACCCATTCCGGGAGACGAGTCGAAAATTTTAGGTATTATAGTTAATTCTAGAATCTCAACGTTTATTGTCTTAACGACTCAAAATTAAGATCAGACTGTTATAAATTACGAGTCGTTGAGCGTGGGTTGACATTTACCTGTTCTAGATTCGCGTACGACAGTCGTTGAAGTTAAAACGTAGATTAGAAAGGCACAAATGACTCACCGCGCGTTGAAGTGGTAACCGAGGCCAAATTGAGTAACCAGTTGCCTTCACTTGGTTTTGCACCAGACATGAAAACAACCAAATTATCCAAATTCCAAATGTGGCTGAGCCTCAGATGACGGTTGGGTCCCTCGTGTCCCGCAGAGGGGACCGTTGCACGAACTGTTCTTAATTACAATCCCTGCAACAGTCAAAATGCATTCGCTTAGAAAATAGTGTTCATTTTCTGATTTTTGCTACAGTAGTTCATAAAAATCAAATCGTTGGTCATCTAATGAGATTTTTAGAATTAAATTTGAGGTAGTCTTGAAACGAGATCCGGAACGCAAGTTTTTTTGAGTTCTTGAATGTAAGATCATATGGACTACATATTGCAATGCGGAACTACAATTTCTGACTCAGTTTAGAAACAACGAATGTGCGGTGTGCCATTAGTGACCCTTTGCACATAAGTGTTTCTACGGATACTCCAGAAATTGTATAGCTCCTAATCGCAGAATGTAGTCCAAATGTGCCTTGAATGATATGTTTCCCTCCAATTTGTTTTATCCAAATTTGAAAACGGTCCAAAGCGTGTACAATATTACGAGAATAAAGTAACAATCACTTGAATATGACATTTGTCATTTCCTGTTATTTCGTAAAACCGATATTCAATTGGAATGTCCCAAATAAAAAATTCAAAGAACGACGTCAAGAAATTCAATCAAAACGAGACTCGCATATAATTGTTTCTCGCACTTCTTTACGACAAGCAAATATGAAATTATGAGTGGCCGTCACTATTATCAATAGAATACCATGCAAACTGCGTCTGTTTGGAAGATCTAAAGCTATTGTTCTCGTTGCGTCACATTTCGTTCAAGCCGAAAATATTGCACCGTGAATAAATATAGATTCACGTTGGGTAATATTCGGGGGCAATTCCACGCCGGGCCAAATCCTCATATTCTTCGATTTTAATTTTTCTTTGTCGTCCTTATACGATTAAAATGAAATCCTGAAATGCTTAATCGATGTTTTTTCCGGCCCTCTTGTTGGTTTTGGAAACAGAATTGGTCTTAAAACTATAAACAATGTGCATTTACAATAAAAGTCCTTTCTTTCAATCTTGCCTTATTCAAGAATATTAAAATAACAATTACGGCACAGATTGTCAAATTATGTAGAAAAAATTCGTTTGACGGTTGTCTAAAAATTTCACGATTCTTTGTTTTAAATATTCTACTGAAAATATTGAATCAGTCATTGAAACGATATAAAAACTCTGAACGTAAGAAAAATTAATTGAAAACATAAAGTATAATTTTTTCTGAGATGGAAAATTTCATGTAAAATGAAAATTTGAAATTTCTATAATGAAATTTCACGTGAATTTGAATGAAATTTTTCCGTGAAATGTTAATAATTTGAAACTTAAGGCTATTTCTCATGAAATTTTTGACGTATTAAGTGAAAAATTACATGAAATTTCAAGAGCAATCTCAGGTTATGATAGCTTAGTGTAATATATTTACGCAAATAACAACGAAATTAATTTTGAAAGAATTTAAGGGCAGTTGAAGCAATTTTAAACGTAGTTAAAGCAATTTAAATGCGGGCAGTACGAGCGTTGATATAGAAGTTAAACCCGGTTCCTAAATTCAGAATAATTGAGATGTCTCCTTTCTCGCGAACCTACTTCCATTCAGCAGTAAGTAACCATGCGGTTTGGAGTCGGTTTTCCGGATTATCATGCCAACAAAGAACGCGTGCTAGTAAACGCTCCCGCTGTACGCTTCAATTCGTGATTAAGCGTGAAGCGTATTCTCGGTTCTCATAATTTTACTCGTCTTATTTGCCGAAAGGATGTTCGTATCACTCGCAAAAACGGAGGATACTATTCACTCTTATTTTCAGATCCCCCCCCCCCCGATTTTTTAGTTTTAATTTTGCAGTTTTAAGTTTTAAATTTTAGGGGAGTTAATGGAACGCACTGAAAAACAAAAAATATCGGTGTATTTACTAAGAAAAGGGTAAAATTGCCAAGAATTCAGGGTTCTATTTGATCCCAGTTTTTTCTTGGTAAAATTACCATTTATGGAATTGGTAATTTTACCGAGATTTCTCGGTAAAATTATTGAACTTTCTCGGTAATTTTACTGGACCTTGGTAAAAACGCCAATATTTTTTATCGACTGAGGTAGAATTACCGAGATAAAATGGCAAAGTTACCGGGAATTGATTACCAATTAAATTGGTATTCTTACCTGGAAAAAACAGTAAAAATACCGGTTTTTAGGTAAGCTTACCAGTCTGTCTCGGTAAAATTACCAATAATTGGTAAAAAAAGTGGGATGGTAAAGGTACCAATGGACCTTGGTAAAAACGCCAAGAATTTTTTTCAGTGCACTTTACGGCGAGCTAGAATGTGCGCGTCCATTAAACCAAAAATTGCGATTTCTAAAAGATGATAATGGTGCCACACAACAGGGCCGGTCACATGGGCCGCGGCCCATGGCGGCAAATTTTTTAAATGTAGGTATAAAAAGAAAATCGGATTCAGAAAAAAAATTACAAACGAGAAAAGGTGACAAATCTCTCATTTCCTGAGAGTATAGTAATTTCTAATTTTGTCGTTTTTCGGTGATACAAGAGACAGCACTTTTAATTATTCGAGTTAAGAGAGAACTCAAACTCGCAATTTGGCATGGAGCGGTGCGGCGATGAGAGCAATAATAACGAGGACTTGATATGAAAAGGAGAAGCCCTCAGCGCGGCGGTCGGCATGTAACACATATTAGCACCTGCAAGACTGCACGAATACTTCACGCATTGCACACAGTGCGGTCAGCAGCAGCGGCCGACGTGAAACGCAAAGCGCCTACAAGACTGCATGGATACTTCACGCATTACATCAAAAACAGTGTGGTCAGCGTGAAACGCATGGCGCCTACTAGACTTCATGAATACTTTACGCATTGCGTCAAACACAGTGCGGTCAGCGCGGCGACGGAAGTTAAAATTATTAAACCACATTTAAGTTTTTCTTGCATAATCTTTACGTTCATTTATTACGGATGGAAGGCCTTGTTCACACAGAGATAGGTTTAAGGAACTTCAATTTCCCGCAAAGTTCCGTGAACTTTTGCTCGGAGTGTTGACAGGGCTTTCGCAAAAAATGTGCCCAACACGAGTGAACGAGTCTTATACCGCCAGTTCAGTTTCGTGTTTTCTAATGAATAATTGTACGTATTTCTTCTTTGCCCCGAAGGTCTCTGCTTTTGCGTAAAAAATAAGGCCCTTTAAGTGGCTCTGATCAAGTGTTATTTGAAAATTGCAAAAAAGAACTCAGGCACCCTCCTATATAAAACCGCATTTTATTTTGAACAATTTATCAATTTCGAGGCATTTTTCAAAATGTTGACCTCCTGACAACCTTTTATCCCGGTGCTAACTCTGTGAATGAGAATATCATAAACACTAGTCGACAATCTTTATACTAGTCTTAACTTTTTTCTCTCGGCGATGATGAGAGTGTCGTTAGCAAATAGATACTTCTCGATCGGCTGCGGCATCGCTTATGCAATTTTCACACGGGCCGGACGCTGGACTATCGTTTGCTCGAAATGGAATACTGTATAATATCTCGAGTGACATAAGATGTAACCAGTCCCGCTCCTACACTACTTATGACTTACAGTATGTCATAACATCTTTCCGCTTACGAAATTCATAACTGGTTCATCGACCTCTACGAACGGACATTTGTATATGCTAATTATTTTGGAAGGCAATTTATAGCTTGAAATCGTGAATAATAATACAAATGACATGATATTGATATTGAGAGTTGCATTAGCGCTTAAAATGATATGCCACTGGAACTCGTTTTCATTAAGTCGTTTGATCCATTTTGCGCAGAATTTTCGCGTTATGAAATAAATGTGATTTTTTGCATTTCGTAAATCATTTGTGACTGAAACTCGTAAATACGACAGTAATATTTTAGCGTTGGAATGAGTTTTGGTTCACAAGAAGATCAAAACTATGTCGACCCACATCAATCCGCTCTTGAGAAATAAATTGTCTCGATCCATAAATACGATTCCTAATCACCCAGGTAAACTTTAAAATGAACTTTCATGGCCTGCTACAGCTTTCTGCAGCTCATCAAATTAGTAATTAGGTAATTGAAAGTTTTTTATTGGTAAATTTTTGTAAGTAGATTTGTTTTTTCTCGTTGAATTTCATTACGTGAGAGCTGAACATATTTCAGAGTGGAGGCTAAGCAAGAAGCAATACCTTTTTGCAATGATAATTAATCAAATTTTATGGAGCATCGCCGACGCAGTAAGTCTGTCGTGGAATTTAACGATAATTGCTCTAATATTTACACAAACCCTGTGCTTAAAATCAACGCAAAATAATCGCAAACTCGTTATGTGGACAAGCACCAGCACCTCTCTTTACCTTGTAATGTCTTTGCGAATAGCACAACCTCAATTTAAAAGTGCATTTAGGACATTCTGTCTGAATTCATTTTAATTATTTGTCACTGTCCGAACAACTCACGGCACTGTTATTACCGATTCAAACGTGCAAGCTAAATGATGCAATTTTCAGATTAACCTCAAAACTTTGTTGACAGTCATATAACTGCATAGATGTTTGAGAAACAGGTTGCCTGATTTCATCAAACCGATCTTGGTGCGTTTAAGATGATTATAACTTACCCGAAAATCCACCCAATTTTTTTATTATTTCAATAATTTTTGTCCGAAATTATGGATATCCGAAGAATACTGTAGTACGAGAACAAGATTCTGAGGTTAACCTGAAAATAGTATTATTTAGATTGCACGTTCGAATCGGTAAAAACAGTGTCAACAGTTCGTTGTCCAGACAGTGACTAATGATTATGATGACTTTGGATTAAGGCAGAATTTCCTAAATATTTACATGTAAGTCGGTTTATAGCACTTCCTGGCGCTCCGCGATACCTAAACTCACAACCCCTCGGGCATCAAGCAACATTTGGATTGCATTTTTCAAAAAGGAACCAGTAGCATTGCAATGTTGCCAAGATTGTGCAACTTCTTTTGTCTTGGAAGAAAAACCTGATTATCTATAAACAGTTTCTATTTTACTCGCTAAAAACCGTAAATTTAAGACAAAAATTACCATATATATTTCATATTTTTACATGATTTCAATAATTAGATTGCAATGGATCAAGTTGCATGATCTTAGCAACATTGCAATGCTCCTGGTTCCCTTTTGCAAAATGCAATCCATTTCTGCTTCGATCCCATCCCTCCAGCCTCTCATTGGGCGCCCCCTACGCCTTCTCCCAGGAGGAACCCAATCAAGAGCCTTCTTAAATGCATTTTCAAGTAGAGGTTATGCTGTTCTCAAAGACATCTCATAACGTTGATCTCTGATTTCAATTTTGCCCATCCTGATTAAATTTCCTAGATTTGTCAGTGCGAGATCTCTAAAATATATAATCTCCAGTTGCTTCCGTGCACCATACTCATTAATCCATCCGATAGAAGTGGTGGCAAAACACCGTACCAAAGTTTATGGAGCCATAAACATACAATGAAGTCATCTTTCTACTCACGGTTTACTTATCTGATCAGGAAAGAAAAAGGTAACCATGCAATCAGTGGCAAGGCGTGAATGATCGATTATCGATATCTCCCTAATTGATGCTGTGGTAAAGAATCGATTATGAGGGCGTTTGTTGCGAGCACCCTCTTTATCGATCCTAATCCATAGGTTTAACTGGGAGATTAATCGATTTACAGCAAAGCACGCCACTCCAATGCATGTAATTGCTCTCCCATGACCGCCGGCAGCAAGCGGACAATGAAATCGTCCGGTCTGATGATTCTCAAATGCAAAGTGCACCGCAGATTCCACTAATTTCTAAATTGCACCGCTCATTTTGCATCCTCCCTCCTGAATTACTCAATTCCTTGACCCTCTTTTGATGAGTGCAATGATTTTGCATCAGGTATTCCCCTTGCAGTTAATTTGCTCTCTATGTTTTCTCGTGGTGCACATCACGTCATGCCACGAGTGAACGTACAAGCATAATTATTCGACCTCTGATGTTAGAAAAATTAGTAATATCTCAAAATTTTATGATTAACCTCTTTCTTCACCTACCTAAATATTTCTGTAAGTAAGCAGAAGGAAAATAGTCTTCAATATTAATTTTCGTAGTGCTGTTTTAATTAAAGAAAATCGTTCGTTTTCTCTGTATCAATGTCTTTTCTGTTGTGTGTTTCAGGTATGTCAGATTCACTTCAAAAAGTCAACTTTCGTCTGTACAAAAATTTTGACCCTTCAACGACCTGAAGTTTTAATATAGTTGCAGGTATGTTTACAATTTGAATAAGTACTTATTTATTTTATTTTTTTTTCTTTTTTTCTCTTTTTTTCATCAAATTTCATAAAATTGTGTGATGTGCTCTGTATGAAAAGACATTTAACCGGTATTAACTTGTGGCAAAAATTTGTGGGGAGTGAACAATTTTATAACATCTGAAACTTTTCGAATCTGATACCTACGGTGCTTATACGTCAAATATTTTTACCAATACGGGCATAATTTTGGAAGCCTAAAAGAGTTTAAAAAGAGGTTTGAAAAAAAGGGCTATGAATATATTCTGAACAGATATGTCCCATTAACTCCAGCCGATAATGTGAACCATAAATTAGACAAATAATGTCTTGATCAAAGACGACATTCTAATATGTACCTGCTCTACTAATTCTGTGATGACGGTGTAATGTGCCAATACTACCGCGAAATTCGAGAACAAATCAACGGATCTTTCGTTCAAATGATGCCTGAAATATTCCCATGTAAAATAAATGACTAAGGGAACTCACGAATAGAGAGGATCTCGAAATGACAACGAGGAAAAAGTTATTAGAAGTCGCGCAAGCAATTCCGACGGAATTAACAAGCTTGTTCTCAGACCGTATTTCATTCATCTCTCTGAAATTGATTGCGGTTTCTCGCTTTTACCTCGCTGTTAACTTTATTCGGCTCGACTTTAAAGAAAGCTTGCGAGGATGCGGAGAGAATTAGTCAGAACTTGACATAATCTGTCTTGGTCGTTAGTTCTTTAATCTTTAAAATGCTCCTCGGTGGAGGCAAAAACATTGTGTAGAGGCTCTTCAATCATCAGTATATCTTCAGAAACTATTAGTATTTTTAAGTCATTCTCGCGAAGGAAAAAAAACATTTTACACTAAAGTTTTCAGGTAATCAGTCAAGTTTCAGGTATTTAGGTAATCAACGTTTCTGGCGATGAGAATCGAGCCTAAGACAATACTAGGGGGCTCTGCCCCCTGACCGCTACGCGGCCCAACCCCCGAGAGGGCGCCTCGCGCCCTCTGGCCCGCTTCGCGGGTCCTATACGCATATGCATAGGCAAAAATGTTCTTCCATTTTAATACACCATTTTGCGTTCGAGCTGCATCGATTTCAAAATGGGCCTGTTGCACCAATTTTTTTTATTGCTTTAATCGAAAGATTTAAGGCTCCTGATGTCACAGGAATTTTCCCGGAGTTTTTTGATCACCGGAAACCCCCAAAAAATCAACTTAAAAACGCCTCAGAATTTGGATTTTCAAAACGGTCGTTTCGGGTCCGCCATACTTGTGACGTGAAATGATATGACAGACCTGGTTTCGTCATCACTTACAATGTATTTTCCCGTAAGGAAATGGTAGCCGCTTTTCAAATGCAAATATCGAGTCAATCGATAATTTTTTGATCAAAATGGAAATCAGAAATGGATTCCTCGTACGTTTAAATGGTTAAAACCTTCATTAGATAAATAAGAACCGACGGGATAAACCCTATTTTTAAGGAAGACTGTAGTCAATGGGCGATTGTTTACATCTGCTTAGTGATAACAGACATGGACATTAGCTCAATATTTGGCCATTTTCATGAGTTTTTACTTTTTTGTCACTATTTGAAGGTAAGTTTATTTTGTAAATCAATTGTTTAGTGCCTTAGGATCATGTTAAAAGCTGTAAAGGTATACTTTGTTACTTATTAATTCAGATCACACTCCGGCAGTCCAACTGTTTTTTGTGTCCAAAAATGTCCAACATTTTTTTAAGAAAATGTTACGTTATTTCTAGCACTTGGCTACACTCCAAATACCAATATCACTAACATGATCCCTCTTTTTAAAAGCTGCTTCGGTCGTCTTTTGCCGCTAATGAAGTATCTAAAATTACTCATTGATCAATAACGAGCTTCCAAGCCCATACAAGTTTCCAAATTTTTTCTGGATTATGCTTTGATTTGCCGCAATGTAGGCGAACCTCAAAACAGTGCTCATCGAAACCGGTTCGTTTTTTCTAGTCGCGGGGAATTCGAGCCCTAGTTTTGATCCAGTCGGCGGGGACTGGTGACGGTTTTTGATGAAATTAAGGAGATTTATTATGCTTCATTTTCCACGCCACCTACGATATTTCCAACTATGCAGAAAATAGGTCACAATTTCAGGAAAGTTTTCTCTCCAATCTAAATTTCTCCCATGGGTAAAGGTGCTATTGCGCCCCTTCAATGACTGGTAGCTGTATAGGGTTAATGTGCCGTTGAATTCTTTCTTGACGTTACCCTTGATCCTTAAAAAGGTTATTGGCTATTATCCCGTCAGAAACCGGCACACAGTGGATCGAGTCAATAGGAGAGGCTGGAAAAAATTTGGAAACTTTAAACGCTTACTCCTTTTATACAAAATTCGAGGTTCTGACAGTGGTTTTATTGGTTTACTCGTGAATTTTTTCTCTAGAAGCATCCCTTAAAGTTTAAAATGTGACGAAATAAACATCAAAATTTGCAGTTTTAGTCAAAAATTTCATGTCCGTCCTCTCTATTTGACTCGATCCACTGTGTGGCAGCCGACTATGGACTTTCTATTTCGTCCAAACACTGTCATCATCTGCTTTTTAGATTTTTCAAATTGTCAGGGATCTAAATGGAATGGAATCTGGTTCAAGGGACCAATGTCAGTCCCATGAAACTGTATTGCCATTATCGGGATTCTGAGTCGGCCTATTGGCCTATTTTGCTGTACTGAGGAAGAACGCCGTATAAACATTCGAGAGTTGCCCATTTTCTCAGGGTAATACATGCATTTTCGAGGAAAGTTTTGCATCCTCTTCCATGACATTTTCGAATCTTTTAGATTAAATTGCGAACAAAAAAATTGAAAAATTTGAAAAAAATAACCTCAGTTTTCCCAGTAAATTTGGTTTTTATTGAAGGAAACATGGCGACGTCTGGAGACTCATACGGCATTCTTCCTCAGCACGGCAGTATTATTGGACAGATGCTTTTTTTTGGCCAGTAATGCCAACATGCGCGTATTTTCTGAAAAAAGTTTAGGAAATCTCCCCCGTAAGAAAAAATATAGCATTTATCGAATCATTTCCTGCACATCACTGGTTAAAAAAAACAAATTTGATCTAGAGTCCAGACTCTTGAAAACATTGACAAGAAAAAATACTCTTGATTCAATCAGATTTAAGCTTAAATCAAAAGGAAAGCCGCTCAAATTAAGAGGTTTGGTTCTTGATTGAAGTAAAAATCCGATTGAATCAAGAGTATTTTTTTTTGTCGATGTTTTTAAGAGTCTGGACTCTAGATCAAATGTGTTTTTTTTCCAATGTAGAGGTTTGCTGCTTGGTGCAACCTATTATTGAACTACTGTTGAAGTCAGATCACTTAACTAATACCTATTCGACCACTAATCGTCAATTTTTTTGTCTTTCGTAAGTATTTTTTCCTAATGAGCAAGTCGCCATGATCAAAACTCGATTCCTCGAAACTCACCAATTATAGCATCATCGAACTTCCGATCATTTCAAAATCGTCTGCTCGGAATCCGTCGTAACCATCTCTACGATCGAGGTCAGCGCACTCATCATCAGTGCGAGGCGTTAATGGTCAATTATCGATATTGCCCCATTTAATAGTGTGGTAAAGAATCGATTATTAAAGTGTTCGTCGCGAATACCCTGTCTATCGATCGTTTCTCAAAGGTTTAAATGGCAGATCTATCGATGTATCGCAAAGCACGCCACGCCACTGCTCATCATTACATCACGCGCAAACAATCAAGAAGAATGCCGATTGCGAACGCACTCATTCCGAAAGCGTCGAGAAACAGACCCGGCTCAGTCGGTAAAAACTAAATTTTGCAATGTCAAAAACGCGCGGCGCCCGTTTTTTTTCGAGCTTTTTGCATCACGACCCCATTCCTGCGTTCTCTGACAAAGATTCTGTTACAGATCAAGTGGGTGACCTTCAGGGGAGCTCCAAGTGTCGAAGAGCCGAAACACTGGGGTCTTTGTAGTCGCTCAGCTCTTTATTTGCTCATTAACATAGTTTACAGCGGTCTCGTTACAGTTCCGAAGCGCTGTTGCCTGACTTCGCCACTTAATATTCTTATTTCGCGTACAATCATTGAGAATGGAGATGTTGCATGTGTGAGGAATTTGCGATTTGACCATTGATTCTCATGTAGAAGTTCGCGAGAAACACGATGGTGCCACTGGGTTTCTCTGAAAGCATCTCCCAAACTCAAAAAAAGCTCTCAAGTTGAGGCCAAAATGGAAGGGATATCCCACCCTACCCTGAGAGTCCACGTCTACATCAAGACAAACTCTCCATGCAAAGATAGGGAGCAACTACATTGATAGGGCTGCCACTTTATTTGGGGACTCCAAAACTGAAAACACGGCAACCCTATGGTGATGTATTTGTTCCCTATCTTTGCATGGAGAGTTTGTCTTGATGTAGAGGTGGACTCTCAGGATAGCGGGGGATATCCCCTCCTTTTGGCCTTAACTCGAGAGCTTTTTTTGAGCTTTGGAGTTTATTTCAGAGAAAACGAGTTTCACCATCGTGTTTCTCGCGAACTTTTACATAACAATCAACGGTCAAATCGCAAAGTCCTCACACATGCAACATCTCCATTCCGTAATTTTTGGATATGAAGTGGCAACGACGCCGCAGCATTCTCGAAATCCATTTTGTCTTTTCAATGGCTGCAGACCGGTCTAGGGGTCGAGTGACAGATTTTTCTACGACGTGCCCCGAATAAATTAGGCCCAAATGAGTCGTTTCGGGACGAATGCGCGCGCACGGGTGTCTGTGTGGAGGCATTTCCTGCGAGCAAGAAAAGCTCTCAGATTCTAAAGGATCAAGCACGATTTCTCGAGCGAAAAGTTCACTAAAAATTGAATGAAATTATGGCCAATAGTAGCACCTTGTGGTGACGAATGGAGAATTTCACTTCCGGAGCTTCGCAAATCTTCCATTGAAACTACTTTCTTGTCGGCTGTTGAGAAATGTGCTGGAAAGAATGAAAATGTCAAAAATCACGTGTTGTGTCAATTATCACTGCTCTAAAATCGTAACGTAAAGTGTAAAGATTACCCGTTCAATCAGACAGTCTCACATTTAGACTACCGTCATGTTTGTCAGACGTTAAGAATTTATTTAGTTTTTATATCCAGATTGCATTCTAAACTTTACATCGTGACATTTAGTTTCTATGCAAAATATTGAAGTAAAACCACAAGTTTGCAATTCGAATCTTTTCAACTGACCTCCTCAACTTCAAAACGTTCCACTCTTGATTATACCCTTTAAAAATCATTCTTACGGTCATTTTTTGAACTCCTCTGCCAGTATTTCAAAACTCACGGATCAATATTGATTCCTCCGGGTGTCCTTATACTTTGCAGGGTTGCAACAGTCAGGGAAAACCGGGAAATTTCAGGGAAAATTTGTTACATAACCTTCATTTGCTCTCTAGAATGGGTTTGAGATTTCGAACGACAAATTTTGCCTGGAAACTATTTTCAATTATGCCTTCTTAACCATCCGTCACATTTTCAATTAATTGTGAGGGGATTCCACCAAAATGTATCAGGGAAATCAGGAAAATGTCAGGGAATTGCATTTTTCCTAAATTCTGTGGCAACCCTGACTTGGGTATAATTTGAAACAGCCTTCAAGAAATAAAAGATATGTCGCCACAGTAACTGAGGTACGGAAGTAGTACATTCTTTGTTTGCTAATATGACTGTAGTTATTAAAAATGTTTGAAAATATTTTGAATGCTCTAACTAGCTTGTGTGGAAACGTCGCTTCCTTAATTTAAAAAAAAAAAAAAAAAAAGATTTGAGCTAGCTAGTCACGGGAGCGTGCCCCAGTTCTCATGGAATTACGAATATCAGTCCCATCGATCGTGATTGCCTCGCAAACTTTCCCGCAAACTTTGAATTTTTTCATCCTTCGCACCGATCGTCGAACCGAAGACCGAAATGAAAGTCAGCGTCACGTTCTTCAAGTTTTTGTGACTCGACCCTCCTTTCACGATCGGAGCTTTTTCGTTTAGCCGTTTAGTTGAAAGTCTAAAAAAGAATTCAAAATGCTACTCATTCTCCACTTCAGATTAGAGATCCAATGGAGAATTTGCATGCACATTTTTTATTGCTTTCACTGGGGGAAAAAAAAAAAAAAAAAAAAAAAAAAAAAAAAAAAAAAACACCACATTGGATTTAGAGTCCAGACTTTTGAAAACATTGACAAGAAAAAGGACTCTTGATTCAATCAGATGGAAGCTTAAATAAAAAGGAAATCCGCTCAAATTAAGAGTCTTGGTTCTTGATTTAAGCTTAAATCTGATTGAATCAAGAGTATTTTTTCTTGTCGATGTTTTTAAGAGTCTGGACTCTAAATCCAATGTGTTTTTTTCCGGTGTTATCTAAAAGTGCTTAAAGAGCTATTTTCACGGTATTTTTCATAATTTTTTTCTGATGTGGGAAATAGTCTAAAAATAGTTTTAAAAGTGAGAAAATGCACTGCCTAGTGACGTCATCTGGCGGCATTTCCCATTTAAACACGTGTATTACAGCAGATTAGATCATTTTGTCATGTTTTCTCCAATAATTGTTCAATTCATGAACCAAGGGTATTCTTGTGTTCAGCTTGCTCAGTAGTTTTCAGTTGAACACTAAATTCATCAAATTCCAGACACCTGCAAATTCTCTATTCTTGAAAGGAATAACTGTGATGAAACAAGTCATATCAATCTCGAATGGCCCTACTAGCTCTCAGAGACTTAAACGCAGAGTTAGGAAAGGCAACGCTCTTTCTCTCTCTTCGATATGCGACGGATCTTTCACACATTTCTTTAATGAAACAAGTCAAATCAGTCTTGAATGGGTCTCCAAGTTCTCGAGACTTAAACGCAGAGTTAGGAAAGTCAACGTTCTATCTTCCTTTTCAACACGAGACGGATCTTTCATATTTCTTTAATCAAACAAGTCAAATTAGTCTTGAATGGCTCTCCTTAGAGAAGTCCTAAGAGACTTAAACGCAGAGTTAGAAAAGTCAACGCTCTTTCTCCCTTGCCGATCCGTGACGGATCGATCATAAATTTCTTCAATTTGTAGTTTAGTCACAAAAGAAAACATATTTCAAACCAACTATTTTGTGCAAATTAAAAAAAACGAAATAAAAAATCAATCTGTGTCGTACACCTTTAAAAAAAATTACTTTCTGGTGTACTAGTTTCCTAAGCAGATGCTTGGCATCCCTGAAAACAGCGAGTTTTGGACTTAGTTAAGCAGAAAGGAACCAAGCCACATAAACTATTGCATAATTTAATCGGGCAATTTAATGTTGTACATGAAAACAGGTTGTGCGGAATTTTGTGCAAATTTTAGTGAATTTTCTGCATATTACGAAGGAAATTCCTTAAAATTTTCAAACGAATTTGCTTAAGCGTTCTCTCGTAAAAACTTAAATTACCCAGTTAAATTTGGCAAAAGCTGATGTGGCTTGGTTCCTTTCTTCTTTAACGCAGTCCATTATTTCAGCGATGATAACCTAAAACCTTCATCCTCAGGGGACCATATCGCACTCACCAGTCAAAAAGACGTATCCTCAATCCCAACTTTATCCTGAAAGGACTCGATGATGCAATAGCACTTAACCTCAACTTCCACCACACTGACCACGTGAATTAAAGAAATCACAAAATTGAACTATAACGACACCAGCGACCCGGTTTCAAGCGCACGAGAAGAATCTTTCCCGCACCAACTTCTCCGCGAGCGAAGTCGAAGAACAGCACTTTTCCAGCGTTTCCGGTCGGTCACTATCACCTGATTTCCGGTTCCGTGCGAACTTCCGCTTTTTCCGCGAACTTTTCTCGTTGCGTTCTAGTTTCCGCGCTGAAGTTTTCCGTTCCCTTGGACGACGATTTTCCCCCCTCGCTGCTCGGGACGGTTTTTATCACATCCTCGACGCGCAAGAGCGATGCTGTGGAACGCGAGCGTTGCGACTGAAGCGTCGAGACGTCGCGGGCCGGTTTCTCCCGCCGAGGTGACCCCCTCTCTCCTCTCTCTCCGGCGGCGGCGGTTCTGTCTGCCGGGTCGCTCTCGCACTTGGACCATCGTTTAATTCTGTGTTTCTTCCTCCTTGGAGATCTCGGTTGTTATCAGGATAACCTGTGACATACGCCGGCGCTCGCCGATCGAAAATGATCTATGATCAGCTCATCTTCTCAGGAAAAAAAGCCTGATTGTAGCTACTGGATAGTCGGGTTGTATACAGCGGGGCGATTATTGAAATGCTATCGACTGTATGTCGCCGCTTTGTCGTGTCGCGCCATCGACTAAGCATATGCTTAGTCGATGGTGCGACACGACAAAGCGGCGACATAGAGTCGATATCATTTCAATAATCGCCCCGCAGGGTGTCATATGCAGGAAATCTAAATACTGTCGTGCAAAGGAAGAATCCCGTATAAGCCCTCTGCGTTGCCTGAAAATCACTTTTTCAGAGAATATTGTTCGGAATTTGATCTAAAGTGTCTGAAAATTTAAAGGAGAACCATTCATTCATCACTTTCTTCGAAAATTAATATTTTTTGACAGGGAATCTGGCAACAAGTAAATGCTCTTACGGCATTTTTCCTTAGCACGACAGAATAGTCATTGGTTCATTTGTAACTGCCTGAGGAAGGCAAGGTATCCTTCTTGAAGATCTCGGTTGTTATCAGGATAACCTGTGACATACGTTGGCGCTCGCCGATCGAAAATGATATATGATCAGCTCATCATCTCAGGATAAAAAGCCTGATTGTAGCTACTGGATAGTCGGGTTGTATACAGGGTGTCATATGCAGGAAATCACAATTCTGCCGTGCTGAGGAAGAACGTTGTATGAGGGTGTCATATGCAGGAAATCACAATTCTGCCGTGCTGAGGAAGAACGTTGTATGAGGGTGTCTACAAGTCCAGAATTTCCGGAAAGTCCAGAAATACTACCGATTTTTTTAAGGACGGGCAGGAAGTACTAAAAAAGTGCGGAAATTTTGCAAGCGGGTTGGGAATGTTTTTCATTTTTGTCGCAATTCGAGCGGGAAATTCAAATTTTTGAAATTTATCAAATTTTGTTCAATGAAGGTACTGAAAAAGGACTGAATTTTTCTGTTGAGGAGGTACTGAATTTCTTGGAAAATGTACTGAAAAAGTATCGTGAAAGTACTGATTTTCGGCCAACCTGGTTTAGTAGACACCCTGCGTATGAGCCTTTCTGAAGTTGGAGAGGGAAATGCACAAATCCAGCCATCACTAATGACCAGATGGGAAAGTACATAGGGGTTTAAAAAAATGGATGAAAAATGCGCTGCCGAGCTGAAGCCACACGCGACAAAAACTTTCATAAAAAATAAGTATTTTCGAAGAAAAATTTGGCAACATGTGAACGCACGTACGGCGTTTTTCCTTACACTGGAAAAAAAAACACTTTGGATCTACAATCCAGATTCTTAAAAACATCGACAAGAAAAAGTACTCTTGATTCAATCAGAATCTAGCTTAAATCAAGAACCAAGCCTCCTAATTTAAGCGGATTTCGTTTTGATTCAAGCAAAAATCCGGTTGAATCAAGAGTATTTTTTCTTGTCAATGTTTTCAAGAGTCTCGACTCTAGATCCAATGTGTTTTTTTCCAGTGTAGCGTGGCAGAATAGGCATTGGTTTCCTTAATTGCAATTGTTTGAGTAAGGCAAGGCGTCCTTCTTGGAGATCTCGGTTGCTATCAGGATAACCCGTGACATACCTTTACACTCGCAAATCGAAAATGATGTATGATGAGCGCTCTTTCTCAGAATCTTTCTCAGATAAAAAGGCTAGGTAGCCACTGAATAGTCCGGTTATTTACAGGATGTCACAGGATTAAAAATGCAGGAGCAGACAAACGGTAGACACAGGGAGATTGGAGCGATCTTATGGGTGGAAACGAGTGATCGCAATGGGTAAAGGAGGCTAATACTTCCGTGCTAAGTAAAAACGCCGTATAAGCCATAAGGCGTTGCCAAATTTCCTTCGTAAATCATGAACTTTCAGGAAAATTTGTGAGTATTTCTTCTCCGATTTTACAGAGGATTTCGTTTGTAATTCGATCTAAAAAGTCAAACAATTTCAAGGAAAAATATTCATTACTTTCTTCTGAGAAGAAATTTGGTAACATTATAAGCCCCTAGTACTAACTAAAAGCAATTCACGAAATGCCCCATAATTACACCATTACTTTTTTTAGTTAATCATCAGAACCACCCATTTCAACCAATAGGATCGCACCATTTCAGAGGCTCGGAGGACAAGGCGCATAAGTGCAGTTGTTGCTATTCCGAGAAATACTATGCGCCTTGTCCTTAAAGCCCCCCGTTTTCCCTTTGTCCATAGCTCCAGATACATAGCCTCCAGATACACAAAAGTGCACATAATTTACACAAAAAGCCGTTTAAAAATCACAAGTGACTGATCCCGAGTCGCGTGAAACGATCAGCCGATCGGTCGTTATTGTGTGCTTAGGAGCCTCCAGATACACAAAGTGCACATCTTCCACACGAAAAGCCGTTTAAAAGTCACAATAATTCAGGGATCCCGAGTCACATGAAACGATCGGCCGATCGGTCGTTTTTGTGTGCTTAGGAGCCTCCAGGTACACACAGTGCACAGTTTCCACACAAAAAGCCGTTTAAAACTCACAAGTGACTGATCGCGAGTCGCGTGAAACGATTAGCCGATCGGTCGTTTTTGTGTGCCTAGGAGCCTCCAGGTACACAAAATGCACATCTTCCACACAAAAAGCCGTTTAAAAGTCACAATAATTCAGGGATCCCGAGTCACATGAAACGATCGGCCGATCGGTCGTTTTTGTGTGCTTAGGAGCCTCCAGGTACACACAGTGCACAGTTTCCACACAAAAAGCCGTTTAAAACTCACAAGTGACTGATCGCGAGTCGCGTGAAACGATCAGCCGATCGGTCGTTTTTGTGTGCTTAGGAACCTGCAGGTACACAAAGTGCACATATTCCACACAAAAAGCCGTTTAAAAGTCAAAATAATTGAGGGATCCCGAGTCACATGAAACGATCGGCCGATCGGTCGTTTTTGTGTGCTTAGGAGCCTTCAGATACACAAAGTGCACATCTTCCACACAAAAAGCCGATGAAATCTCACGAGTGACTGATCCCGAGTCGCGTGAAACGATCTGCCGATCGGTCGTTTTTGTGTGCTTAGGAGCTTCCAGATACACAAAGTGCACATCTTCCACACAAAAAGCCGTTTAAAAGACACAAGTGAGTGATCCCGAGTCTCGTGAAACGATCAGCCGATCGGTCGTTTTTGTGTGCTTAGGAGCCTCCAGATACACATAGTGCACATATTCCACACAAAAAGCCGTTTAAAAGTAACAGGTCGTTTTTGTGTGCTTAGGAGCCTTCAGATACACAAAGTGCACATCTTCCACACAAAAAGCCGATGAAATCTCACGAGTGACTGATCCCGAGTCGCGTGAAACGATCTGCCGATCGGTCGTTTTTGTGTGCTTAGGAGCTTCCAGATACACAAAGTGCACATCTTCCACACAAAAAGCCGTTTAAAAGACACAAGTGAGTGATCCCGAGTCTCGTGAAACGACCAGCCGATCGGTTGTTTTTGTGTGCTTAGGAGCCTCCAGATACACATAGTGCACATATTCCACACAAAAAGCCGTTTAAAAGTAACAGGTCGTTTTTGTGTGCTTAGGAGCCTTCAGATACACAAAGTGCACATCTTCCACACAAAAAGCCGATGAAATCTCACGAGTGACTGATCCCGAGTCGCGTGAAACGATCTGCCGATCGGTCGTTTTTGTGTGCTTAGGAGCTTCCAGATACACAAAGTGCACATCTTCCACACAAAAAGCCGTTTAAAAGACACAAGTGAGTGATCCCGAGTCTCGTGAAACGATCAGCCGATCGGTCGTTTTTGTGTGCTTAGGAGCCTCCAGATACACATAGTGCACATATTCCACACAAAAAGCCGTTTAAAAGTAACAGTCGTTTTTGTGTGCTTAGGAGCCTCCAGATACACAAAGTGCACATATTCCACACAAAAAGCCGTCTTAAAGTCACAAGTGACTGATCCCGAGTCGCGTGAAACGATCGCCGATCGGTCGTTTTTGTGTGCTTAGGAGCCTCCAGATACACAAAGTGCACATATTCCACACAAAAAGCCGTTTAAAAGTCACAAGTGACTGATCCCGAGTCACATGAAACGATCGGCCGATCGGTCGTTTTTGTGTGCTTAGGAGCCTCCATAATCACGTCATCGTGGAATCTACTGTCCATACTTTCTCTGAAGAGATGGCCTGTTCCACTGGACCGTATCCTATCTATTGTGTCCTGAAAACGACAGCGATGCACTGACATGTAGTACATGCACCTTCCCTACTCCACCCTCTCCACCTGACGAATCCCTTGCGAGCCGGTAATTGGCATTGAGTAATTGTGTCAAGTCCCGGGCGCGGAAGGCAGCGGCGTAAGGTTAGCCAAGTGATAATGAAAACGCGGCGTGGCGCGGCGCGGTGCGGCACACGCAGCCGGCTCGGCCCTCTGTTTGCTCACTCACTTTCATTTTTTACACCTCCGAGATTTTGTGACGGCCGGAGAATGCAGGGAAGCCATTATCGGGTGATGGTGATTGGCAGCTGCTGCTTCTGCCGGCCGCGGAACGTCTCAGCGCTTGGAGCTTTAATCCGTTACCTGAAGCTCCATCTCCGGTATTGCCAGCACCCAACGATTTTCAACATTTGGATCGATATGTATATCGATGGCCAAAGTGCAAAACCACGTATCTACATCGCGATGTTTCAAAATTTCCACTCCTATCTTTTTTTTTTTAAGAGAAACAAGCCGAAATTGAACTGCGGCAAGCAGAACGGAACCAAGCCACATCTCCCGGAGACTTAAACGCAGAGTTAGGAAAGTCAACGTCCTTTCTCCTTTTCAACACGCGACGGATCTTTCATATTTCTTTAATCAAACAAGTCGAATCAGTCTTGAATTGCTCTCCTTAGAGAAGTCCTTAGAGACTTAAACGCAGAGTTAGAAAAGTCAACGCTCTTTCTCCCTTGCCGATCCGTGACGGATCGATCACATGATCATATATTTCTTCAATTCGTAGTTTAGTCACGAAAGAAAACATATTTCAAACCAATTATTTTGTGCAAATTAAAAAAAGCGAAGTAAAAAATCAATCTGTGTTGTACGCCTTTAAAAAAAATTACTTTCTGGTGTACTAGTTTCCTAAGAAGATGCTGGGCATCCCTGAAAACAGCGAGTTTTGGACTTTGTTAAGCAGAAAGGAAGCAAGCCACATCAGCTATTGCCAAATTTAATTCAGCAATTTAATTTTTATCATGAAAACGGTTGTGCGGAATTTTGTGCAAATTTTAGTGAATTTTCTGCATAGTGCGATGCAAATTTCTTAAGAGTGTCAAAAGAATCCGCACAAAGTTCTCTTTTAAAAAATAAAATTGCCCAGTTAAATTCGACAATAGCTGATGTGGCTTGGTTCCTTTCTACTAAATGCGATCCAATCATAGCTTGAAATGAGGGGTTGCGGTTGGGCCAAAATCAGCCCCACCACGGAATCGGGAAATTGTTTTGACATTTGGCAGTTGACGATGCATATTTTACAGTAATAGTCAAATTTTGCCGATACTCACATTTTTCGGCTCCGAAAGAGGAGTCTAATCATCCCTCCGGAGCCCAAAATAACTGCAAATTCGCGTTTTTCGCAGTTCTCTCTCAGATTTTGACCTGGGCCCGAAGGTGACGGGTCATAAGCTTTAAATGTGGCGCGAGGGACACCTAGAGACGTAACATACGAGAATATTATCAACCATCGCCTTCTGGCCCAAGTTCAAAATCGTACTTTTCTAACTTTTTAGCCCCAACTAGCTGAAAATTCATGATTTTCGCGGTTCTGTCTCAGCTTCCAACCTGGGTCCAAAGGTGACAGGTCACGAGCTTCGAACAAAGTCACGCATTGACTTCATCTTTGAACCACCTACATGTTCATGCATTGATTAAGAAGTGCATCCGACTTATGGGTACGACTGCCTCTGTCATAACATCTCAAAAGTCTTGAAAGCTATATCAGCCTCCATCGCGAATCCCAGAAACTTGCGACAGCTTCATTATTCACACGGAGTGTCAGTCATCACACAAATCATACCTGTCACTTTCAGCACATTGTAGTGTAATGCCCGTGAGAAAGAAGATCGGTCTGCCGAACCACTTGCAACGAAGAATATCGTCCAAGATCGAATCGATCGATCGATGTTAAAAAGCAACATGTCTTCGCACTGATGAGCCTCGATTTATGAACATTCTAATGGACTCGGGGCTCATCATAAAATTAAATTTGTTCGGTATTTACATCCGGCGGACATGCAGTTTCTCCTAAGTGATGATTCCGTGGGTTAAGTCGTGATTATGACTATTCTGACCCCGCGTCAGCGAAATGCCAGAGCATGAGGTCATCCTCGTTTCGCACCGCGTGTCCATCACGAACTCTCAACACTCAACGCTCAACACCCAGCGGGACGCATCGATGCCGGAACCGATGCGTGACCTCCTCGGGTGCCCCGCGCCGAGCTCTGATCCAGTGCCAAAAAGCCTGTTTGGGTGGTGAAAGCAAGCCGAAATATTTAAAACAGCTTTTTTTTTCATCGAGAATTCTTTGGGATTCGGGCGCGTTTGTTCGGTTCCGAACGCGCGTATCTCGCCTCTGCAACGTTCGACATCCCACAATTTTCTCCACGATCTCGCATGTTGTATCTGCTTGCTCTCTCGCTTTAAAGTATTCTCTTCGTGATCCAAAAAATAATCACGTCTGAGGTCTTTTGCCTTAAAATTCTGACTCAAATTTTATTTTTTTAGAGTGCACTGAAAAAAAAAGAAGAAAAAAAAAACATTGGTAGAATTTACCGTTCCTTCACGCTGTATTTCACACAGCACACAGCGTTAATTCAGACTCAATTCTGCCAGAAGAAAGGTAAACATTACTATATAATGGTACAGGTAACCATTCCTCTGGCAGAATCGTCTTGAAGATTGGTAGAATTTACCGTTCCTTCGCGCTGTGTGAACTAGGTTCAGCGTGAAGGAATGGTAAATTCTACCAACCATATTTTTCAGTGTGATATTTTGGAAGCACAGTATGTTACATGGGTCATATCTTGTACAAAAATCATCGTGGTTCTTCCTCTTTTCCTCTCTTTCCTTGTTGAGTGGATTGCGTCCTGCTGATTGATAAAAGAGCTACATTGCATCGAAGGAAGACACCAAGGGTCCGTTGTTTCAATTTTTAAGCTTTCAAGACGAAATCTGAAACTGTGAGATACTTCTCATTGTGTTCCTGAAAATTTTTCAGAATAGAAAGGGAGGGATTTTGAAGGATAAAGCACTTTTCTTCCTTTTGCCGTCCGTCTTTTTTCAAAACCCAGCCGCACAAAAGCTTTTGCCACATTGCCAGAAAATACGAATTTCAGAAAGCAAAATCTTTTCATCAAGCAACAAGCATCATTTCTTCCTACATAAAAATCAAATCCAAAAACAGGAATTTCGTAAAAAATTGATACAATGCACTATGTAGAAAAGTTGCGTACCTTTATGACTACTTTTTCAAACTGATCATAAAAAGTTCGTATTCCCATCCTCGCGGTTTGCTGTCCCTACTTGTGTAGCGACCTTTGATAATAATCTGAGCGTTTTCAGAGTATTCCGACTTTTTTCGTAGACGTCGCTCCTGTTTGCACCACTCGTTCGTGATAGAGCAGCGGATTGATCATTGAAATTGATAGACACAGCAATAGACAAAGAAAACGAAGAACTTCCACAAGCAGGTAGTTGCAATGGGCAAAATCGGTAACTAACTGCAACCTACGAGGGACCCTATAATTAGTTCATCATTTTACCCCTTGGTCCATGACAACCTCTCTCAAAGAATCGACTATTTCTATTAATTGAACGTATTTCTGCTAAACGGAACTATGTGCATTATGACGTGAGCCCTGCTCACGTCATGCATATATCCTTATGCATATATCCTTATAAGTCTCAGTGACCATGTTTTAATGCACATAGTTCCATTTGACAGAAATACGTCCAATTCTAATAAATCAGCCCGCTGGGAAAGACGTTGGTCTCCAAGGACCTCACACTGATCGTGCGAAGATGATCAAAATCAGAAAATCTAGCTTCTGCAAGATTTCCATCCTCCATTCGAACGCTTCGTCCGTGAATTATGTCATTAGGTTTATGGTACGAACCGCGATCCACATGAAATTCCCAAGAGAAACCACCCAACGCCCCGCATCAACGCAGACCTTGTGCCATTCGGCAGCCGTGACGTCACACAAGCTCGCGAGTATTACACCGGACGGAAGGAGTGGGGGCGTGCTAATGTTGGGGGGGGGGGGGGGGCTCGAAATAAGCATTCTCGGAATGGAGCGAGGGGGGGGGGGAGCAACCACGTGCGCGGCGCGTTCGGATCCATGGCGCGGCGCTGATGCAATCGACACGACACGGAGTAATCGCGCGGATTACCCAGTCCTTATTCTCGTCTGTTTGTACGGCCGTGCTGAGGAAGAACGCCGTATGAGCCTTCAGACGTTGCCACATTTCCTTCAATCGAAACCTGATTTACTAGGAAAATTGTGAATATTTTTCTTCGATTTTTCCGGACGATTTTGTTCGCGATTTTATCTAAAACGTCTGAAAATTTCAAGGAAAAATACGCATTATTGTCTTCGAAAATGCGGGTTTTATCCGGGGCAACTTGGCAACTCGCGAATATTCATACGGCGTTTTTCTTAGCGCGGCGGTGTACATCTCGCCCCTTTCTTTTTTTCAGGCCGCGGCACTTCCTGCGTCTCCATCTCGGTCGCGGTGGATGTCGAGTCGCTCCCGCCGCGCCGGGGTCCCGCGGCCGGTTTTCCTCGCGCACGTAACGCGGTGGCCGCCGCCGGCGGGTGGCGGGTGGAGGCGCTTCATGGGACGGAACGCCGGAAGGGCCTTCCGGATGGCTATTGTTCTAGTTTCTGATTGAATGCATCCTTGTCGAAATATCTTGATTTAGTGATAGCGACACTGCCGTGTGAAGGGAGAACGCCGTACAGAGGACCGTGTCAATAAAAGAGGTCGGACGAAATCAGGAAACTTTGAAATTTTATAATTTCGGAAATGTGGATTGCATTTTGATAAAAGGAACCACTAGCATTGCAATGATGCTAAGATTGTGCAACTTCATCCTTTGCAATAAAATTGCGGAAATCGTGAAAAACTAAGAAATTTAGATGATAATTTTTGTCTTAAATTCATAGTTTTTAGCGAGTAAAATAGAAACTATTGATGGATAATCGGGTTTTTCCTCCAAGACAAAAGAAGTTGCATAATCTTAGCAACATTGAAATGCTAGTGGTTCCTTTTTGCAAAATGCAATCCATGTGAAACAGTTTAAAAGTGGTTTCATTGGCTCTAGCGTGAAATTTACTCTCCAAATCACTCTTTAAAATTGAATTTGTGACGAAATAAACATAATAATTTGAAATTTTAGCCAAAAGATTTACATCCGACCTCCTCTATTGGTTCGTTCCACTGTGCGCCGTATGAGACTTTAGACTTTGCCGAATTTCCTTCCAAAAGCAATGCATTTTCAGGAATATTTGAGAATACTTCTCTTCCGATTTTTTTGAAGGATTCCGTTCGAAATCTGATCTGAAATATCCGATAATATCAAGGAGAAATACTCTTAACTCTCCTCAAAAATAACCCTCCGAGATAAAACTTGGCAACATTCGAATGCTCATACGGCGTTCTTACTTAGGAGGGCAGCACAGTGTGCAGCGTATGTTTAATACGGCTCTTTGATACCACTATTCGTGCTTCATGGATGTGCTTGAAGTATCGTCAACATTAAAGGCGAACTGAGACATCTGGTCTTGACTCCGATTTTGTGCTGCGGTTAAGGACGACTTTTTTCGATTAAGTCAAGATGACTATTCGCGACATCTGGGCAAACTTTACCTTAGATCTTCTCAATTTCAAGACACTATATAACTGACAATGAGACACTTGCGAAACAAATACCGTTGAGTTGTGAAAAATCAAAAGATAACAGCGGAGCATGGCATGACTCTAGAAATCACCCAGCTCGTTGATACCACTATTCGTGTTTCATGGATGTGCTCGAAGTATCGTCAAAATAGAAGGCGAACCGAGACATCTGGTCTTGACTCCGATTTTGTGCCGCGGTTAAGGACGACTATTTTCGATTAAAACAGGATGACTATCCCTGACATTGATGCAAACTTTACCTTAGATTTTCTCGATTTCACGACACTTGCGTAAAAAGTACCGTTTGAGTTGTGAAAAATGAAAACATGGCAACCGAACGAGGCTCTCGAACTCATACGGCGCTGTGATACCACTATTCGTGCTTCATGGATGTGCTCGAAGTATCGTCAAAATTGAAGGCGATTTGAGATCTCTGGTCCTGCCTCTGACTTCGTGCAGCGCTAAGGGATGACTTTTTTCCATCAAAACGAAACAACTATCCTCGATATCCGAGCATACCTACGATAAAACTGCAAATCCAGGCATCTTACCTTGCGACGTTGCAAATTTCATGTCGTATTTTATTTTTTCCAAAAAATGACTACCCGTAATAGACACGGTAAGAAAAAGCAACCAGAATTTTGTGTTATTGTGGAAAGTGAAACACGAGATAACACAAGCTGATGTTGATTTTTTCGATTTCATCCATGATGTTTAGAACGAGAAAAACTGGTATTCATCAGGGAATGATAATTTATAGGGAAAATCAGGGAAAATCAGGAAATCTGTTCCAGAAACCGGGAATCTCATCTCCTACCGCTTAAGGATCATTTCGTTTTCAAATTTAGCGGTCTAATCTAATCGAGCGCTATTATTGACGTCTTGAATGACACATTTGAAGCTTCAAATCATCAGAAGAATGAAGAAGCTTTCATGATACTCGTACAAACATCAGGAACGCTATCGGAATTGAAATTTTGAATGTGCGCCAAAGAAATGGCAGCAATAGAAATTGGAGAATAATGAATTTGCAGGTTTTGCAAATTTGATGAATTTCGTGCTAAAGTGGAAACCACTGAGTGAACTGAAGACGAGGATACCTTTGGTTTATGAATTGAACAATTATTGGAGAAGATATAACAAAATGATCTAATCTGGTAAACCACATGTATTTAAATGGAAAACGCCGCCAGATGACGTCCCCAGGCGGTGCATGTTCTCTTTTTTAAATCTATTTTTATACTATTTCCCATATCAGAAAAAAATTATAAAAAATACTGTGAAATCAGTTCTTTAAGCACTTTTAGATGAAGCAATAACAAATTTGCATGCAAATTCTCCATTATATTCTTTCCCACTGGAAGATTTCGGGGAAGTAGGAGAAAACTTCGGTTTCTAACCAAGGAATGAGCTCCTGAAAATCAGGGAAAATCAGGAAATGAGCCTAGTCAGAATTCTAGATACCATGATTTTATTTGGAAATCCCATGAAAATGTCCCGTGGAGTCGGCCTTACGCCGCAATGCCCAGACCGTGCCTCAGAGAAGCATTCTCGAACACTCGATCACAGGATCATCGAACGCCCGACTTTCCTCCCGGCCAAGTTTTCCGCAATCCGCAGCCCTGTTTTCGCGAGTTGAACGGCCACTGGAAACGTGAACGATGCCACCAAGCCAGTCCAAGCTCAATAGACAAAAGCCAGAAACAAGGTCACCGGCTGCTCCGCCGATGATGGACCGCCGAGGAGATCGCTTGACTTTTGTCTCGTGTCACATGAATAGAACGCATTTAGATCAAAAGGAACTATATCCATATTAACATGAGCCCTGAGATACATAAGAACACATGCATGTCAGGACTCATGTCACAATGGACATATTTCTCTTTGATTCAAAAGCGTCCAATAGGCCGACGCTTTGTTCCGCGCTTACGCCGAAGCTTGCTCGAATAATGGCCCAAGACAATAGGGCCGCGTTGAACTTAAAAACCTCATCTACATTTCCACTTGAGCCTTCGTAATAGTGTATTTAAACGTAGTTGGAAGCTCTTCCGAAATTGAGATTGGTGTTTTTTGGTTTAACGCTTCGCTATGTGCCGGGAGATGGTGTGGGTGCTAGGAAGTGGGTCCATTCAGAAACGCATGCGCGGTGGCCCCCGGCTTGAGCTTCCGTTACGTGGACCTCTCCCCTTTTGTTTTTACCCGGGTCTGAAATGACGTGGTGTCGATAATCCGGCGGTTTCCTAACCTCTGACTTTTAGGTTAACACGGTGAATGGAAACTCTGGTGCGAAGGCATATGAAGTTTTAATATGTTACGGGATTTACGATGTAATGAACCACGAGACAGAATAAGGATTAGACTCCCTAAGGATTAGAATATTAGGGGGCAGACGAACTTCTTTTCAATGGACCTGATGCAAACTTCGACGATCATGAAGAGGACGGAATTTTGTGTTTTTTGAACGGCCGTATCTTGTCACCTATGTGCGTTTTGAAGGAGCAACTTTCGACACCAATGTAAGTTTTCAACATTAATTCGCACAAAGTTCGAAACGAATACAAATGATGGGCCGTTGCGACCGTTCGGAGGAGGGTTTTACAACCCTTACTCGATGAGCATTTTCCCCGGATGACCATGCAGAGGACTGAATGTTGTGTTTTTTGAACGACCGTTTCGTGTCACCTAAGTGCGTTTCAAACGATCATATCTTGACATCAATATAAGTTTTGAACCTCCGATCGCACAAAGTTCGGAACGCGCTACGAATAATCTAGCCGATGCCGTTGATCGTTGACCTACGGCCCTATATCGTTTTTGAAGTGGGAGTATTATAAGAAACGCACATTTTTTACGTAGATTGTGAAAATACGAACGGACGAAGAGCAATGGTCAGAATGCATTTCAGACTTGCCGGGTGCGCTCATTTAGATTTTGAGCCGTTTACTTTACGAGAACTATTCTCTTTTAGAGATGATCATTCGTCTTGGCAGGGCTGGATTTAACTACTTGCCGCCCATGGGCCGCCTGTATTTTGCCGCCCCCCTCTCATTCATTTTGAAACATCAACAGAAACCATCAAATGAACGTGGCAGCGGGTGAGGGGTGCATAAGACGCATTTACTTGTGTTGGACACATTTTTTGCGAAAGCCTTGTCGTTGTCAACACCACTAGCAAAAGTTCACGGAACTTGGCACGAAAGTTAAGTTCCGTAAACCTATCTCTGTGTGGACAAGGCCTTCCATTCATAAGAAATGAACGAAACAATTATGAAAGAACGAACATAAACGTGGATTAATGAATTTAACTTCCGCCGCCGCGCCGCGCATACCGCATCGTGTTTGGCGAAATGCGTGAAGTATTCATGCAGTCTTGTAGGCGCTATGAGTTTCACGCCGACCGTTGCTGAACGCACTGTGTTTGACGCAATGCGTGAAGTATTCACGCAGTCTTGTAGGCGCTATGCGTTTCACGCTGATTGCACTGTGTTTGCCGCAATGCGCGAAGTATTCGTGCAGTCTTGCAGGGGCTAGTATGTGTTACATGCCAATCGCCGCTCTGAGGGCTTCTCCTTTTCACCTCAAGTGCTCGTCATCGTTTCTCTCTAAGTCGCGCCGTTCCAGGCCAAATTGCGTGTTTGGTTTCTCTCTTAACTCGACTAATGGAGATGTTGCATGTGTAAGGAATTTGCTATTTGACTGTTGATTCTTATGTAAAAGTTCGCGAGGAACACGATGGCGATGGTGATGGTGCCACTGGTTTTCTCTAAAATCAATTCCCAAGCTCAAAAAAAGCTCTCAAGTTGAGGCCAAAATGGAGGGGATATCCCACCCTACCCTGAGAGTCCACGTCTACATCAAGACAAACCCTCCATGCAAAGATATGGAGCAAATACATTGACAGGGCTGCCACTTTATTTGGGGACTTCAAAACTGAAAACACGGCATCACTGCTAATGTATTTCCTCCCTATCTTTGCATGGAGAGTTTGTCTTGATGTAGACGTGGACTCTCAGGGTAGGGTGGGATATCCCCTCCTTTTTGGCCTCAACTTGAGAGCTTTTTTGAGCTTGGGAGTTGATTCCAGAGAAAACCAGCGGGTCGATTGTTGAATCGCTATCGAATGGACTTGATCGATAAATCCCTATCTTTACAATGCTATTTATCGATCAAGGTCATTCGATAACGATTCAACAATCGACCTGCAGAGGCACCATCGTGTTTCTCGCCAACTTTTACATAAGAATCAACAGTCAAATCGCAAATTCCTCACACATGCAACATCTCCATTGAAGGTGCTATATCTTTTATCACTGAAAGACGACAAAAAAGAAATTACTATACTCTCAGAAAATTAGAGATTTTGTCGCCTTTTCTCGTTTGTAGTTTTTTTTCTAAATTCAAATTTTCTATACCTACATTTAAAAAAATTTCAAAATTTGCCGCCCCCTATAGATTTGCCGCCATGGGCCACGGCCCATGTGGCCACCCCCTTAATCCGGCCCTGCGTCTTGGTGCGGCACAGCATTTGAGATGAGTGGCCAAAGGAGAGGAGGCACGTTTGGGCTGAGTATCGCTGGATGAAGCCTTCGTAACGGTTGACGGTCCGAAGACGCCAAGAGCCGCGGTGCGGAAGGAAGGACAGACTCTGGCGCGATCGTGGCCGGACTGGAAACACATTCGTGGAGGGAGGAGGTGCGCACTCGAGTTGCTGCTCAATGAAAGACCAACTTGAATGAATCCCGTCCACTCGTCATAATTGATATAATCTCGAACTCTAAGATCTGTTCAACTCCGACTTTTTGATCAATGAAATGCATACGTCGAAGGCCAACAGTCAAATCAGGCATTTTGTCGAATGCACACCGAAAAAAATGGTATGCTGTTTTGGCACCAAGGATGTCAAAATGTGTCTGGTCATCCTAAGATGCTACCTTGATTGCCCACGCAGTTGAATTTGCATTCGCAGGATGTAAAGTTAACTGCGAGGGCAGTAAAGACAGCATTTTGGGATCACCAGACACATTTTTGACATCCTAGGTGCTAAAACAGCATACTATTTTTTTTCAGTGACAAGTCCGGAATTTCCGAAAAGTTCGGAAATAGTACTGATTTTTTAAGTGCGGTCCGGAAGTACTAAAAAAGTGCGGAAATTCCGTTGGAAGGTACGTAATTTTTCCACTTTTTTGTCGTTTCTGTCGCAATTTGAGAGAGAAACTTAAATTTTTGAAATTTTTCGAATCTCGTCAATTGGAAGTACCGAAAAAGTACCGAATTTTCCTGTTGAGGAGGTACTGAATGTCTTGGGAATGTATTGAAAAAGTACTATAAAAGTACTGATTTTTGGCAGACCTGTTATAGTGGACATACCCTGCAAATGCCTAGGCAAATAATCAAATATTCTTACCTACATTGAAATTATGATTTTTTCCTCTAATTTTAGGCAAAGCAATTCCTTAAGAAGAGTTTCTGTAAAAATATGCAGCATACAATAGTATTTTAAATGATTTTAAGATCCTGAATGCACATTTCTCGTGAAATTTTCAGTAAGGGCATGTAAAAAGGGAGGAACAAGGAGGGCTCGCGGATTTGAAGAGTTATTTTTCCCTAAATATTGAAAACCCGTGAACTCTTCGCCATACATTTACAGAATTCCGTAAACTGTCAAAATTTTACAACCAGCCATTTGATAAAATGCCAGATGTGATAAGCCCAACGGCTTACGGCGCCGCGGTATCATTTTACGATGCAATGGGCTGTTATCTCCTTCGATTTAGAAGGAACGCAGGGGTCACCCACTGATTGTTCGTCAGTGACTTCAACGCCAGACTAAGAAAGTAAGCGACGCTCTCTTATTTGTCCACATTAAAAAAATTTCAAATTCCGGAGAGTGTTTTACCAGCGAGTTTGATTTAAAAGGAACCAAACTTCGTTACGTAGTTTTTTCCGCGCCTCTACGAGTTTCGACCAATTTAAGGGCCAAAAAAAGCCCCTGCGGCACATATTCTATAACCAATAAAAATCGCAATCAACATGGATGAAAAAAATGCATTTTCAAATAGCATTCTCCAACGTTAAAATGCAATTACGGCCCTCCCGCTCTTCAAGCATCAAAGCCGCAAAGCGGAAACAGCTCGAAAAATCGGCCATATTTCCGGATGATAAAATTATGAAATTACGGGGCCTAATCGCGGTGAAAAAACGTTCCCAGGGTCGCGGAACCGCTCGCACGCTTCTGCTCCGCCGCGCTAAGGAAGAACGCCGCACGAACATTCCAGAGTTGCCAAATTTCCTTCGATAAAAACCGAATTTACCGGAAAAATTATGTATATTTTTTTTCAACATTTTCAGAAAACTTTGTTTGCAATTTAATCCAAAATATCTGAAAATTTCAAGGAAAAGTATTCTTAAATTGCGTCAATTATACATGTTTTATCAAGGGAAATTTGGCAACTCTCGAATGTTCATACGGCGTTTTTCCTGAACACGGCAGTGCTGACCCCTCGCCACCGCGGGTATCGCGGGTTCAGGATCTCTCACGAGGAGCTCCACCGTGCGATGGTAGGGCCGGGGGAGGGGGTTGTCCGCGGAGGAGGAGGGTGAGGGGTAGGGGATAGGGGATAGGGGGATGGGGGGGGGTAGGGGATTTTTAAACTTGGGAATCGGTGGCGGCATGGCGCGGTGTGCGGCGTTGACTCGGAGTCGGAACACATGCAGTGAAAGTGAACTGGAAGAAAGTTATTGTGGGGAGTCGTGCTCGTGAGCAGCCGAAAGAAGCCGCCGAGCCGGCAGACGCAGACGGACGGACGAACGGACGGACGCGACGGCGACGGCGACGGCGACGGCGACAAACGCCGCGCCGCGACGCACAGTGGACCGAGTGAATTAGAGAGGTCGGACATCAAATTTTGTTAACTTAAACTGAAAATTTTGATGTTTAAATCGGCACATTTTAAATTTTAAGGGGGGGTATCTAGAAGATAATTTCACGAGGAAACCAATGCTATCGTGCTAAGGAAGAACGCCGTATGAACATCCGATAGTTGCCAAATTTCCTTTGAATAAATGCTTATTTTTGCGGGAAGCTATAATATTCATCCTTGAAATTTTCAGGAACTCTAGGTGAAATTGCGAACGAAATCATCTGAAAAATTGGGAGGAAAATATCCATAAAAAAAGAGTCTCGGTCTCGCAATAACAGCGTAGCGACGGCTCGTTTTTGTTTTTAATTTATTTTCCGGTTGATAATGAAATTGTAATTATTTTGAAACGCTCCGGGTTTTGTTTATTCCTTTTTCTTTATTTGCAGCCTTTTCCCCAAATTAAGTTGTTCTTTTCTTATGTGTATTTTGGCTGATTAAGTTGTTTCTCAATATTCATAAATTTACCGGGGAATTCGTGTTTTATCAAAGAGAATTCGTCCACGCCTGCAGGTTCGTACGGCGTTTTCCTATAGCACGGCAGGATGGGATCGGTTTTATAACCTCAAAGTTTTGTAAAAACGGAGTTATAAGCGTTTAAAGTTTCCAAATTTGGACGTATTTATGCGAAAAGGAGATATGTGGAAGTGGAAAGATGGGGTGTGCTCGTTAGTGGTCGGGCCATAAGAATGAATGGGGAATATTGTGCGCCAGTGACGTCAGCGGCAATGAGTGCGCACTCTAACGACGGGGAGATGGTCGTCGGGGCGCTGTAACTCGTGAGCCCTGTGCACAAGGCTCTCTTCCCATGCCCGCGGCTCATGAGTTAGCATATTTTGCCGTTTAGCTCCTTTTGATTTAATAGAAAATCCCGCTTCTCAATTTTCTCAAAAGGAGCTATATCCACTGACCACATTGTTTCTTATGACCCAACTAACGAGCACACCCCATCTTTCCACTTGCACATATCTCCTTTTAGCATAAATACGTCCATTTGATCCGACCACCCCCATGGACTCGATCCATTGTGCGACGCCGCGGGAGGAAGCCAGACAACGTCGCGCGACGTTGCCGGCTTTGCGATAAAGCGTCACGGCGCTTTTCGAGAATGGACCACTAGACAAGGTACGAATTTCAGTATTCTGATACATGTTTCTTAACCGAAATTTTACGTAAAACACGATGCTCACAGCGAAAATTACCGAAATCAACTCCTTACGAAGATATTTAATGATTCTTGATGCGTGAATTCAAACCACCCGCTCATGAAAACTCAATGCTCTACGTGATTCACATCGCGCGCTAAACGTTATCATGACAGTCTCTGCGATATAAAAATCTGGCAACCTCAATCTTGACGCTTTGGCCCAGTTGTAGCAAATTGCTAATAGTTTGAACAACACATGGTGGAAAATGAACATTGCTCGATTGAGAAGCTTGCTGAAACCGATGTAGTGGGCGATTTGACTCACGTAGAGCTTTGAGTTTCTTGTGAGCGGGCAGTTCAAATTCCTCGTAACCAATGTGAAATGAAAAGGTTAATATCTTCGTTAGAAGTTGATTTCGGTAATTTTCGTAGTGTGAATCGTGTTTTACGTGAAATTCTGGTTAAGAAACATGTATCAGATTGCTTAAATTCGTACCTTGTCTAGTGGTCCATTTGTAGTCTTTAAAGGGGTGCGTAAAAGGAACTCGGGTTGAGATTCGGCCAGAAGTATATTTGGTAAGGGTCGTCTTCATAGTCTTTCCATTAACGACTCATTTCCTTTGGAGATCATTTGGTTCACACTGTGATTAAAGGAGGGAGGCTTACAGAGTTTATTGAGAAAGAATCATAAAACGGACAACTTTAAAAAAAAAAACCGAGTATCATTCCGACCTGAATTTTGTAAGCAAATTCCTCACAAACTGGACAATTTTACATAATCTTTCAGAGCGATACGGTGCGTAGCTTTATGTTAAAAAAATAAATTATGAGAGGGAATCATGTTATGAAACGTCGATGGTTTTTTCCAGTTTGAGAAGAATTTGCTCGCGAAATTCAGGAGTGATCCTCAGTTTTTTGGTCAAAGAATGAAACATGCGAAGAAACAAATGGACGCATTTCTGCCAAACAGAACCAAGGACCGGTGGTAAAACGGGGGTGTGCTCGTTAGTCGAAGGGCGTAAGAATGAATTGGAATTATAAAGCGCCAGTGACGTCATCAGGGACGAAGCGTCCACCGAGACCGCTCTCGGTAGTCTTTAACTCATTAGCCCTGTCCAACACTTGAAAAAAAACCACATTGGATCCAGAGTCCAGACTCTTGAAAACATTGACAAGAAAACGGACTCTTGATTCAATCAGATTTAAGCTTAAATCAGAAGGAAATCCGTTCAAATTAAGAGGCTTGGTTCTTGATTTAAGCTTAAATCTGATTGAATCGAGTAGTTTTTCTTGTCGATGTTTTTAAGAGTATGGACTCTAGATCCATATGGGTTTTTTTTCCAGTGAAGTGTCCACAACGCTCTTGTCATATGCCCATGGTTCATGAGTGCCGCATTCAGTTGGCACATAGTTCCGTTCAACAGAATGTAAAATCTCGCTTTTCCATTTCTCCAAGGGAATCACGCCCACTTCAACATTGTATCTTATTATGCAGCTTCAACGAGCACATCAGCACACCCTATCTTTCCCAATCGTCTTCAGTTCACTGGGAAAAAAAAACACATTGGATCTAGAGTTCAGACTCTTGACAAGACATTGACAAGAAAAAATACTCTTGATTCAATCGGATTTTTGCTTGAATCAAAACGAAATCCGCCTTAAATTAAGAGGCTTGGTTCTTGATGTAAGCTAGATTCTGATTGAACCAAGAGTACTTTTTCTTGTCGATGTTTTTAAGAGTCTGGACTCTAGATCCAGTGTTTTTTTTTCCAGTGTTCCGTTTCGCAGAAATACGTCCAAATCAATCCAAGTTAAATCTGTTCATATCGTTGCAACTTTGCAACGATGCATCGCAATTAAGCCCCTCCGACTCTCACCCTGCATTTTAGGATGCACACACTCGGAGCCGAAAGCCCGGTGAAAAACGCCCGTGGTCCTTTATCGATGGGCCCCATCTTGGCTTTTACTTTCTTCGGTCTGAATTCGGTGCGTCTGTCCGCGTGGCCATTAACGGGCGCTGTTTTTGGTCGGCCGAGGTGCCCCCGCCGTTGACCCGCGGGATGCCCAAATCGGGGCCACCGATTCGGAGCACGGGCCCGCCGCCGCTCGACCCCGGCCCTGGGCGGTGCATCGGAAAGCGACGTTTCGCGCCCGGCCAGAAGCGGCGGGCCCGTCAATCAGACGGGATGGGGCGCCAATGGAGCCGCAGTAGCCAAATCGAATCGACCCCGAATGGAAACGTTGAAGATGAGGGTACAATGGTTCACAGTTAGTAAGACTAAGGGAAATTCAAGGATACCTTTAATATCATTATAAATACACGAAAACAGGAACCACTGCGAAAAATAAACAAATACGCAAGAAAAAATTCCATGGCAAACTACAAGGTAGATGCACATCTATCTTTAAACTTACAAGACTTCCTTTTTATTTTCTTTCGTATTTTGCATTTTTTAGGTGGTAAATCCTTGCAACTTCTTTCACTGGCCCATATCCGAAGTTATTCGACTGATTATTGCTCGAAGTTTGCAAAAATTGTCTTACACGGAGAAAAAAACTTCGTGCGTGGGACTCGAAGTTTAGGTCATATGGATCTCTGAAGTTTTCGGATTGAGCACCTGAACACTTTAGGTCCAGCTGCTGAGGTTTGGATCACACATCTGAAACTTCAGTTCTTACATATGTGGTACTTCGGTTCTCACATCCGAAAAACTTCGGTTCTCAAATCTGAAGTACTTCAGATGTAAGAACTGAAGTTTCAGATGTGTGATCCGAACCTCGACAGCTAGACCTAAAGTGTTCAGATGCTCACTCCGAAAACTTCCGAGACCCATATGACCTAAACTTCGGGTCCCACGCACGAGGTTTTTTTCTCCGTGTAAGACAATTTTTGCAAACTTCGAGCAATAATCAGTCGAATAACTTCGAATAAGGATCAGTGAAAGAAGTTGCAAGGCTTTACCACCTAAAAAAATGCAAAATACGAAAGAAACTAAATTGGAAGTCTTGTAAGTTTAAAGATAGATGTGCATCTATCTTGTAGTTTGCCATGGATTTTTTTCTTGCGTATTTGTTTGTTTTTCGCAGTGGTAAATCCTTTGCAAAGATCTATTTCCAAAGTCATCGTGTTGAATTTTACTTGAGACTCGGAAAATTGTCCTTAACATACTGACTTATCAAGAAACTCTTTACATTTTTTTTAAACACATTATAAACCAAATAGGCGAAGAAGCTGTTCCTCAATCATTTCAAATTCTGAAGTGTTTCGTCGAATGCACTCAGCCGCCCTCAATTTCTCCTCGTGTGCGTTGAATATCATTAAAACACTCCTAGACGTAATATTGGTGACTTCTATTTAATCATCCCTTTCATTATGTAATCAATGTCGATGGGTGTCATCAGATTTAAATGTAAATTTATGTACCTCTACTCTGTTACAGGTAAGAAAATTGTCTGAACGAGCCTGCTCTCTGCTCTATTCTTGCTTTCAGCGTGAGTAAATTGATAAACCAACCGTTTGTAGCTAAGACATTTTGTGTGATCTATCCATTACTGTAACACTAAGTGCATCTTTTTATTCATTAATTTCTTGATTTCGTGACATTGTTCACGACCCTTTTCAAGCTCTCGCCGAGAGTCACTGCTGTTGTGTCCAGAAAATTTTCATGGGGGTCCGCTGAAACTCCTACATTATCACAGCCACGGAATTCCAAAGTAGTTGTATTAAACGAATTTCTGGACCTCTAGAAATATACTTCTCTGTTTCGAGACCGATTTTTCCTTTGTTAGCAACGTATTAAATGGAGTTTTTTTGCATCCATATTGAGAAATGAGAACCAATTAAAAGAATGAGCGATTTCCTACGAATATTTCGCAATATTCTACTGAAAATTGCAGCAAACATCGTTGATGCCATCGAGCAAATTTTGATCATTGATATTATTTTTGAGCTCTGATAATACCGTCATACATATATCCGTAAGCTCATTAGAGTTAAAACAAATTATTTTTGACTCTAATTATAATTTTTGGAACTTCTTGGCTTTGATTCCCCCGCGAAATGGTGTGGACCCAGCACCATTTCTCCACCTTGTTACATACAGTATTCGGACCACTTCTTAGTGGTTTTTTTCTCATATATCCATAAGCAACCTTTTACAGAAAAGAGAGGAATGAGTAGAGGAAGAGCGGGAAGAAAGAGATAGCGATAGAGGGATAGGAGAAAGGGAGGCACACAGATTTACAAGTCAAATTGATTTCTCTCCTCTCTCTTTCTTATTTCCTTCGCGCGTCTAAATCTCAGACCATGTCCGTATAAGTGGCTCAGAGGTGGTTTTTAAATCCTCACCACCGACACCGAATACTTGAAGTGCGTGTCTGCTGCCGCGTTTCAATGAAAGGCAGACCGCACTGAAGTTTGGAGATTGTGGTGCTGGTGCAGCACTATTATTATTATTTTAATAGCTGTCGGCCGTCCTCCTAATCCATGCATTCTCCATCGGTGAAATAATATTCCTCTGGGATGTTTTCAGTTTTTGAATAGAATTAAGTTAAGTCCACTTGGAGTCTTTAAAAATTGAAATATTTCGAAGGTGGGATATGTTCAACCTGTAAACCACAAATGGAACCCCCTTCTCTTTATTTAATGGCATTTGGATAGCGAGCCATATCAATCAACTATTTGTACTAGGTTCAATGTCTCGCTGGAACATAGAACTTAAAGGATGATGCAGAGACCATAAGAAACCCTTCAGCAGCCTCTTGGCTACGATCGGGAACTTTTGCTACAGGGGCGCCACTGAAATCAATCTTTTGCAATCCCAGTCCCTGCAATTGTTTGGCAAGTGTTAAGCAATATGGATGATCTACAAGCTAATTTTTGGTAAACAATATTTTGTTCAGCTCTAAATTTTTAGTCGAACAGCGAGAAAAAAGCGTAATGATGAGAGTTGCTATCCAAAGGAAATGGTTAGCGGGTTTTACTATGAATGCCGCCTCCAGTCCGGTCGCTGCGGTCAGCAGCGGGCGGCGTGAAACGCATAGCGCCTACAAGACTGCATGAATACTTCACGCATTGCGTCAAACACAGTGCGTGCAGCGGCGGTCGGTGCGAAAAGCATAGCGCCTACGAGACTGCATGAATACTTCACGCATTGCGCGAAACACATCGCGGTTAGCGCGGAACGGCGGCGGAAGTTAAAATTATTAAACCACATTTATGTTTGTTCTTTCATAATTTTTTCGCTCATTTCTTATGAATGGAAGGCCTTGTCCACACAGAGATAGGTTTACGGAACTTAACTTTCGCGCCAAGTTCGGTGAACTTTTGCTAGTAGTGTCGACAGGGCTTTCGCAAAAAATGTGTCCAACACAAGTAAATGCGTCTTATGCACCCCTTCCCCTCCGGTACGTTCACTTGATGGTTTTTATTGATGTTTCAAAACGAATGAGAAGGGGGCAGCAAAATACAGGCGGCGGTCCATGGATGGCAAGTCAGTAAATCTGGCCCTCTGAGCGCGTCGTCAACAATCGTTGACTCCATGATCAGAGTTCGGGTTTGTTCACACCATTAGCCTGGTTACACGATCAAATTTCCGTCAAATTCCGATCAAAATGATGACCAAGATGGCGGTCGAGAGTTATCTAGATTGATGAGTAGAAGTAATTAAAACAGTGTGTTGATTGAAATAAGCATGAAATAAGCACGGTTGTGTGGAAATCAGATGAAGGATGATCCCCACATCTCCATCATCTACCATCAAATTTTTAGCCCTGGATAGACGATCAAATTTCCGAACCAATTCCGATCAAAGTAGCATCAAAGTGTCGGGAGTCATCAGTCTTGAACTCATTAATTTGCTTCATTTTAAAATGAAAACTTGGCAGAAATGTTACCTGTGGCAGGAAATGATGAATGGTGGCACTTCATTCTGATCTTACTTTGAACAAATAAGTGCGGCCCGTCAAAATTTGATGGTAGATGGTGACCACCAGTCATTAGCATGTCTACTTTGATCGGAATTGGTTCGGAATTTGATCGTCTATCCATGGCTTTTGCAGGCCGCAGAAATTTGATGGTGGATGGTGCGCACCAGTCACCATTTGATCGGAAATTGATGGGAATTTGAGCGTGTTACCAGCATAGAGTACATAGTGAGAGTACATAGAGTCGTAATGTAAGTGGGAGAGCTGGCGCCACTTTTAAGCATTTTCCATGTCCCGAATTCCGAGACTCCTGTGTGACGCCGGGTCATTTTTTCGATACATAATCGATTGTTTGCGATACACGGGTACCCGGCCATCCGATGACAACAACAACAACAACAAACAAAAACAAAGGAGATAGGAATTACCACGTATTCCACACTGCCATTTTGGATCGAAAATGTATCGAAAAAGCGACCCGAACTCGGCGCACACCGGGCTCGGAATTCGTCGAGCCAGCTCATGGCGTTCATGGCGCCAGCTCTCCCATTTACATTACGACTCTATGCACTCTATGGTTACCAGCACATGACACCACCATCTTTACCACTTTATGATGGCGTCACAATAGACCTCCTCCATCTGGATGCCCATCCGACAACGCCGGCCTCGCTTTCAAACAACGAAACTCGTCTGCGATGCCGAGGATCGATCGGTTCCATTCATTCTTCTTCGCCCCGGGGCCCGGAGCCGTGGACGTATTTTTATTTTTATTCAATTTTTCGACGTAAGCACTAAAGCACCGCCGCGCTCCGGGGCCGACTCGCGAGATGTCAACATCTTGGTCGTTGAATTACAGCCCGCGCCGACGGGAATCTATCCTCTCGTCTTCGTCGGAAGTCCGATTACGGGCCGGGTTCCGAGGTTGCGTCGCCGCCGTCGCTCACCGAGTTCTGAAATCTCCGCCTCGGGTTAGGTTCGAACGCAATTCTCGCGCCCTCTCGAAATATGTAATCTGCCGCGATTGCGAAGAGAGCCGTAAGTCTCGAATTTTCGAAATCGAGTTTCCTTCAAGATTCGTCTTAATTCTTTTAGATGAAATCACAAAAATACCTAAAACAGCAAAATAGAGAATTTGCAGGTGTCAGAAATTTGATGAATTTTGTGTGTAAGTGGACGCTACCAAGTCAGCTGAACACGAAGATACCCTTGGGTTATAAATTGAACAATTATTGGAGGAGATATATGACAAAATAACTTAATCTGCTAAAATACATGTGTTTAAATGGGAAATGCCGCCATACGACGTCACTAGGCGGTGCATTTTCTCACTTTTAAATCTATTTTTATACTATTTCCCATTGCAGAAAAAACTATAAAAAATACTGCAAAATCAGCTCTTTAGGCACTTTGAGATGAAGCAATAAAAAACTTGCGTGAAAATTCTCCATTGTGTGATTTTTATGAAAACGAGATATGTGAGAAAACCGTAAGTGCGCAAAAAATGATGTAGTTTCAGATAAGACAGTCATAACTAGCATTATTCTTCCAGGGAGCCGATGAAAACAAAGCTTTCAAAAGTAAAATTCTTCCCCTTCCTGCCATTTATAACCTGAAATTGTGCTTGTTGTGTATCCGAAATGCAACCATGAGAAAGCATGCAGAAGATAACCCTTACATCTGTCTTATCTAACGCGAGCCTAACAGAAAAATGAATAAGAATTTCGTGGTGCCGCATTTTCGTAATGGCGCGCCACACACTGCTGCGTGCATTGCTTAATGGGCTAGAGTGAGCAGAGCGCCTTCTATTTTTTCGTATGCAACACGCGCATCCATAGAGTACGAATAGTTGTATCAAGGCGTTATTATCAACATCAATGAATGCGTTGCTTATCGATGAGTAAAGTGCGAGACCACGCATGTCCGTTAGCGACATTGTAGACTTCCTTTCATATTTTATTTTTCCTGTCTTGAATCTATGTGTCTCTGTTTGTCTAATATCTTGAAACCCCCCTCGATTTTTCTCGGCATTAGGAGAATATTCTGGGAAAATTATAAGACATAGAGTTGGTTTGTTCTCTTTCGAAAAAATAGAATAGGAAAGGAAATTTTTAAACACCTTGATGGAGATACGTGATTTTTAACTTTGGCATACGCTATATTGACTGAAATATTAGTATGAGAATTATCGAGCGCCGTCACGTCTCATTCTACTCAAGTTTCTTTTAAAAATTGATTCCATTTAAAGTGCTAATGTTTTGAAGTTTTTCGGTCGAAAATGCAACTTTAATCAATCATTTTACTAAATTGGTGCACCGTCTCACCAGTTGATTTTATGTGATATTAACTGATGAAATTTTCCCCCAGAAAATATGAAGAAAATGTCGATTAAAATTGTCTTTTCAACCACAAATTTTAAAAAAATTAGCATTTTAATAGTTAAAAGTATAAACTTTTCAAAATCTTGCACAAAAATTCTGATTTTATTAATGCCTGCATCTTGACTGGACATTTTTTGGATGTTCCCTTCTTTATTGGTTAATTTTAAGGCTTTTAAACAATTTATAACACACTAAACTTTCAGTACACGCCGACCGCGCCGAGAACGTGGCTTGCCGGAGAGCAAGCCATTCATGTTTTACTGCGAACTTATAAATCGCCTTCAAGTAAGGTGCATGCAACTATTCTAACTCTCATGCACGAGTTGGCCCGCTCGTTTTTTGAAGGAGTTTTGTCGCTCAGCATCTCTCGGCCACTAGCGTTTCTTCGTTGGGCTCTCTGCGGTCCTGATAGTGACGACATTATCTTTAGAGACAGCAAATTCTTGTATCGATTTCCCAACTTTCCTTTTTCACGGAATGCAGAGGTGTAAATATCACAGAACGCAGCATTGGCCGAATATATTTTCTCTTAATTAAGTTTAGCATAAAAGAATCAAGTACATTTAAATTTTACGGAAATCGTATTTCTGTATGTATATCCTTTGCTGCATACCAGAGTGGGAGTATGTTCAGGATTTCTTGCTAGACAGAGAAATGCAATTTTTGCAGTATTGCAATGTACTCCTTCCTCTCTACTATATTCGACCCTTCGATACATTAGGTAGCTTCCCCAAGGATATTTTATCAATTCTAAATTGAAATATAATATTTTAACAGAAGTCTTCCGCACAAAAAATTAAACAACGCTTCTAAATTGCATCTTCGGCCTCAACGGGCACAACAAGCCGCATTATTATAACACATTGCTATTTTAATTATATCATCTCCTAACTTTTAATTCAAATTATTATGAAAGCAGATTTATCTTGAGTTAAACGTATTTTGAATTTCACATCATGCGTCCAACAGCTCATCCAGGTGTTAAAATATCACCATATGGAATTGTAGTTTAAGTTATTTCTGTGCCTCGCAAAAACCTTTCGCAACTGATATAACTTTCCTTTTACAGAACCAAAATCATCATGAAGTCACTGCTCTATACGGATTAATCATGAAGTTCACCAGATGATTTCACCAAAATCTCAATCATGCGAGATATCCAATTTGGCAATATTTTCCATTCTTTGAGAACTGACTTGGGTACTCATAATCAGATTGCCATGACTGAGCGATTGTTAACTCTCTGAGCGAAGATTCAAAATCCACTCATCCCTAGATTATACGTTTATGTATTCGCATCTTATATTGTCCGCTAGTCATATCAATGAGAGAGTTGTTTCTAAGAGAGATCGTGCCAATTTTCAGGTGAAACCTAGAACACCAGCATTATTTCGTACACTAGAAAAGAGAAAACACATTGAATCTAGAGTCCAGACTCTTGAAAACATTGACAAGAAAAAATACTCTTGATTCAATCAGATTTTTGCTTAAATCAAAAGAAAATCCGCCCAAATTAAGACGCTTGGCTCTTGATTTAAGCAAAAATCCAATTGAATCAAGAGTATTTCTTCTTGTCGATGTTTTTAAGAGTCTGGACTCTAGATCCAATGTGTTTTTTCCAGTGTGTCGTATTGTAGGACATCACGGTCGTCATGTTCCAGCCACTATGGCGCGTTCAAAATTTCTTCGAGGCTTTGAACTTTTTAAAAGCGAGCTTGTCCAGGATTTTGGCTCCAAAATTCCGCAATAAATCACTATGTAATCTACTCACCTGGCACACTCAGAATATTAAATGGACGTATTAGTGCTAAAAGGAACCAGAGACGGGTGGGGAGGAAGGAGTGTGCTCGTTAGTTGAGGGCCGTAAGAATGAGTGGGAATTATAAAGCGCCAGTGCATGACGTCAGCGGCGACGACGGAGACGACCTTTCGAGGATCTGAGTCTTTATCTCATGAACCCTGTTCACAACACTCTTGTCGCATGCCCACGGCTCATTGGTTTTGGCGCTTAATTCCTTTTGATTCAATGTAAAAGCCTATTTTACCATTTTCTCAAAAAAATTCACGCCCACTTTTACATTGTTTATTATGCATCTCAAACGAGCACACCTCATCTTTCCCACCCATCTCTAGTTCCTTTGAAATGGAAATATTTCTGTCAAACGGAACTGTGTGCACTAAGAAATGAGCCTTGAGACCCACAAAAATATATGCATAACCGGGCTCACGCCATAATGCACATAGTTATGTTTCACAGAAATACGTCCAAATGAAGTCCTATAGTCCAAATGAAAAACGCAAGGTTTTGGGACCCACTGTCTTTTTTAAATTTTGTATACACCAAAGAAGCTTCGATTAAGGAGCCTAGAAGACAAGGCACATAAGTGCGGTTTTCGCTATTTCAAGAAATACGTGTTTCACGTTTCAAAATTACATGGAACCTTGGGGCAAAAATGAAGTTTAAACTGTTTGATGCTTTAAACTTGGATTTTAGTTGTGAATTTTTCTCAGAGTGTACATACTAGTTTTAATTGACATGAATATCTCAATTTTTCTTAAAAAAACTGCACGTATGTGCGTCGTACTCCAAGCCCCTCAATGCTGCACTTAATTTCGATGATTTTTGTGGGTGATGGTGTAAGTTGCGACACATGAGCGGAAGGTGGAAGGCTCATGGGGTCCGACCGTGGCCACGTGGATGTGGCGGTGCGAACGGGACAGGAGTGAAAGTTGTCGGTGAGCAAACTGCACGTACGCACACTCCGTCCATCGTTTAGGTCAGTAATATAGTAATATGTCCACTCCATCGTCCCGGTGGTGCCAGATTTTGGGCCGAAATTCACTAGTAAACGCAGACCTAGCAAATACTGAAATCTGGAAACTTGAAAAAACTTTTCGCGCAATCAAGAATTATGATGGAGTTGGATATGATTTATTGATTTATCCTAGAGGTCCAGTTACACGATCAAATTGAGCCATCAAACTGAAGCTCTGATTGGTGAAACAAGACCTGAGGTGAGGATGCGACCAATGAGAGGCCCAATTTGATGGTTCAATTTGATCGTGTAACTAGGCCATTGGATTAGGGGGAAATCATATTATTATGCCATGGCTTACTGGGGTTATAATTGCATCATTTGGTGATTAGATCATCCAGAAATTAAAAAAGTTGACCTTTAGGCAGTAAAATCAAAGTTTGAGGACGAAAAATGGGGAATTTAAGGACACCGTTTTCAAATTTGTCAAAATTATTGCAACTCTCATAGGAACAATTCCTTTCAATTGCCAAAACATCATTAGCATTGCAAAAGGCTTGTAATTTTGACCCAATGTCCTTAAAATAATTTTAGAGCGTTCAGCATCATAAAAATGAAAATTGATATTTTTTTTACCCTAACCGGTTTCTTTACCTATACTGAACAATTTGACTTCTCATGCAACTCAAGGTACATTATGCTGGACTTGGTCACGGTAGTTGAGATTTCGTATGATTGCCCTAATTAGGAAGAGAACAAATCAAATGACTTTCTAAAGTGAGTCACCTTATCAAAAATCAACCATTACCAAAACATTATCAAAATTTACTTTTTAAGTTCTTGGGTAATTTGAAAGCTACTGTGGTTTTTCATTAGGATCACTTACACATGCCTGTCTGTTCAATGTTATCTATAGACCCGGAAGATTTTAAATTTAAATTTTGCAACGCTGCTCATCGCGACGGCGACAGTGTGGCTGCGGAATTCTCAGTGTCCAGTTTCCCAGATCGAACCCCGGTGGATTGTCGTAATTCTCAGCGCGGCAAGCGATTGGTTAATCCCAAACCCGCTGAGGGCGACGTGACCAAATTGCGCGGGATAAAATTCAATTTAGAGCGTGCTCAGCGTCGTATGCAATGTCGCCAAATTTTGCGTGAAATTCACATCACAAAGCACTCGGGAAGTCACTGTCAACCGGCAACATTTAACTTACAAAGCTTTTGAAATCGGAAAAAATAATTAAATAAAAACTATGCCGGCGGCTCTACATTCGGAGCGAGGCATTGTTTGTAGTTGGGCTAAATTTTGCAATAAGGGACGACTACCTCTACCTCGTGCATTAAAGAACATACCTGCATTGGGAAACTGATGGTACATAGGATGTTTCTAAAATGAACCAGGTCCTCACTGCAAATTGTAATACAATTTGTCTAAAGCCCAAAACATCGGAGGAATGAAAGCTCCAATGGAAGGAATGATCCAATAGCCGCCGCATAAAACTAGTGACAATTTCTGGAATGAAGGGATAATCGGGGTTTTTTGTGATTCCATCTTTTCAAGGCCTAGATACACAGGGCGATTAATCGCCGCGAGTGAAAGACGAAAGCCAATGGAGATCCTTGATTTCGATATGTCGACGTCGATGGATCGAAATCAAGGCTCTATATTGGCTTTCGTCTTTCACTCGCGGCGATTAATTGCCCTGTGTATCCAGGCCTTTAAACATAGCTTTTTTATCAAGCTAAAATACAGCAAATTCTTTGACTTATAACTAATCTTCGATCAGAAAAAAAATTTAGAAATAAAAACTCATTCTTATCATAAATCAACATTTATTATCACATATTTACATTTTTAACTGCTCTGTATTCATTCTAACATAAATGACATTTTGCTAATTTTGGGGGTTGTAATGATAACATTCGACAATTCTTACCTCTTAATTGTAACCGTTTTGTATTGATTACAGTGTAAGATAGTTTTCTTAAGTTAGCAAGAACCATCGCAGATCATTGCTTAATTTCGAGTTCACCAAAATTTTCAGCAGATGATCAAGTGGGCTGTGCATTTTTCTGGAACGATAGTTTTACCAAAGTTGATCAAGTAGTTTGCTGCAGGTTCTCATATACATTTTTAAGATTGAAGAAAATCCTCCAAATTTTTGCAATATATGTTCTGAAATGAAACTTTGAACAGCTTCTTGTTGTCAAATTTGTTTGCTATTACATTCATTTGTCTTTTACAATCCTACTTTGATTATTTCGACTAAACCTTATATTTTTATCACGGTAACTCTAATGATAAGAGCATCTTTAAACCAATGATAAAATGATACTGACTAAATAGCTTATCTGTTATCCTACCCTACTGTAGAAACCTGAGTCTAAGAATTCCATTTTTAACTACACTCTCATTTTATATCATTTAAATTGGTGGCACTTATTCTATCAGACAATGCTTACTTCGCTGAAAAGCTGCAGAAACCTGTTCCTCGTCAGTTTATGAACTTAAGCTCAATTTTTAACGAATTAATGTTTGATTTTGACTTCTAACATAGATTGCGTACACACATGCAGTCTCTTCTTATGACTATTTTCGGTAACCACTGGGGTGTTTGTCCCATTATCACCTCATACAATATTATCCCAGCGATGATTGCTATAGTTACATTTCTAAGCGGAAGCGAACGTCAGTGCTAATTCTCGCCTAAAATATCATAAGTGAGCAAATCGTTGAGCAAAGAATCGAATAAATTCGACTAATGATGACTGATGAATGTTGAGGTGAGCACTTTGCACGGAAAATATGAAATTGCTGATTTAACAATTTGGTAGTGTTCGACATGTTTCAATGTAGATTTCACAATAAAAAAATGCTAATTTAACCATCCCCGTGGTTAAATTACCGTTCCTCTATTGTAAAATGAGTCATGAGTCATCATTCATCGAATCTGAAGGTAACGGAGTTTCCGGAAGTAACTTTTACACTGTAGAAAAGATAGGAGTGAGGGATCTCTGTCTGTTCAGAATCGACCAGTTTTTCAGTTTCGAGGGCCTTATTTTGACCGTGTGACGACGGCTTCCCCACAGTGGCGTGGCGTGTTTTGCGATTTATCGATTGATCTGCCATTTAAACCTATGGTAAAGAATCGATTATTAAGGTGTTCGCTGCAAACACCCTGTTTATCGATCTTTTTCCATAGGTTTAAATGGCATAACAATCGATATATCGCAATTCACGCCACGCCACTGCCTCCCCATCAGGGCGCGCTCTCTAGTCTTGGGCCTCGACAACGCTGCCGTGCTAAGGAAGAACACCGTATGAACATTCGAGAGTTGCCAAAGTTTCTTCGATAAAATGCTTAGTTTCGAGGAAAGTTATGAATATTTTTCCTTGAAATTTTCAACAACTATAGGTGAAATTGCGAACAAAATTATCTTAAAAATTGGAAGGAAAATATTCATAAGTTTATCAGGAAATTCGCGTTTTATCGAAGGAAATTTGGCAACGCCTGGAGGTTCATACGGCGTTTTTCCTTAGCACTGTAGCACGCCGTGTGAACTTTTAGGCGTTGCCAAATTTCCTTCGGTAAATCACAAATTTTCGGGGAACTTTTTAAGTATTTTTCTTTCAATTTTTCAGATAAGTTCGTTCCCAATTTTGTCTGAAGTTTTTTAAAATTTCTCTGGAAAATATTAATAGTTTTCTTCCAAAATAAACATTTTATCTTGAGAAATTTGGCAACTCTCGAATGTTCATACGGCGTTCTTCCTTAGCACGGCAGAACGGGCCGTGGATGTGCCGTGCAATGCACGCATGCACCACTGCTGTAACGTCGGATTATGTAAATGTTACGCGACTGTCGATGCGATGACACTTGAAGAACGCCTCCGCTCTGACAATGCATCGACGACTCAACAAACGCGCCCCGGCTTTTTATCAACACTTACTCCAGTTGACGATTATCGACAATCAAACAGCGTGAGCACTCCAAGACAAGCGCCTCGTCCGGGGCTCAATCTATGAGCACGTGACCCTCGATGGAAAAAATTGAGCGACCAGCGATAGGACCGTATTCATAGGGTCTTAGTCTTAGCCATACCTTAAACAACTCATTTCCTTACAGTGACGATTTTGCAAGTTGGCA